>NC_091838.1:61812351-62115381 GCF_037783145.1 Equus przewalskii | reverse complement strand
ATCTGAATAGCCCCGTACAATACTTGGCCAATAGTTGGTATTCCATAAATGTTATTCAAGACCTGAGAGTTCTTATCATAATTCTTTGACAAAATTATTTTCCATGTGACCTTGGATAAGAACTCTGCCTCTCTGTACCTCCTCATTTTCTTTTATTATTAGGTCACACCATAAGAAAAGACTTGAAAAGCAGCAATTTCATAATTTTTTATTTATCTAGGCCTTTTATACAGAAAAGTAAAATATCATTCCATAGCTTCAGACATTTTAGAACATAATTTGTAAGCAAGATGGAAAGAGGGCATTTCTACCCCATTTAGTGAATAGTCATGTAGCTAGACAGGGAGTCAAAAGATATTGCCCCAAATAATAATAAAGTTTGGTGGGAAAGTCAAGTTATGATGGGGTATTAGGCCTCCAGATTCTCTTTTACCCCTGACTTGGCTCTTCATAATTTTGCTTCATGTGTTTTAGGAAAATTATGTGATTCTTTTCCTTGCCACCAATTCCTGATAAGACTTTCCTGAGTTTAACTTTACCTACTCATACTCAGGATGTATTATTGAAGGAAGATGAGATTTTTATTGCCTATGGTTACAAACAACTGTTGTTTCAGCCCCAGTCTGGAATAACCTATACACATGCTCCTGACTTTGAACACAGCTACTGATGAGTTGATAACCCAACTGATTGATGAATCTGAGTACATCTTCATTCATGGCAGATGGAGCTAAATAAAGAAGGATAATATGTGCATTGTACTGTATCACGAATGTCTCAAACTTCTTCCTGTTGTTCCTTATTTCTCATGTGGCAGAAACTGCAGAGCAACATGGAGTGGCCTGTCAAACTTTGGAAGCTGACAATGTGACTCAGCTAATCCCGGGGGTCTTCACAGAAAAGGCAGTCAGGGTCCTGGTCGGCTGGAGATTCCATCTGAATGGTGAGTGAGTGCACAATAAAGCTATTGCTGAGGACTTTAGCAATCTCCCTCCGAACGACCTGGCTGTCCTGGCTGGCTGCTGTTGATAAAGAACCACAGTGAGATTGACACTGATTGCACACACACGGGTGACTGCTAAATCTCCAGCATCACTTTGTCTTTGACCTGGTAGGGTGGGACACAGGCAGAGCACTTACAAGGAGCCACGATGCTCTGACAATCAGCTACATTCACACAGACAAAGCAAGGGAAATTCTAGTGCAGCAGTGTACCCCATCACTATGGGAACTCTTCCTGCCCACAGGTCTCTCCGGGGTCTGGTCCTCTTAAGAGCTGAGTATGGAAGGGGAGACAAGCCCTGGAAAAAGCTAAGACAGAGCTATTATTTCTCATACAGTCTTGCTCACCAGTCTCCAGGGATCTCTGGGTTGCAGCCCTTGTATGTAATCAGAATTTATCTCAAGGCTGGTGATAGGAACCAGGAAGCATTTAGCACTCCCCACAGACCTTTCTTAGAGCAGCAACCCTCAGTGCCATCTTTTCTCTTGTCCCAAAAGGAATCAGGAGACTGTAAAGTTCCCTCCATAGTGACCCAATTGTTTACTAGGTTATTCCATTTTCAGTGAAATATTGGTGCAGTGGATGCTGTAAATTCCCTGTAGCCAGATCTGAGACTCTCAGTGAAGATGAGGATGTCTGAGAAAGCACACTCCTCAAATACCTATCATTGGTGTTCCTGTACCCTGCCTCTAGGTAACTTCTTGAGTAATTTTTTAGCAGCCTAATGTATCATCCTTGGCCTGAGCTGTCTCCTGAGGCAGTGAAAGACCTCTCACTCCCCATTCTCCCAGCCGTAGGAGATGTCTTGGACAAAATCAGCTACATGAGAAAGTAGTTTTTAGAATAAACCCAACATCCTAAGAATGATCCCACATGGTTTACAGAATTTCCAAACATCCAGTAAGGGAGCCATTATTGATTCCCACTAGCACATCTTGTTAGAACCTTAAGGATGGTACTATGTCTCCTTCATCTTTCTATCTTCAATGATAGGCAAAGTGTCTTATACAAATGAGATACTCAATGAGGATTTCTTGTTGAATTCATCCCTATTATTTAACAGTAAGTTAAACAGGTAGAGCCAGAGGCCTTGAAGTTTGGGTGACATTTTAGCTCTTTGTTCTACTTTCTACCCTCTGCAGCTGGCCTTAAGGGATGTCATCGGTATCATTGTTGCCATGACAATATCAACAAGGGGGTGTTTTCAAAGGCCCTTGGTGATACAAGACACTTGACAGTTGTTTTGACAGGCAATAGACACTAAAGCCAGCTCTATGAAAAAGAAGGAAATTACTGACTTTACAGGACAAGGACTGAATTTTGTCCCGAGTGTTTACAAAACTCACTGACCTGCAGCAACATGAGCCGAGAGAATCACTTGGTTCATTGTTAGAGACCAAATGTGCAAGCTGTGCACAGACACCACCCCATCCACTGCTAAGATGAGCTCTTTCACACTGTCGTAATTCAGGTTCTTTGGCACACCTGACAAGAGGAAAGAGTTGGGGCTGTTGTTACTCAATTAAATATAGCTCATTAACATGGCTAAATGGGGCCGCAAAGTCCTCACCAAGATATCAACTTGCCCTCCCCTTCTCTGGTTTCTTACTTCAAATGTTTATAAATCAGAGTCACCTGACTGTTTCAAAGTATTTACCATCAATCAAACAAAGGATATTTGAAGAATTTATCGTGTAATAACCAACAACAGTAATCATCCTTCATTTTCAAGGTGTATTATTAAACCAATTGAGCTTTTCCCAATTACCTTTGCATACACTTTGAAAAGCAAAATGAAACAACATGGGGCTTGGAATCAAATAATTCCAGGTTAGCATTCTGACTACAACTATTGTGAATTTACCCAATCATGGAACTTCTCTGATCTTCAGCATATTTGTAGTAAAATAGAAGTCATAAGAATAATATGTAGTTCACAGAGTTCTTTGAGGAACAAATCAGAAAATATCTGCCCTTTGCAAACTGTAGTGCTGTACAAACGTTAGCTATCCAAGAGGTCACTTAGTGAACTGTGTTAATAGGGGATCCTAACATTGTAGTACCATCTTATTATTTGGCTTATAAAATTTCTATTATTTTAGGTACATTAGTTAGAGTTTAATGTTCTAGTCACAGAATGTAATAGTTTGACTGTCATCTTTATTGTTAAAGGAATGGTGTGGAGCACACAGGAAGGTGGAGAGCCTGGCAGCCAATTAGCTATTCTTTGGGGCTGAAAGAACTGAGGAGTCTCTATCCTGGAGAAGAGAAGGCTAAGGGAGGTGGGATCACTCTTTTCCAAACATTGCAAGGGTTGTCATATAGAAGATGGGAGGATGTGAAAGTGTAAGGGTGTTTGCTTTGGCTGGCTACAGAGAGAGAAACCGAGCCAGTGGTTGGTCAGAACCACAGAAGACACGAGTTCAATACAAGATTTTTTTTAAAAAAATCAACTCAACCAGGACAACCATATTAAAGCCATTTGATGCAATAGGTCGATCTCTGTCAACTAAAGATGATGCAAAGAGGATGCTGTAGAAGAGCTCCCTAAGGATGACCACTTTTTAGCCTCTACTTCATTTACATATATTACACAGACACCTGGAGTGTTTGTTAAAAATAAATATGCAACAGCTCCATTCCAATCCTCCTGAAGAAAATTTCTATGGAGGAGGCTCTGAATCTGCATGTTTTCAGAGTGGCACTCAACCTCGGATGCCCATTAGTATCACCAGAGGAGACTTTAGAAATCCTGATGACCAGGATACACCCAAGAAAATTAAATCAGACTCTCTGGGGATAACCCAGAATCGGTATTTTCTTAGCTCATTTGGTGATTCCAACACACAGCCAAGGTTGAGAACCATCATACCTACATTTATGAGCCACTGGGAAGCTCTACCTTGCAGTGGTTCTCAAGCTTGGCTGCATGTTATAAAAACACCAAAGCCAGCCCCCACCCCAGTCAATTAAATCAGAATCTCTGGGTATGGGGCCTGGGCATAAGTACTTTTTAAAAGCTTCCCAGGTGATTGTAATGAATAACTAGTCAAGAACCACTTATTTAAAGAGATAGGGAATCCTTACCCTTCCTTTTTCAGTGTTTAAGAACCTTGCTTTTGGGGATTTACTTCTTGGGGCTAACTTAAAATTGTGTACAGTTTGAGTTTAGTTTAATCCCGCTTCATATTGTTTCATGGAAGATCATCCTGTTCTTTTACCCCATGAGCTGCCCAAAGCTCAGGTTACTAGAATCAAATTAAAAGAGTTCTTGTCTCACATTAGCCATAGAATGTCTATGGAGTCATGGATGCAATTGTTATACTGTGATAATAACAATAACACAACTTTATTGAGAACCTACCACATCTCACAGTTTATGCTAAGCACTTTATTTATAGTGATTATCTTATTCAATAGTTATAAGAATTTTAAGAGTTGTCAGTATTACAATTTCTATTTAACTGGGGGAGAGGAAATTGGGAGTCAGAAAGGTTAGGAGGCATTGCTAAGGCCACACAGATAAGTAGGACGTCAGATTCTAAAGTCCATGTTCTGAGTGTAAACTGTTATGCAAATGCTAAACTCCAGGTATTGCAACCCAAAGTTGACTATTATGCCTAATGTGTCATCTCGGGGGAGTGTCGTCTCTGGGGAATCTCACCTGACCCTTTAAAGACCTGCTGTCATTCACCTAGGGCCCTTGGGATGAAGTCACGATCCCTCTATGCTTATTCTCTCTTGCCTCCTTTAGCTCTTTACCTTTATGGAAAACACAAGCGCACTGTTACTTCTTTTACTTTATGAAATAATGTTGACAAGTAATAGGATGTGCTCCTTCTGGCCCCAATGCTACATCACATCTTTGAAACCTTTTTTTCTGAGGGAGAGCCTGCAAAAATATTAATGTATCCAGGAAAATACCCAAATTAGCGTTTAAAAAATAATTATCTAGGCTAACAGATATATGAAAAATCACTCAATATCGCTTATAATTAAGTAATTGCATATGAAATCAATAAGGTATAATATTTCACCTATCAAATTAGAAAAGAATCACTAGCTTGATAATACCCAGTGATGGTGAGGATGTGAGGAGATGGCTCTTTCATATGCTGTTGGCAGGAAAGAAATTGAGATGGTATCATTGGCAGAAATGGCAATATCTATCAAATTCTAAATGCACATAACTTTTGAAACAGCAATACCACTTCTAGGAATTATTCCACAGATAGATAAGTGCTAAAAATACATATGTACAAGAATGGTAATTACACCATTGTGTATAATGTCCATCAACAAGCAAGTGCATGCATATAGTGGGATACTTTGTAGCTACGAAAAAGAATGGGGTGTATCTATGTATATAATAATATGGAAAGATCTCCAAATGAAAAAAAGCAAGGTGCAAAACAAAAAATATATCAATGTGTAATACCATTTGTTTAAAAAAAGGCATATGCACACCATATATACATGCATATATATTACATGTACATACGTATGTAAGTGCATAGATATTTTTGGAAAGATATATTTCAACTTATTAGTAGGTATTACCCCTGAAGAATGGGACTTAGAATTCAAAGGTGGAGAAATAGGGAGATTTTTTTTCTTATCATTTCATACCTTTCCATATCATTTTAAGATTTTACCAAGTACAAATGTTATTTTATGCTAACCTAATTTAAAAACCTAGTTTAAAAATTAAGCATCTTCCAGATAGGAGTTTACCTGCCAGTTTCAATAATTAGCTACACTCTTCCTTACATAAAAAAAAAGATAATTGCCAGAGAAGAGCTATACTGAGAGACAGAGAAAGTGGAATATGGTCATCTCAAATTGTACACAATTTTCTCTTTTATCCCCCTTTAGGTCACTAAGTTCTATAATAGCAAAAACAGCTGCCACCCAGCACTCAGCCCTTGGGAAAGGAAATGGATGTATCTGTGACTTGACGAACCAAATATTGTCACCTTGAGAACCAGGAAGTGCACTTGTTACTCAGTGATGTTTGACTCCATCTTCTGTTTCACTATTAACACGATCATCTGCCAACAACTGTAGTGCCCACCGAGAACTAAACCCTTAAATGTGTACTTGGCAGTGAATGCTAAAGAAGTGTGAGTTGATCCTGAAGGCAAGGGCACTCTGAGACTGTATCTATCTTCTGTCAAAATGTGCTGGACAGAAAAGAAAAGTTCAGCCAATGTCCGGATATTTTTGATCATCTGAATGTTTGATATAATGAAACCTCTAGTTCTGATTGAATTTTCTAGGTGCCATTCCCAGTGCCCTCATGTAGGAATCCCTTAACTGGGATGACAAGACTAGTCTGGTGTTTCTCAAAGTGTGGCCCTCAGACTAGCAGCATCAGCATCTTGTTAGAAATTCAAGCTCTCAGCCACCCAGCCCTGCTGTCTCAGGAACTATGGGGGTAAGCCCAGCAATCTCTGTCTTATCAGACCCCCCAAGTGATTCCCATGACTCTGAAGTTTGAGAATTGCTGGCTAGTCTAACAAGGGTTTTAGGCAAGTCCTTCCTAGTAGTTCAAATGCTGCCTGAGGAATAGAGTTAGGCAATCTTTCTTAGGTTCTTCCCATATATTGAGAGACAAATTTGTCTTTTTGCAATATCTCCCCCAATGTCTATCTTTAGTGTTTGGATGTATTGTTTTTACTCTGTGCCGTATCATTTAACAGTTGCTGGAGGAAAAACAGAAGTCAATTCTTTTTATTTGTTCCCATATGAATAAAACTCATATTTGTTTTCACAGAAATTCCTTGTAAGTTTATATTTTCCCTGTAATGCAAATTAACAGTGAGCATGCCTTGAGGCCATTCCTTTTTGTGATTATACAGAAAGAAGACATTGATCCTAAAATAATAATAAAATCGCTCCTACCTTCCATGAGTAAGACGGAGAAGTCCTTTAAGACAGTGATGGTGCTGGCCAAAACCAGGATGGAAAAGACAAACGTGCAGATTGGGTCAGCCATTTTATAGTCTGGCTAGAAAATATAGGGGCTTTGGTTAACTGAATTCAGGCCCCCCATGCAGAAAGTCTGATTAATAAAATAAGCAAATCTTCCTGCTTCCTTCCCTCTCTGTTACCCTCTCACCCTCCTGACACTTGACATCCAACTCAAGGAAGACTTCCTGAAGATCCAATCCTCCTTTTAAGCTTTAAACTATCAGTGACTGAAGGGAGACTACAGGACCTGCCCTCCCTGTAATTTAAGAAGTAGAGGGAAAGATATCCTTGAGTATTCTCTCAAGAGGCCTGATTTAACTTCTCTCAAATTACCGGAAGTATGTTATGAAAATATGCACAAATTTGCACAATATGCAATGACTTTTCAGCCTTAATTATGATGAGAAGAAAGGGTATCATCTGCCCAGAGGTGCATATGACCAAGGTATAGCTGGAGCTTGGTTTGGCAGCTTGGGGTTAGTCTATTTCTTTCTCTCCCAAGTATGGTGCATACTGGAGGCAGGCATCTTTCATACAGTCCTAAGAGTAGGAGCCGGAGCCTCATTCTTGCAATCTCTCCCCCTTAGCCCTTAGCCTCAGGTTGAAATACCTGCTGTTCTGCCCTTCATGAAGTTGTGTGCCACTAAATAAGTCTGTGCCCCATTACCTCTAAGAAACTCAGCATCAACCAAACCTTTGTAAGAGTACTCTCAAACTCCCCCAACCTGTATAATTTTAAACTATTTTGTCTTAAACTTACAGCTTTCAGTGAGCATTTGCTCTACCAAATTCATGTATGTCTTTGTAATTTTAATTTACATGTTTTCACTTTTTTGGCAAGAATAAAGAGTTCTTGCTAACTGGACAATCATGATGTGAACAGACAGAGCTAAATGCTATTCTCCTTGGCTACTCCCCCAACACCTCCACCCTGCCCCACCTCTGTTAGTTCTTGCTATTACCAGATAGAGATCTGTAGTGAATACTTGTCTAGGGTCAGAGGTCCATCCAGGATCCATTTCCACTTTCCATTAGAGCCCTGGCTCTTTGGAGAGATGTTACCTCTCCCCCATTGTGAGTGATATGGCAGGACAGTCAATCAGGTACTGTACCCTCCCCAGCCAAGCAGCAGGTATACAACCCAAGCTAGGTCAATTGGACTCCCTTTCCCAGAAATATGAATCTTCAGCAGAGTGACAAGAACAGGGGAAAAACTAGTTGAGTCACATTCATTTCAGCATGGTGCTGGAACAGAAGTTGGATAGTTTCTGAAATCTAGAGACCAAAAGTTGCCTTATTTCTACCTTCATTTCTGTCCAGGACTACATTCAATAAATTTCAGCCAATGAATCTATTTTTTGCTTAAGTGAGCTAGAGCTCTTTTCTGTTGCCTACAACCCAAGAACCCAACGGTATTCAAGGTTCCTTTGCTGTCCATCTTAACCCCATGACAAAAGAAACTACTTCCTGAAAAACTAGCAGCCATACAGTTAACGACATAGCTCTTAGGAATTTGGAAAGTTCAAGGTTTCAGTCTTTGAGTGTTTGTTTGTTTGTTTAATCTTGCAAAGTAGTTTGTGTAGGCAAAGATAGGCTGTCCACCTTTGTTTAAGTTAATATTAGAGGGTCAGCTTCTATACTATCTAATCTATAAAGTTACTATGACAATGAGTAAACGCAAACATACTCACCTTAAAGTAGATAATAAGTGCACTGGTTAGCACACTGATGCTCTGAAATAGATCTCCAAGGGCATGCACAAAAGCCGCTCTGACACTGGCATTAGCTTGCAGTCCCTGGTGATTGTGGCCAGGGTGTCTCTGGTGCAAAATTACACTTAGCCTAAAGGAGAGAATAGTATTCTCAGCACGTGGGAAATTAACCCCTAAAAATCTAGGCAGAATAATGGAGGAGTTGACATTAGCGTGTATTATCCACAGTGGTAAATAGTTGAAATATTAGTGCTCTAAAATGTACTATTTTGGACTAATTTTGAACACAAGTGTATCATAGAATTTTTCACACAATGACAGATGAGAAAGATTCACCTCAGTTTTCTCATCCATCTATCTAATACTACTCTGTTTCACATTAAAACTGGAAAGCATCACTTCTTAGATGAAAGCCAAGAACTTCACAGTGAGCAGGGGAAATGTTTATTGAGGGTCTGCGAAATGTCAGGCAGTGAGCTAGGCTTAAAGCTGAACTTTTGTGGGAAGTTGATTAAGTGCACTGGTTTTAAAGGCAAAAAGCAGCAGAAAGGGATAAAACAAAATAAGAAGCAGTGAATTTCATGAAGGTCGGATTTTTTATTCTTTTATTTTACTTAACTTTGTTAATATCCATGAGAATTTGAAATTTGAATAATTTTCTAATGGCCAATGATGAGAATACTGTGCTTATGTATATGCAGCTATTTATCAAGAGATTCAAATATATAAATGTATCACAAATGTTTATATTTATATATGATATTGCAAAATTTAACATCTTCTATCCAAGTCAAAGTGGTAAGTAGTGTGTACCTGATTCTATTTATCTACAACTTTAAAAGGTATTAGACCAAAGGTAAAATGAGAACCTTTTTACTGATGGCCACAAGGAGTATTTTGCCTAGAAACTCTTTCTGAACATTTTGGAGCAAAGCTTTAAAAAAAACCATTGTTTACTATCATGCACCCCAGTCTATTTGCAGGTAAATTGTCTGTTAAATCTCATCCATCTCTACAAAGTGGAATTACTGCTACCCAATAAGATTTGATCATTGCACAATGTTAAGTTTTCAGATTGTCAGTGTTTGGGCAGAAATTCACCCTCAATTAGGAGTTCCATTTAAGGTTGTTCAGAAAGCCTGATATAGCTGTCAGTTAATAGGCTCTCTTTTTAGATCTGCCATGTGTGCTCATCACATTGTCATGCATTCTTTTACTCATTTTATTAAAAAAACTTAGTTAGGGATTCTCGTATGTCAGGCACAGTTAATGGGCATAAAGGTGAGTGAAAGCAGACATGGTTCCTCCCTAGTGTTGCTTTAAGGGTGATGGAGATGGAAAAGATTTTTAAAAGACAAACATAAATGGAAAATTCTAATTATAATAAGTCTACTAACAACGGGTGCTATGGATAGTACAACAGAGGAGTCTGATTTAGTTACACAGACAAAGACATTGAGCCCGATTTGAAAAGTTATGTTAGAGTTAAATAGACTAGAAAGGGACAGAATGTTTCAAGCAGAGAAACCTTAGCATGCAACAGCCTTAAGTCTCTGTCAATAATCTTCATCCCAGAATGCCTTTGCAACTTCTATTAGAACTTTCTGCCCTGATTTTGGGTCCCCAAGGAATAGATTTATTCCTAAATTACAGTTCTGATGTCTCTGTTTTCAGATAACACAGCATCTAACAGCACTTGAAAACTGTAATCCCAGTTCTGGGAGAAAACATTAGTGTCACTAAGGATTTTTATCCATAAATAACTACCTACTTGTACTGGGAAGTCGATGCTTTTCAATTCCCTTGTCTTTCTAAGTAAGAAAAGCACCTGAAATGTTAAGGTCAAAGTTGAAAAGCAGTTGCAGTAAAAAGAAAATTTGGCTGGTATCTATTTGGAAAGTCAAACTCGATCATTGAGGTCCCAGATTTATGTGGCAGTTAGCTAGGTATATCCTTCATCTTCATGTAGCATCGACACAACTATGTGACATATGACTCTCGAGAAAGTATTAATATTTTTATTCTTCTTGCTGCCTTGTGGACATATTGTTCTCCTTACACAAAGATGATGTTATTGACCCCCAGTAAGCAGGACATGTGTGCTGGCTTATTTGTCTCCAGTGGTGACAGATTTGCATCGATCTCCCCACACTTTTTCTCCCAGTGCCAATGTGAAACACACTTTCAAGTTAACTGGGTGGAAATAAGGATCTAGTCAGTGACAGCAGATCAAATACCACTCCTAACTGTTTAGCTCAGACATTTGGAACAAAAGTTTGCAAACTAAGAGGTGAGGAACTGAGGCAGGCACGAGGTAAAGGCATTGGAGTGAACTGAGGAGCTTTTTCAAAGTGTCCATGCTCAGATTTTCCTCCACTTCCCTTGTGCCCTCTCTTAAAAACCACTGTTCAAAGTTCTGTCTCTGTCTTCTTCACTTTCATGTATAAACCTACCTCCTAGCATGTATCACATTACATTGCAAGACAGATAGAGGACAGATAGTGCATGAGTTTCCTATTGCTGCTGCAACAAACTACCACAGAGCCTCTGTGGCTTAGAATGCCATAAACTTACTATCTTACAGTTCCGGAGGTCAGAAGTCTAAAATGGATCTGCAGGACTGCATTCCTTCTGCAGGCTCTAGGGCAGAATTCATTTTCTTACCTTTTCCAGCTTCTAGAGGTCACTCACATTCTTTGGCTCCAGGCCCCTTCCACCATCTTCAAAGCCAGCGTTGCAGCATCTTCTCTCCTCTCTGACCTCATGCCTCCCTCTTATAAGGACATTTGTGGTTACATTGGACCTGTCTAGATAATCCAGGATAATCTCCCCATCTCAAGATCTTTGCAAAATCTTAATCACATTTGCAAAAATCTTTGTACTATGAGAGCTAACATATTCAAAAGTTCCAAGGATTAGAATGTGGAAATCTTTGAGGGGCCATTGTTCTGTCACCCACTGTTGATGAATGGATAGATGGCTAGATAGATAGACAGACAGATAGATAGATAGATAGATGATAGAGTTTTAAGTAAGGTTGTCCAGAATCACACTATCAAATGAGAAGGCATGAATTGACTCGAAAGGATCAAAGCTCTGGCCTCAAAACCCCATTGTCATGAGTTAATCAAGTAGTTTATTTTGGAAAGAGTAGATCAATATGAAAATGATCACATATCCAATAGGACATGATCACATGTCCTATAAGAATGATTCAAGACTGCCTGGATAAGGAAATGGGCCTACAGGTGGAAACCAGAGAGAGAATTTAGCTAACACAGCTTACAGAAGAATTTTTATACAGTCACAATGATGCAAAGATAAGATAGGCTGCTTTTAAGAGAAATAAATTCCCTCTTATTGGTTCTGTTAAAATGTGTGAAACTAATGACCATTTATGGGAATGCTGCAAAAGAGAATTCAAAAGTAGAAAGGGGACTGAAAGAAATAAAATTTAAGATCCTTTCTAACCCAGCTCTCCGGGAACCCGTAATGTGTTCACATAACAAAAAATGAACAAGAGTAAGTGACATGTCCTATGGAACCATCAATATGCATGAGAGTAGAATGTCTAAGAGCTCGATTCTGGATCTGGTGGGTCTAAATTCAAATCCTGGTTCTGTACTACCTCACTGGCAATTTATTTAACCTCACTGAGCTTCAGTTTCCTAATCTGTAAAGCAAGGGTGTTGTGATCATTGAGCTTGATAATGTAGATCAGAAGATCTTAGCAGAGTCTCTGGCATATAGGAAGCATTCAAAATGGTAGCTGTTAGAAGCTGGTATTAAAACAATCTTTAACTTAAACTAGCACAACCAGCCTTATTTTCAGTCTTAGAGCCATTTGGGCACTCGGTCAGGTCTCTACCATCCTCAAAAGTGGAGGAATTAAACAAAAACAAAAATGAAAACCACAAATCTATGTCCAGACTAAGTTAAAGACAAGCTTCATGGGCAATGCGTAGGGTGACTTACATAATGTTGGCTGCCACTGCACAACCTGACACGATGATCATCATGGTGGCCTGGATCTGGTAATTGGGGTACAGCAGGCGCTCAAATGCCAGGTACACCAACACACCAGTCACCACCCAGATGCATAGGATGGACAGCAGGGCACCAAGGATCTCTGGGGATTCAAACAAACAGATACTCATATACAAAGAATTTGTGCATCACCTTAACCTCCCCAAGAGTCATAAGACATTAATATTTTCTCCCGCCCCAAAAAAGTGGCTTTAAACTAGTTCACTCAGTGATTCACAAAGCAAGAGTGTGGATAGATTTTAACACTAAGATGAGGCACTTTAATGCTGCATTCAGAAAACACCAGTGTCTGACTTCATTCTGCTCCATGTTACTAAGTAATTTCCAGCAAATTTTTAAAGCATATTAATTGCTGCCTGCCCTTGCTATTTTCCTCGGGGATTTTAATTTAAATGGGTGCTAAAATGATTGAAACTTATTAGGCTATGAAGTAATGAGACACAAAGAGTAAAATGTGTTTAGAAACTCTTAAGTTCGCCATAAAATATTTACAACTTGCCAGTGCCAGTCCCTTCTGTGGAATAAATAGTAAAAAGGAAGGCTTCGGAGGGTACTTGATGAAAATGAGTTCCATTTGCCAACTCAACATGTTACAAACACAGAGGCAAGCTCAGAGGTGTATCAACACTCTTAACTGAATTTTAAGAACAACAATAAGGAAAAGAAGGATCAGGATGGAGACATTTACATTAATATTTAAAGATAAGTCAGGGTTCCATCTGCTGCTGAGTTAAGTACATTTGCTCACTTAGGAATTCCTTAATGCCTCACCTTGACCTTGAACTCAACCTTGTAGATAGGTTCTAAAAGCCTCCAAGGGTCTAGAAACATTCTCTGAGTCAGTGGTTAGGCACATTCCATAATTCTGACTTTCCCCCTTTAAGCAGAGCAATATAACATTGTTTCCTAGTGTGGGACAATTGTTTCCCAGACTCCAGTCATTTATGCACAACTTTCATGATTTTTTCCATATCTCCATGCTACGTCTCTTACTAGTCACTTATACTTTCTTTAAGTAAATTCATTTTTTATGCTTAGCTTCTTCCTAAACAAAGCTCTCCATGAAATTACATGTTTGATGTGCTAGTTGATTTTCTAATGCACCCTAGGACATGTAATTATTGTTCATGTGACACTTAAAATCCTCTGTCTCACTACCAGTGGAACATTTCTCACACTATAGGAAATGCTGGTGCAGATGTTTAGGGCATGAGGTCAAGATTCAGACATATATGATCTGCCAGTGACTGGCTGTGTGACTTTAGACAAATAACCTATTTGAGCCTGAGTTTCCTTGTCTATATAGTGAGTTTAATAATAGCATATAATTTCTAACAAGTGGGCGTATTTTATGAGTTGAGTTGTGTCCCCTAAAATTCATATGTGGAAGTCCAAACCTTTAATACCTCAGATTATGACCTTATCTGGAAATAGGGTTGTTGTGGATGTAATTAGTTAAGTTAAAATCAGGTCATACAAGAGTAGGATAGACCTATAATCCAACGTGGCTGATGCCCTTATTTAAAGCGGAAATTTGAACACAGACATGCACACTGGGAGAATGCCATGTGAAAATGAAAGCAGAAAGCTATAAACCAAGGAATGCTAAAGATTGTCAGCAAATCACCAGTTGCTAAGAGAGAGGCATGGAACAGATTTTCCCCTCACAGAACTCTAAAGGAACCAAAGAAACCAACCCTGATAACTCTTGATCTTGGACTTCTATCTTCTGGAACTGTGAAAAAATAAATTTCTCTTGTTTAAGCCACCAAGTCTGTAGTACTTTGATCTGGCAGCCCTAGGAAACTAATACAATATAGAGCAAACACTCAAGAAGTATTTATTATTTTATTAGTCTAGCCAGGCTTTTTAAAAACCCCTTTGCAGAAATTTATGAAAACCAGGCTCAAGGGTTTCTGGTTAGCCAGAAATGGAGCTTGGGTTTGTAGAAGTCAGCTAGGGTGGTTCCTACCCACGAGAGTCTAAATCAGGGTATGGAAGTAGAGTATGACATGACAAAGCCCAAATGCCATTCCAAAAGTCAGGAGTAGGATCAAACATAGGACTAAACAAAGAGTCAAGAATTTTAAAGTAGCTAGTTAGGGAAGGAAACACATTAGGAACCATCAACAGGTGCTACAATTATCACTAAGAAAACTGTTAGAATAGCAGGGTCATCGGGCTGATCACCAGTCTGTGGTTATGCTAGTTCACCTGTATGTCTATAGTGGTGCTGCCTAATGTGGTAACCACCAATCATATGTGGTTATTTAAATTAAATAGAATTAAAAATCCAGTTTTTCAATAGCACTAGCCACATTTAAAGTGCTCCATAGTCACATTATACTCTATATTATAGAACATTTCCCTCAAAGCTGAGAATTCTATTGCACAACACTAGTCTTCCAGAGTGTCAATGCTCATGGACTTCCATGGCCAGGATGAGAAAGTACAAGCAGTGATCTAAATTCTGAGTCCACTCTACCTTTACAAAACAGCTTTGATGAATGGTAGCAGAAAGGGTACAGCAATAAAAACGTATACAGACCAATGACGGGTGCTCAGCCAAAGGTACATATTTTCCAAGTACAGCTCTGTTCAGGGACTGAAAAAGCATCCTCAGATTACATTGTCACAAACTCTCTTTATTGCCTCATCTTTCTCTGAATGTTAAAGGAAAGGCAATTCAAAACACTTGTGATGATAAATTGCTGGGTACGAAATTAGAACTTCCTATCATTCTACACTTGAAAAACCACAGTCCACAATTGTCAGTCTACGAATCGTTTCTGTGTCTAGTGGCACCTTTCGGTGAAGGCTGGCCATGTTAGCATGTTGACCACACGTGCTCTGCCCTCAGATCTCCTTCACATTGATTTTCTCAACCAGTGTGCAAATACAGAATTGTGACTATTTATTCACATGATTTGCACAAAACATTCAGCCAGAAGCTCTTCCAGTTGATATAAGGAATAACACAGACGAGGAGAAGTGGAGAGGCAATGCGTATGTTGGGGAGAAGAGTGGATTGTAAAAAAAAGTAAAAATTTACCAGATAATAAACCCTCATCATGACCTGGGCCACTTCCTAGAGAGGAACAAGCAATTACTCAGAGGAAGAACCATTTCTAAGAAAGCAAGACAAGTCATATTTCATTCCCTCCTCTACCTCCTCCTCCTCCTTCTTCTATTTTTGTTGTTACTGTTGATGATTGAATGAGCAAGATGTTCAGCTGAGCCATTCACTGAAAGCCCATGTTCTATTGCCAACTCCCCTATGAGAAGTTGTTCAGTTTCTCCAACTCTCATGGGCTGTCTGTGCCCTACTTTGCCAAATGGTACAAGCTTTACCCCATCCTCTCTCCAAGATGCAGAGTGATGTAATGAATAATATCATGGCTCTTACCACACACTGACATCCTTGGGCTGGCGTGATTGCTAAAGTGATACCTGTGTTCCTGTTGTCCCATCGGAGTAGAGGTAGCACCTTTAATCTGGCTGTTAACTGAATTAACATTGAGAACACACATTCTCATATACACATCTATTTTACTCAGTGTGCCACAGATGTGCCTCTAAGGGATTTTCGAACAAGGCTTTTCTTTGTCCCTTCCATTTTTATCTTTGGTTTGACTCTGCAGCACTGCTCTGTGTCAATGCTCGATGGTGTACTGTACCTGCTCGATGCCATCCAAATGTTAGCCGCTTGGAGGGGGGCTTCGATGACAACCACAAGGAGAAGAGACTTAGCAGGAAACTGGTCAGATCAATTAAGAGGTGGGCAGCGTCTGTGATGACAGCAAGACTCCCAGCAATGTGCCCACCTAGGGGTTGCAGAATATTACACAGTGTTAGGGCCCCGGAGGGCAAGGAGATTCATATGCATACTAATCATAGTTGGTGAAAATGCCACAGACTCACAGAACTTTAGAAGAGATAGGGTCTGTATGTTGACTTAATCCAACTCTTCTTCCCAATATGACAAGTAAAGAAACTGAGACCCAGAGAGTGGGGGGGATTTGAACATGTTGAAATGAATTTCAAGGGGGAGGCCATTCATAGGGGGGCGAAGGTACAGAGACTGGAAAGTGTGGGGCACATTTAGAGAACATCTCATTTAGACCAGGGCATAAGGATTCAAAAGAGGAATACAAAAGGATGCAGCTGGAGAGGTGTAGGCCAGATTCAAAGAGTCTCACACTCGTCCAGACTGAGGACCTGGACTTTTGTCTGTAGTCTAGATACCACAATCTGGCCCAGTGATGTGTTTTTATTTGACTTGTAATTTTACCATAGTATTTACCACTTCCTTCTGCTCTACCCGTTTATATTATCCACCTGAGTTCGAGACCCCTGTTATGAATAGTGGTGAGCCATTAGGAGAAGGGGCAGGCACTCTCCAGTGGGGTTCTTGAGCGCAACAGCAATCCAATAAAGCCTGAAAGAGAACCCAAGCCATGGCTCCATCGGATGTCCACCCTCTACTTCCCTCTTCTTATCATTTGAGGAAAGACCTCCAGCCTCCAAAATAGAAGTCAAGGGAAAAACCTTATCTTTTCCTTCCCAAACAGGGCTTGTAGTTTGAAAGCAATAACCTCTGTTGCTCTTACTACAGCTTCCCAGCAAAGAGCTTTTGCTGACTGATTAGTGCTCCCAGCAGCTGTTTATTGCCTTGTGTACTACAAAGTGATGGAGACTGTCAGTCATCAGCCCCTCCATCATTAGACTCACCTTGTCTCAGCTAATGATTTAAAAAAATTACATATATGGCTCCTAATTGCAATAATCCCCACAGACTGCTGGCTCTAGCTGTAGTTAATAACTGGTTTGTCAAGTTTAATGGTCTGAAGCAAAGTAGTCTTCAAGCTTGTTACTGAGCTGTCAGTACAAAAATCAGAATGATTCATTAGCCAAAAAGCAACATTTTGCTAACAAATCAGCTGTCCTTCCAATTATCCTCCAATGTTGCTCTATGTGCCAAACTTGGGCCTGATAATAAAACTGTGTTAATAATGCATTATTTCTTGCCTAGAGAATTGACTACATGCAGATAAGCAGCATGCCACAGTCTCAGCAATGAGCGAGGGCGATGATTCTATGTGCTGGGCTAAAATTGTAGCCTACATCAAGGAAACGAAGTCGTCTAGGGTTTCTTCAACAAGCTCAGCTGAGTCAGGAGGCAACTGAGGAAGGAAAAGGGCTTGCTTTGGAAGAAGCGTCTTAATATGGAGGCCCAGGTAACTGAGAACAATTTTGCAACCTCAGAGGTACTTATAGGAACAATCCAGAAAACTGTGGGCAATCATGCTAAATCCTATGGAGCAAGTTGTTTGCAAGAGGTAGTTTGTCACTGAACCTGCATTTGCTTCTGAAAGCATGAGGTATTATTGACAATTAATTCAATCGTCCAGCCGGTATTTATTGAGCCCTTACTGTGCACAGTACAGGGATAGGGCATACACAGATAAACAAAGTTAAACAATTCACCGTCCCTGTCTTTAATGATATCACTGTCTATCACTCACTGTCCTGAGACACGCGTAAATGGACTAGGGGATCAGAAAGCCACTCTCACTGGGACCACTGAACAGCTTTTCACAGGAGAGAGGGGTAAGAATTAGCTAGAGGAGAAGGGTTTTTCAGGAAGAGACAAAAGCAGGAACAAAAACAGAGAGAAAAGAAAGAACGTGGCACCTTGTGGAAAAGCAAGAAATATGGCGTGTTGGAGGAATAATGAGAAATGAGACTGGAAAGGTGGGTTGGGGACCCTTGTGAGGGATATTATGTGTCATGCCGAAGAATTTGAATGTTATCCTTTGGCTTAAAGGGATCAACTTACGGTTTTGAGGCAAGGCTCTCACATGTTCAGATCAATATTTAAGAGAGAGATCTTTGCCAGAAATATGGAGGCTGACTTGGAGGGAGGAGAAGCTGGAAGTTAAGGCACAATAGTAATAACCAGAGGAAATTATGATAAACCTGTGAAGGAGGCTGTAGCAGTTGTATTTCTGGATTACTTGGCAAGATGTAGAAAGCAATGCACTTATAACAAGATAGGAGAGGAACTAAGGACAAAGTCCTGGAAACAGACTCTTCTTAGGGCCTGTGGGGTGAAGATAACCGTAGGAAAGCAGGGGAGCCATTCGTCCTGGATCTTGTATTCACCTCAGATTTAGAGAGTTGGTGTTAAGTGCACATGAGGTTTTCCATAGAGAATAGGACATACTGACAGGATTGAAAGAAGTAAATGTTCATCTCACAACATTAGCCTTGTGTCCCCTTAGTGGACCACACCACCTGTCTTTGGAATAGCATTATTATACTCTACACCATATTACATCAAAAACTCATGGAGTTATTATTGAACAAATATTTAAAATACACCCCAATTTGCATAGGCATGTTTTGACATTTCTTAAATTTTTAATTCCAGTAACTTCAAAAAATATGAGTAGCCTAAGCCACTGAGACACCCTGGCTCTGGCACAAAGTCAGTTCCCTTATCAATAAAGCTTGTGGTTATCACACTACCCAGCTATAGCTTTCTCTTACTAAGAGAGATTTAAAAAAAAAAAAAATCCTGTCTGCCCCCAAGAGGGAGCTGCTCCCAGCTCTATATTCCTGTCTATCAATCTGGTGTTTTCTCCATCCTTGCTTGACTCTAAAGGGTCTTGCTTCAAGATGCCTTTCTCTGACCACTCTCTATTTCTTCCAGTAATGTTCATACTTGAGCTTATTCTTCTGAGTGTATGTCTATCTTTTTTTGGTGGGGAAGAGTTACCCTGTTGCCAATTTTCCTCTTTTTTTTTTTTTTTTTGGATTACCCTGAGCTAACATCTGTGCCAATCTTCCTCCACTTTGTACGTGGGATGCCTCCACAGCATGGCTGATGAGTGGAGTAGGTCCGTGCCCAGGATCTGAACCCACGAACCTGGCCACTGAAGGGGAGCACATGGAACTTTACCCACTTGGCCACAGGGCCAGCCCCTATGTCTATCTTTTTAAATAGAGATACATGTTTACATCTACAATGTAACTCCTCCTTATGAACTTTCTATGATTAGGAATTTCCACAAGAAATCAGACAGAGTCCCAATTCACCAGGTTCAAAGGCCCATTAACAACGGAAGGATTGAAACTTATAGCTTTCTTTAATTTCTTCCTCCAATCTGCTCTGCCTCCTATGTCCAGTTATCTCACTAAACACAACTCTATATCCTGATTCTTCCCTATTCTAAATGTCAACTACTCCCCAAGGCCCACAAAATGAATCCAGATTCCTCAGTCAGGCCTCATGGTCCTTCTTGACCCCCAGCTACCATTCTAGGTAATTGTCTACCATTCCACCAACCGTGTTTTACCCTACACCGCTGCCTTAGATAGGTTCCTTCAGTTGTAAGTCATAAATGCCTGGCTCAAACTAGCTTACACAACAACAAAATGAAAATCTATCGGCTCAAATAACTGAGAACAATTCTGGATAGGATTGGGTCAGCTGCAGCTTAATCCAAAGGTTCAAAAAATTTTGTTGGTGCTCTGCTCTGTCTCCAACTATGGCTATTTAATGTCCTACTGAAGACAGACCTCCTCTCCCTCAGGAAGAAAGGTGGGCCTGTGGAAGCTCCAGGTTTATATCATTTCAGCATAGCATTTTAGAGGAAAGAGAGCTTTTTTCCAGCCTCCTTATATAGAGACCCAGAGACTCTGATTAATCAAGCTTGGCATCTCATACCCAGCCTTGTGCCAGGAGGACCAGAACAGCAATCAACACAATGAGTATGAGAAAGCTTACTGAACAGGCAGTACCAATCCACTACAAACAGTGGCACCCAAATGTGGCTACACATGAGAGTCACTTGAACTGCTTTCTAAGAACACAAATTTCCTGTCCTGATGCAGACCTACCCAGTCAAAATCTTTCAAAGTCTTTTCCAGGTGCATCAGGTACTTCTCATTCAGGCCCCTCCACCTGAAAAGCCCTTCTCATCTCCCTTTTAGCTGCCTCTCAATTCCTAACCATCCTTCAAGGCCTTGCTCAAATCCCACATCCTGCAGGAGGACCTCCCAGATTCCCAAAAGTGATCTGAGAATCATAATTACTTTCTCCTCCATGGTAAAAAAAAAAAAAAAAAAAAAAGGCTTTGGGGAGCTATGGGTTGGGGTTGCAATTGATGGCCAGGGTTTTGGTGAGTGAGTGTGGGGAATGAAGAGAGGGCTTCTCCACTCAAACAAAAAAGCAGAAGCAAAAGCCTCAGAGACTTTAGGTAGAGTGAT
The DNA here is from genome assembly GCF_037783145.1 of Equus przewalskii. Classification (NCBI taxonomy): domain Eukaryota; kingdom Metazoa; phylum Chordata; class Mammalia; order Perissodactyla; family Equidae; genus Equus; species Equus przewalskii. Next base: position 62,094,372 of record NC_091838.1, on the reverse strand, counting down.
TATTTTGTGTAGAATGAATAAATAGCTGAAACAGAAGAGTCTTTCAGGAAAGTAGTAAAAGAAAAAGGTTGATAATCAGTTTGGCAGTCAGATGGTGGAATGAGTTGAAAGCCAAAGTAAGAATTTTTCATTTTGTCCAGGATGCCAGAGCTTTCCAATATAGTGGTGTTTTTTCACTTGGAGCAACCAAGTGGGGCCTGGCACAGAGGAGCGCCTGAAGCAGCCTCTTCCTGCTACCAGCACCCTTGTCAGTTTTCCCCAGTACTCAGTAGAATTTCCTATGTTTGCCGTGATGGGGACAAGGTGGTGAAGCACTGAACCAGGCAAAGGGGAGCCATTGAAGAATTTTGAAGACAGAATTAACATGATGAGAGTAAAGTTTTAGGACAATCAGCTCAAAATCAGTACAGCTCTAATTCCAAATGATTGTCTGTCAGTGTCCATTTAACTCCTTTACTGACAACATCTCTTTCTTCTGACTCTAAACTAAAGTCCATTTAGAAATCATAGACTAATTATTAGGAATGAGAGCGAAAGGAGAAGATTGATTGCTCACTCCAACTGAATAGCTCCCCATTTTACCTCTAAAAATATAAGTCATTTTAAAAGCAAAATAACAGGGCATGAGGAAAGGTACCAGGAGAAAAGTGAGTTTTGTGAATAGGGAGACCATCTCTTTTCTAACTATTGATTAGACATCCGCTGGAGAGAAGATGCCGTATATTCTCAACATCCACATGGACTCAGGGAAAAGCAGAGGAAGAAAATCTTGGAGGAAATAAGCCAGTTTATACATCTTCCCAAGCTGTGTTTGTATGGGGTGGTTCCAGTACTTTATTTGGAAAGCTATGAATTTCCAGAACATCACCTTTTCAAATCATGTTTCAAATGGATTCTGTTTTTTTTTAGATAGTCTATTTTGTTGATCTCTTATATGAGGAATTGCATATTGTCCACAATCTTATGAATTTCAATAATAAAAAAGAATACCCCTCTAGCATAGATGTCAATGGATTTCCAAAGGTAGTTTTCCAGATTGAAACTGCTAAAAGTAAATTCTTTGCAACTTCATCAAGTTATTAAGTCAGTTCATTCAAAAGGCTTACCCTGGCTCTAGCAATTATGTGGTATCAATTATTTTCATAAACTTTGACTGAAATGTTATTTACCAACCCTGGGTTTGTCTTGTACTGGATGAGTCTAAGTTCTTTTCCAGTTTTCAAAAGCTGTAGAAGTCTGAGTATATAGGTTATAAGATTCTATAGTTTGAAGAAACCAATTAATTCTGATTGCTTGCTATTATAGTGCAAAAAGATAGCTTAGCTGATTCTATTTTCCTACAATCTCAGACTATGATTAATTTAGGCCTCTTTTTGGGTACTAGAGAGAATGAAGCTAAAATATTGGTGACAGAGTGTAGCAGGTAATAGTGGTAACAGAGCGGTTGTACTTTATGGTACTATATGCCAGATAGCTTGTAATATGCTTTTTATTTTTGGTAAAACAATAATAAATAAGACAATATTGCATTTCAAAATCTTTAGACTGAGTAAGCTCATAGCTGCATGTAACTTTATTATTAATAAAAAGAAAGGAGAAAATATATTAAATAAGGATATAACTTAAGATACTAAAATATACAATAAGAATACAACCCTTACAAAAGAAAGATGGAGGAAGTAAAAATAATTTTAAAGCCAAAATTATGAATTAGAAAAACAGAAGAAAAATTAAAATAATAATATATTCAAAAATGAATTCATATATGGATAACATAGACATCTACCAAGTTAAACCAAGGAACAGAAGAGAAAATATGTAAACAATATTAAAATGAAAAAGGAGCTAGAATAAATAAGAGAATGGCAATATGAGACTATCACGTTCCATTGAATGATTAATACATTTGAAAATTTCCATGAGATGAATGACTTTGGAAAAACATAAATGTCCAAAATTTACTCAAGGTGTAGAAATGTTGAGTATGTCAAAGAGTGAGGAAGAAGTTAAAAAGCATATCAAAAAATTATTTCCAAGAATGTCTCCAAAGCCAGACAATTTATGAGGAAGTTCTTAAAAAGGAAGAGATAATTACAATGTTGTATAAACTGTTTCCATTTTTTAATAAAAAAGGAATTATTAAAACTAAGCTTTCCATTTTAATATGCATAACTCTGATTCAAAAATCTGGAAAAATAGCTCTCAAACAGAAAACTATAGTTAAATTTCAATGATCAAAATGGTGTAAAAATCCCAACAAAAGTATTAGTGACTCCAATTGACCAATGCATTAAAAGAACCGTCCACCACGGTCAATCTGGGAGGCACCATAATGAAAGCCTAAGAACATGAGCTCTGGAGTTCTGACTGCCCGCCCACTTCCAGGGGTGTTACTGAAGAAGAGTACTCTACTCTTTGTGCTTCGTGTTTCTGGTCTGTGAAGTGCAATTAATAATAGGATCTACCTCTCACGAATTTCATCAGGACTAACTAAGGCAACACATGGAAAGCACTCACCAGAGTTCCTGGCACATAGTAAGCATTAAATATTAGCTGTTGTCATCATAACGTCAGAAATACAAAGATCGTATTATATTAGGAAATGTCCGAAGATAATACACATCAACAATGGGTCAAAAAGTTTTTTAAAAGAATATATTTAAAAGAAAAGATATTTGATCAAAGTCAACACTCATCCTTGATTATTTGTTAACCGTTAAAAAGCTAGGGCAAGGAGAGCACTTCATTAACATAATAAAAATACTTAACCCCTTAGGACACATATTACTTAACAGTTAAACAGTTGAACATACAATTTGATTTAGCATAAGATATTATTTAACATGATAAAAAAATGAAACATGCAGAATAGATATAACTATTAGAAATGAGGAGAAATACGTTTTTTGCACAAGAGAAGGTTATCTCCAAGGATGGGGAGGATGGATGAGAGGGGGACAAAGAAAATGGACTGAGATAGATTTAGAATGACAATAATTCAAATACACTGTTGAGTACAAAGTGAATATACAAAATGACAACTTTCCAGAATACAAAGAGAACCATTTAGAAAACAGGACACGAGAAAAGGAAACCACCGCTCACCTCTGGAAAGAATAAAACAAACATGTAAAATAACTATAAATAAGTCTAGCAAGAAATAGGCTGTCCCTGTGTTAAAACAAACAAACTAACTAAAACCACAAAACCTTAAAGAGAGACGTAGAGTATTTGGATAAATGGAGAAACATACCATATTCCTGCAGGGGAAAACTGAGTATTTTAATGAGATTTGTGTTCTCAAATTAATTTATATACCAATAAAATCATAATTAGATTTGGAGGGAACTGAACAAAATGATTTTCATGTTTAATTAGAATAATAAGCAGAAATGAATAGCTTTTACCTTTTTTCTGCTAAACAAAGAACAATGAGGAAAAAACAAGATATTATAGCATGTAAATCTACATTAGTTAAATATGTTACTACTGACAGATACCAGAAACACAGCTCAATGAAACACCTCAGAACCAAGCCCTATTATTTATAAAAATTTGATAAATGAGAAAAGAAACATGGAGGAAATCAATGGAGGAAATAATTAATTATTCCACAAATGATGCTGAAATTTTGTTAGCTATTTAGAAAAAGAATTTTCAGTCTTTAGAGCATATCTAATTTCACACTGATTTAAAATTAAATGCAAAAAATTGAACAACAAAATGATACTTATCTTCTCAATACATAGGAAAAGCTTACAAAGCATTAAAATAGGGAAAGAGGAGTAAAAGAAATCAGTTCAAAATGAAATATTTGATATTGCCTATATAAAATTTGAGACTTCTTTAAGTCAAACCATAAATTAACCAAAAATTAAAAAGCAAACAACATATTGGAATAGTACTTATAACAAATGTAACAAAAAGTTTAATATCCTAACTATATAAAGAGCTCCCAGAGATCAATGTAGAGAATTACAAATTGTCTTTTAAAAAAAGAGCAACAGACAATAATAGGCAAGCAGGAAATGCATTAACAGAGGGAAATACAGATCACCAATAAGCATGCAAAAAATATTCTAACAGTAACAATTAAAGACATTTATATTAAAATAAAGCATAGTCACTCTGAATTAACAAAGATTTTTAAAAGATTAAAATAAGACCTGGTAAAGAGTTGGAGAGAGAATCATTCTCATGTAGAGCTGGCAGACATATGAATTGTTTCCAGTTTTCTGGATAACATTTGGCAGCTTGCATCAAGAAGTAATAAAAATATTTATGTCCTTCAACCAATTGTTTCCACTTTGAGGAAGCTCTTTGAAGGGATTAACGAGAAAAGCAGGCAGAGTTTTATTCAAGATTTTTCATTGCAGCATTGTCCATAAGTAGGAAAAAACTCCCTAAATTTCTAACAATAGAGAGATGGTTATGTAAATCATAGTGGAGCATATTATAGAATACTGTTCAGGCATAAAATGTTTTTGAAGAGTGTTCCTGGCATGGTCAGAAGCATTCAGTATGCTCTCAGTTATGTTTAAAGAAAAAACAACCTGTGAGCTATGAATAGAAAATATATTGTACAAAAATACTCCATAATGTCATTGGAGGTTATCACCGAAAAGTGAGATAGTGATGAATTTTATTTCGTTTCCTTCTATTTTCCAACTTATCTACAACCAGCACATTGTTACTTTATATTTACAGAAAATATTAAATCTTTTTTTAAAAGAAGGACTTAGGTAACCCTCCCGTATGATGCAGGGTTTTGTTTGTTGCTTATTTAATCAGAGAAGGCTTCTGGAGAAACACTCACCCACAACCTCTGCAATCATGAAAACAAAGCATATTCCCGAAGCAGCGCAGAGTTTCCACTTGGCATAGACGTGCTCGTCTGCCCTGTTCTCTGTGGCCTTGGAGTTGCTGTGGCAGTGATAGATGGCTCCCAACTCCGGCTCCTCTGGCTTCTCTCCAGGACATTGATCTTTATTCAAGGGTTTCTGCTGGAGTTCCACACTATGGATGAATTTGACAGAAGCACGAAGTGAACATGGTCGCCAACACCTCACTGAGCCCTACCCACTCTCGGAACCACTATTAGGACATTTGCTAATGAGCTAGAAGTTATAATTCATAGCTGCTTCTCCAAGAAACAGCAAGTGTAAGGAACAAGCGAGAAATTTCCTTTTGAATTCGCAACTACTAAACGTTTTGCTTTTATTCAGTTAAGGTCTTCAGTCTATACCACCAGTGATTAAGAGATATCAAAGGAACAGGAGAAAAAAAACAGATACACCTTGATGCATTTCCTTCCCTGTTACTTCCCTTTGAAAAAATTTGGACATTGTACCACCAAAAAAAAAGGACTGGGGGTCAATGTTAGATATGTGTATATAAGCCAGCCTGATGATTCAAATACCCACTATTGCATGCCATCACCCTCCCTTTCTTTCCATGGCAACACTGTTAATAGATCACAGCATTTCTTCCTGCTGAGTCCATATGGATCCGCAGAAACCTTCTTAACACAGCTTTGCTGACAATTTCTACCAATCTATCAAAGTTGTAGTGAGAGTTAAATCTCCTTATACTCCCTAAAGTAGGCAGTGCATATCAGTGCTGCTCAAATATAAAGAATTAAAGTCTTTTATAGATTTAGAGATTTTCACAGATGAAAAGATTGTAAATAACATTTAGTCTAACCCCATAGTTTCTTAGCTGAAGCAATTTAAGGTTCAGAGAGGTCAAGTAATTGCCTGAGCTCAAATAGTCAGGAAATGGCTGAGCTGGGATTCCATGCCTGGTATTTTTTTCCGGCACGCCCCACACTGCCTCTGCACCTGAACATCAGTTACCCAAAACCAGTCTTTACTGATGCAAGTGTCAACGTCCTCGGATCTTGAACTAATCAAATTTTAATTTTTTAATTAAACTTATTAGAAGACATTAGTAAGATTCTTAGAATTAAGAACTTTGCATTTGTGGCTTTGAAAGGTATAAAACCAGAAATAAATTAGTCCCCACTTGAGGAGCTATTTTCATTTGTCTTATCACCATCTGGAATTAAAGACCTGGAGGGTTTGATTATTATGACTTTAGTTATCACTGTATTTGTTTTTTTTCTGAATAAAATAACATACATTCATTATGGAAGATCGGGAATTACAGAAAAGCACTAAGTAGAGGGAAAAATCATTGGTAACCTTACCTCCAAGAGACAACTATTATTATTTTGTTATTTAGCTTTGTAATATATAAACATACTTTTTTTTTACATAATTAGAGGCCAATATTAATTAGGATGTTTTTGATTGCAAGTGCAGAAAACAAAGCTCATGCTGAATTAATTAATAAATGGGAATTGTTGGTTCTGCAGCTGAAAACATCTAGAGCTATCAGGATTTAGGCTCATTTATCAGGGCTCCTGGTCCATCGCTCTCCAGTTCTAACCATGCTTCAGCCTCAGCCTGGTTTTCCTCATGGTGGTGGAATGGTTGCCCAAGGTAATCAGGGCTACTTACTTGCTTTTTCTTTTTTTTTTTTTTTTTTTTTTTTAAAGATTTTTTTTCCTTCTTCTCCCCAAAGCCCCCCAGTAAATAGCTGCATATTCTTCATTGTGGGTCCTTCTAGCTGTGGCATGTGGGACGCTGCCCCAGCGTGGCTCGACGAGCAGTGCCACGTCCGCACCCAGGATCCGAACCAACGAAACACTGGGCCTCCTGCAGCGGAGCGCGCGAACTTAACCACTCAGCCACGGGGCCAGCCCCCTTACTTGCTTTTTCTTATACGGGGAGAGTGTCCCTTTTCCCAGCTGCTAAATGAGAGTCCTGAGTTGCATAATGATTTGACCAAATGAGAGCCAATCTCTATAGTCAGAGCAAAATGGATGGGCCAATTGGCTTAAACTTTGTTACAGTCAGAAGATTGGCTAAACCCAACCGTGCTGACTCCTAGAGCTGAGAGTGGAGCCAATGCTACCACATCACATAGCTGCAATTCAGTGGAGATGGGCTAGAATCGATTGTGGGTGAAATGACAGTGTCACAATAAAATCCTACCAAAGACACAGCTTTGGAACCTTATTCTTAGCTGTATATATTGTTAACATTTTCTCAATTTATTAAATATTCTACATTGTTATTTCTAACATACAGATAGCATTACATTTAATATAGATACGTCCCAATGTTATTAACTGATCTCCTATTATTAGACGATTCATTGTTTTCCAATTGTTTGCTCATATAAGCACCACCATGATTCATATCCTTATAGTTAATCCTTGCTCAATACATTATTATTTCCTTAAAATGTAGTCCTAAAAGGGGAATTACGTGGTCAAAGAGTACCTACATTTGTAAGAATTTTGATGTATATTCCCAAATTGGCTTTGAGATGTTTGTACTGATGATGTTAATAGCACTCTAGATTTTGCACAGTTCCAAATAATATTCATATTGGAAGAAGAACAATTTGGCAAGAGGCACATAGAGTATCAATATCTATAAATTTTTGCTTTTGTAATGTGATACATACTCTGATAACAAACAACCATATGATGTAGCAGTGTGGGTGATCAATGGTCATCAACTCAGAGGAGCCTGAGAACTAATAAGAAAACCTGGTGGAGGTTTCCTCTTTCCTTATGCTTAGAAGGCAGCATGAGCAAGACAGGGTCACCAAGTGTTCTGGCCCTGTTTATATGATCACTGGTTTACTGCGGTCATATGAAAGTTTACTTTATTTTATATTTTTCATGAACTTTGTGGCTAGAGAAAACCAGGCGGTAAGTGACCAGGAGAGAGAACTTGTCCTGGGCAGTTTAGAAGGCAAACCAAGTTCACTGATTATTTCTTCTGCCAGCTCATATCTACTGCTGAGTGCTTTCATTCCATTTATTGTACTTTTCAACTTCAGAATTTCCATTTAGTTCATTTTTATAATTTTTATCTATTTTTATTGATATTCTCTATTTTATGAGACATTGTCATCATACCTATCTTTAATTCTTTAAACATGATTTTCTTTAATTCTTTGAACATATTTATAATAGCTGCTTTAAAATCTTTGAATGCTAAGTCCAATATCTTGGTCTTCCCAAAGGCGGTTTTTATTACATGATCTTTTTACTGTGTATAGGTTATTCTTTCCTGTTTTGTTGTACATCTAATGATACTTTTCTGAAAAGTGGATGTTTTAGATAATACATTGTAGCAATTCTGGATACTGATCCCCCATGGGCTTGTTGTTGTTGCTATTTACTTGTTTGCTTTTTTGTATGCTCAGTGACTTGGCTTGTCTAGTTCAGTGGAGTCTATTTCCTCTGACTTTCCCTGCATGTGCAGCCTCTATTGTCATTCCCCAGAGAGTGCAGCCTTGGGCATGTGCACAGTTATCCTTAGTTGCCCCCACCCCTTTGCCCAGGGATGGTGATCACTTTAGTCATGTTTTCTTTGACTATCTTTTTCCGTGGTCTCACTGTTAAGGTTCTGGCTGCTCTGCTGTATGGGTTTCACACCCATCTGTTGGCCTTCTTAATCACTCGCTAATTGCTCTACTGTTTTCAACAATGCCCTGAGGCGTAAATAGCTCCACATTCAGGTCCAATTGAAGTTGGGCCTTGTATTAGTCTGCTTCAGCTGCTATAACAAAATGCCACAGACTGGATAGCTTAAACAACAGAAATTTATTTTCTGATAGTTCTAAAGGTTACAAATCCATGATTAGGATGCTGGAAAATTTGGTGTCTGGTGAGAACTCTCTTCCTGGCTTGTAGATGGCTGTCTTCTCGTTATGTACTCCAGTGATAGAGGGAAAGATCTCTGGTGTCTCTTCCTCTTTTGTAAAGACACCAATTCTATCATATAAGAAATCCACCCTAATATCCTCATTTAACCTTAATTACCTCCTTAAAGGCCCTATCTCCAATACAGTCACATGGGAGTTAGGGCTTCAACATATGAATTTGGGAGTGACAAAAACATTCAGTCCGTAACAGCTTCCTTTACAGGGGTGGTTTTGAGGCCAATCTTATTGGCTTGTGCCAACTCCAGGAGGGCTCTTTTTACCTCTGTCTTTCCCTGGCTGTTTCTGTTACACATCCAGCCAGTCTACCATTTAGCTTGTTGCTCTCATGGAGCAACCAGCCTATACTTGATTGCTTACCAGCTAAATCTTCATTGTTTTCAACAGTGCCCTTATGCTTGAAATTCTCCATGTTCTGTTCCAAATAACTTTGAGCAAATGTGTCATCAGTCCTCTAAGGGAAAGATGTATAGCTCTGTTCTTATGTCCTGCCTCTTCCCATGGGTAGAACTTCTGCATCACTGCACCAGAACTGGGAAAAGGCACAGTGACCTACTTCTCCTGGAGTGACGCCTCTGCTCTATAAGTGGGTGCTGAAGTGCATGCCAGGGCAGGGATGTTCATGACCTTGCTGCTCCTGGACTAGAGATTTTTGTCCTATGAGTAGGGACTGGGTAGAGGAAGGGGACTCCAGTCATCTTGGCCATGTCTGCATTGAATGGAGCTGGGACAATGGGAGATTTCAGCAGCCTTTTGCTGTAGCGGTGAACTGTAGCCCTCAACTAGCAGAGGGCAGAGGGATCCCTGTCTTTTGGTCATACCCACCAAGAGTAGAGCTTCCATCACACTGAGCTTGGAGGAGAGGGAGGTTAATGGAGCAGATCATGGCTCAAATGCCGCAGACTCTTGTTTCTTACTGAGGTTTAGTAGATTTTCATAGTTCCCAGTTTTCTGTATGTCCTTACGCCCTTAAGACAATTTCCAAAGACTTTACATTGTTGGGGTTTTGTTTTAAATATAATTTTTATCAGTTAAATGGTTGTTTCACTATGGAAGGAGGTCCACTGAGCTCCTCACACATGATTCCAAAAGTTCTACCATCCTCCCCCCACACACAGACTTTTAAAGCTTCATACCGAAAAGATTCTAGCAATTTGTCCCCACCATATGTCCCTGCCCTCACATCCCTTGCACTTCTTTAATTTGTGACTTGGGAAAAAGAGAAACTTGATCCCTCCTATCCAGCACCAAGAAAACCATATTGACTGTGTAGATCAACTTTATACAAGTATCTCTTTGTTACCATGAGCCCAAAGCATATGGCATCACATCACTGAAATGCAAATTTGGGGGGACAGCATAGGAGGCTACACAATAGTGTTCATGGCACCTAGAGGGCCCAATATTACTACTTCCTGTGGTAAAAATGTTTGTAAAAATGACATCCAACAATTTTAGTCATCCTATATGCACATGCCATAAAGAGATGGAATCTATTGTCCCACCCATTAAATCTGGGAATTGGGACTTGCTTTAAGCAATCAAATGAGATAAAAATGATGCCGTGCCAGTTCTGGGCTTAAGCTGTCTGAGAACTGTCAGATTCCACTATTGTGCTCTTGCTACCCTGAACTACTACATAACAAAGTCCGGGCTAATCTGATAAAATGAGACACCACACAGAGAGAGAAGGAGAGGGAAGGAGAACAAAGACCTGTCAAAGCCAACACAAAGACCTCAGACATGTGAGTGAAGCCATCCTGGACCTTCCAGCACAGCCCAGACACCAGCAGAATGCAGCCTCATGAGTGAACTTAGCTGACTCCACCTGGAGCCCTGCCCAAACCCTGACCCTTGGAATTGTCAATAATAAAATGATTGTCATTTAAGCCACCAAGTTTTGGGGGTAGTTTGTTGCACAGCAATAGATAAATGAAATACTCCTTTTGTAGAATTAGATGATAAAGATTCCTTCAGGTTAAGTTTCTTAACAGCTGGTAACAATTTAAATAGAAAGCTGATGATAAGTAGAAAAAAAGAGAAGGAAGGAGAAAAGAGAAGGAATATCAGAGGTCAAAGTTATCTAAGAAATAGAGAGAGAACCAAAACATGAGAAAGGAGGTTAGGGGAGGTGACAAAAGGAAGGGAATAGGTGAGGAAATCAAGGTACACGTGACCTCACCAGGAAATAGATTAAGGATCCAGGAAGCCACATGGTGAGAGTGTGTGTGCGGAAGAGGGGGGGAGGGAGGGGAACACCAAGTTCACAGACAGGTGGCATGGGTCCAGACCCCAACTCTGCCAGAATTAGACCTCTGACCTTAACAAAGGCATTTATTCTCTATAGAATTCAGTTTCCTAACTGGTAAAATGAGGGATCAGGAGGAATCATCTCTTCCAGGCTTAATTGTTTTAATTTGAAAAGAAAATAAAAATGAGTTTGACAATTTTTATCGTTACAGTATCCTGAAAAGCATACCCATTTATGAAGTGGATGAGACCCTGTAACTGAAAATAGTTGGCTTTATTTGCATAACAGAGTACTAATGATGTATTTTAATGAGGAGGGAAATACGTTATTTTAACAATGTAGAGATGCTCTCTTAATAGCATCCATGGTGTTAACGATTTGTCGTCCAAAATTTCTGCCTGACCTAAAATGAGACTGTTGTTTATGATCTCAAGAAATCACATCTAATATTATTTTCTAGGGGAAAAAAAATTCTTATAATGGGAGATAATAGGTGTGCTAGATTCTTGGTCATACATTTTTAAAACAAAGTTATAAATATCCTGAGAAAAAATCTCTCTGCAGTTGCTTAAACATTTGATGCTATCAAACATAACGTTGCTACTCTGTAGAATATTAATCTGGTTCCATGAAACAAACAACAACGTTACGTATATTATTAGTGGGTAAGTATTCTCGTCAATTCTGCTCCTAACAGGACTTCATTTCAGATTTTCATTCATTCATCCGTATGTACTGAGTGTGTTTCTCTTTGCTCCCCACTTGGATTGAACTTCTCAAATATGCTGCCTCCATCTTTACCAGGCAGTTATCTCAGCCTGAAAAACTTTCCCTAACCTTACATCTCATGTAGGGTTTCCCTAACCTTCCTCTAACTCCTTTCTATTTTTCAGTTCTCAGCCTATCACTTCTTAAAAGCTTTCTCTGGGGGCGGGCTCCGTGGCCGAATGGTTGGGTTCGCGCGCTCCGCTGCGGCAGCCCAGGGTTCGGATCCTGGGCGCGACACTGCACCACTCGTCAGGCCACGTTGAGGCGGCACCCCACATGCCACAGCTAGGGGGACCTGCAACTGTGTACGGGGGTGGGAGGGCGGTTGGGGAGCTAAAGCAGAAAAAATAAAAGCTTTCTCTGACCCCCAAAGTCCAGCTAAGACCTAGGCTCTCTCAAGGTACTCTCATTGAACACCCTCGGAGTGACGCTTACGTGCTATTATGTAATTGCCTATTTCTTATATGCATTCCACATGAGACCCGAAGTTTCAAGAGGACAGAGATCTAGGACTGGGAATGTTTTCTTCTCCATTATATATCCAGGTGTACTCCATCAATAATTGTCAAATAAAGGGAAAATGAATGAATATATTGCTCGTGGGACTGTGGGAGATACTGGAACTAGAACTATGTAAAACATTAAATTCAGCTATTTTTAATATAGTGCGTATATTTGATAGTGGTATTATATGATTTAAGAAAACAGCAATCAATTTTAAGATCAGTGTAACCACAATTTGCCACATAGTTGAAAAGCCTTAATTTAATAAAATATAATTTAATAAAAGTTCTAAGTATAATTTAATGAATATAATTAATAAATTCAATAAAAATTTACTATCTAAATATAATTTAGTAAAATTTACTATCTATCTTAAAAGTGGGAATAATTGAGGAAAAGAAGGGTAAGCAGAGATTGTATATGTCTGTTTTCTGAAAGAAAATCTACAGATGCAAAATACATTAATAAAATATGTCCTTCATGCAATTAGGATACTTAAGTAACCAAATCAACCAAATAGAGCATTACATTTTTCAGGATATGAATTATCCACGTCAGTCAACAGTTTATAGAATTTTACAAAACGCCCCCGCGTTGCACAGCAAAAGTTTCCAATTCTAAAGCAATAGAATCTAGGGATTTTTTGAATATTCAAGACACAGAAAATTGTGAAGCAGAAACAGATGTCTGTTACCTGTCTAGTGTGAAGGCATACATCTTGGTGGCTTTGTCATTCACAAGATACGTTCTTTCAAGAAACTCCATGGCGGTCAGGATAAGAGCTTTGATGTTGTTGTTGTTGTTTCTGCTGCTGCTACTGCTGCTGTTTAACTCACTGTCCAGTTTTGGAAGCAGAGAAGCATTACAATTATTCACACACTTTCCAAAAAAAAAAATAAGGAGGCTTCCGAGACTGAAAATAGCAAGCCTCCTACATCAATGTTCTTGGTAGGTCTGCTAAAATTACAGCCTCCTTGGAATTTCACCTGGCCTCATTCTCTCACCCACAGAAACTCCTTTCCTAGGGAGACCTGTAGATCGGATCATATGAAGTGTGGGCGTGTGTGCGTGTGTGTGTGCATGCGCGCACACACACTCCCCATGCTATCTGGTTCTATTATGCTTTCTAAGAGGTAGGGGACCTCAAGGGTTCCCACTAATTGCTGATGTAGGGGTTTGGCCTTCAGAGCACACCTGGGTAAGCAAACAGCCACCCTTCTGTACACTAATCTCATTTTTCCTTTTCTTTTTCTTTCCTTGTTTGGGAGGGTTTCTCTCTCAACCTAAAAGCATTTCTCCTGTGATTTAGTTCTAATATGATCTCTAAGCAGCTTTCAGGATTTACCTCTCTTCTCCTAGGACCATTTTGGGATTTCGCCATTGAAGCAAGGACATGGGTCATTAGTTCCCAAAGTCTGTAATCTGAAACAGTTCCTGGCGCGGCAGCTTTGAAACCCTTTTGACAGGCAGGAGAAGGGCAGACTCAGCTTCTAAATAGCTAACAGCCCTCAATCACACAAGAACCAGAATGACCTTTGTTCTCCCTGGCCAGGGTACCCTCTGCTGAGGATAAAAGACTCATCCAGGAAACGCTACCAGGCAAACCAATCACAATTCTTAGGAATGGAACCTTCTGAGTTGCTGCAGGGAAAGCTTCAGCCCCCAAACTCCTAGGAATTGACATTGTATTTCATGACAAAGCACTTTCCTTTCCAAAACTATAGTCCAAGGGCAACTGCCTGGTCAAATGGCAGGCATTTGCATGGGGGCCAAAGAACATTCAAGACCTGTACAGATGCATGCAGGGTGGGTGAGTGCAAAGTTGGGAAGAGGGCATAAACCCCAGACCACTGAGATCTCATTTCCTTCTCCCTCTGTTGACACTAATTTCCTAGTGAGAAAGCTCAGGGTAGTGTGGTCCCGGAAGAGCCCAGTGGCTCAGCACCTTGGGAATTTGTCTATCTTGCTGAGCAGAGATCTCCCACAACAACCTAATAAAATAATTATTGCCCCCCTAGAAGAACAATGGGATTCAATGGCAATTGCAATAGGTAGTGAGGGGAGACGTCACCTTTGGCTGAGAGTGAGAACGTCGGATCTCCTGTCACGTCTGTGGTGAAGCTGTACCTCTTGTTTATTTTAAGATTTCAAATACTCTCATCTATAACATAAATTCTAAAATCTTTTCAAGTGACCCCCTTGCCTAACTGATCATTAGCTGTGCTCTGACTGATGGAAACCAGAGAAATGGCTCTCAGAGGCTATCTTTCCTAGAAGGAGAAATTCTAGTTCTTGCGTTAGCAGAGTAAAAACCAAGGGATTTCCTTCTCACACATCTTTACTCTTAGCTTTGCAAAATAATAGGTTATTCTGTGCATACAAAAGTAGGAAACCAGAAAAGAATTCCTAATCCATCCGTGTGACACGTTGTCACCTTTATAGCTTGAATCATTTGTGAGTAGTTCCTAGCATGTATGAGAGAAATAGAATTCAAGTGAATGAATGTCAAAAAGCGAGGAAACTACCTAAAATCAGGCTGAAATCCATTAAGGATAAATGCAAAGAAGAAAAGATAAGCAATATTCAAATGCAGGAAACAGAATATTTGGCTGTAGACATCAACAGGAAGAAAACAACCTGGAAGTCTGAGATTCTGGACCACAAGTTTTGTCAATTGCATGCATTAATAGATGCACAGACATACTGGTGTCTATTTTATGATTCTATGAGAATGGAGATATGCACTAGTTTTTTAATGTGAATTTCCTGTGAGGCAAGGATAGAGTGAGGGTAAATGAGAAGAGTAGGGAAAGACTGATATAGGACAGGGTAAGATAGAGATGGGAAAAGAGGGAATCGGGACCCAAGCAAAAAAGAAAAAGAAAATACTGTGCCAGAAAAATGCGTTCTATGATCTCTCCCATTTATTTATAAGTTGAACTATATAAAATTGCCATTTTTCAAGTTCTTTGGATAAATACCCAGCAGTGGGATAGCTTGAAAACACAAAGGCATAAAGATACATGCACCCCTATGTTCATCGCAGCATTATACACAATAGCCAAGACTTGGAAGCAACCTAGGTGCCCATCAAGGGACGAATGGATAAAGAAGATGTGGTATTTATACACAATGGAATACTACTAAGTTGTAAGAAATGATGAAATCCGTCCATTTGTGACAACATGGATGGACCTTGAGGGTATTATGCTGAGTGAAATAAGTCAGAGGGAGAAAGTCAAATACCGTATGATCTCACTCATAAGTAGAAGATAAAAACAATGACAAACAAACGCATAGCAATGGAGACTGGATTGGTGGTTACCGTGGGGGAAGGGGGGGAGGGCAAAAGGGGTGATTAGGCTCACATGTGAGGGGATGGACTATAATTAGTTTTGGGTGGTGAACATGATGTAATCTACACAGAATTTGAAATATATCACAATGTATATCCAAAAGCTATATAACATTATAATCCAATGTTACTGCAATTAAAAATAAATAACTAAATAAAAATGAAAAAAATGTTTCAAAAATTAAAATATTAAAAAAATTGCCACTTTATAGACCCAATATGGTCTACAATCAGTAATTTCATATAATTTGACTTAAATATATATACACAAATATACATACCTATAAAGTGTATATGTATACATATACTTTAAAAAATTAAATGTGCATATTTTTAAAGTACTGGGAAATTAGGTACTGTTTTCAACAAAGCTTTGTGAATTTCTAAGTGCTACCCTTGAAGATAACTACTATAAACCAAAGCTTCTGATGTAAGTAGCATAAGAGCAGGGAACAGTGGATTACAGCAAATAAAACTTGTGTGCTAAAAATGTTTTGCTGCTATATATTTAGATGTACGTGAGTTAAGCTGAATAATTGCATACACTGTGTAAAATATTCATCTGTTGATCACCTTATTGTTTCACAAACTCATTTTAACCAAACAATCCTCCCCAGCCCCCAATATGTTGTCAGCACAACATTTATGAAAAATTTCCCATCCTCCTTGACTAACCTTTGGCCACTTCGGCATGCACTGCCACCCAAGGGCTAATGGCCCTAAACGGACTCCACAAGAGTCACAAAATATGTATTTGGAAAGCAACTCATATCTAAAAAGAAAATCCCCTCTCTTGTTGACAGTCAGTTTTGGTGGGCATTATGCTGCTCATCCTAGTTTCCTAGGCAACTGGCTTCCAAATCACCCTGAATTACAGGTTGTCCTCTCCGCCCACTCTCCATCACAAGCTTGTAGCAAGTGAAGGAGCAAAATGCAATTTATAACAGTCACCTCTGGGAATAGATATTCTGTCAGGGCAGAACATCACTGACACAACCAAAGACCTGGTTCAGCTCCCCAGTGCTCACTGTTACCGGGATAAATTTCTTAATAGGATTTTACAAGCAGTTGTTAATACTTGTGCAAAAATAGTTTACACAGGTGTCTTACACATTGTCTGATATTTCACTTGCAGAAAGGATGTGTGTATTTATGCAAAACCACAGTGATCACTGAAGTACTGAGTTCTCACAATTTGCATTCCCAAAATTTAAGCTCATATTTCAGAAATGCTTCATGTTGCCATTGTTTGCATGTAACTATCCCTTAAAAAGAGATATGAAAATGTGCTTGTTTTTAAAAAATAAACGTGAATTTTCATCCTGTTTGTATCTTTCTTGTGTGTGTGGAAAGGCAGTATAGTAACATAATTTAATGCATGGGCTTTCGAATTAGATAGACAGTTTCAGTTTCTGGTTTGACCACTTCCTTACGTGTGTGACCTTGAACAAGTTACCTGACCTCTGTAGTTTTCCGTTTCTCATCTGCAAACTTCTGGCATTAATAGAATCCTTCTTACAGAGCTCTTGTGAAGAGTGAAAATGATAATGCGTGTAAAAGTTCTTAGCACAGTCTCTGGCATATAACCAATTTTATATACATATGAGTTGCTCTGTACTTGGCCGTGTCTGAGTAAAATGTCTTGGCTGTCCCTGAGAAATTGGCCCCAGGGTTAGCAGAAGACTAAGAATTACCCATGAAAGGAAGAATCCATCAAGAGAGTAGAGGTTGTTGGAAGAAGACCTGGAGCCTTGAACCTGCCGTCAGCTCCACGACTTTGGATAGATCCCTCCAACTCTGTGCACTCAATCTTCTCAAATAATAGATTTGTGCCTTCCTCATTCTACCTGCTTAGCAGTAGAGTGCCTTTTAGAATTCTCCCTTTTTGTTGACGCAACAGGAGAGGAAATGCAAACTCAATCAGTTTAATTACCTGCTGAAGATTCTGGACTTACATATTCCCATATGGACCATAAAGATATTATTTCTAAGTTGGGTAGCATTTCCTTAGCAAGGTGGTTTTATAGTTATTACTACAGTGTGAGTTTTTCAAAAGTTCCATCCCAGGAATGTGAAAACAAAGACATTGGAAATTTAATTGGATTGCATTTTAAAGAATGTTATGAAAATTTCATTTTAATCTAAAGTAAACATGTATAAAACACAAACCATCTCCTGACATTTCATACTTTACTTGAAAATGGACTGAAAGCCATCTGAACTTTATTTTCTTCTTGATAAGTTGGGACTATATAACTCTCTCTTTTTTTGCCATTTTTATTTTTAAAGAGATCGAGCTGTAGAAGTGTTCCAGCGCAAATGCAATTTGCATTTGTTGAGAAAAGAAGGGCTTGATAAAATATTGATACTGAAACAATAAAAGACATATTTTATTAAGCCTGATAGATTCAAATGAATAATACAAATATAAACTAGTTGTGGGGGGAAATATTGGGGCTAGGTGGTTAAGGCGTTTACAAAGGGTATATTTTATTGATTAGTCTCCATGTCCCATGCTTCCTTTCCGCTCTGCAAATTTAAACTAGTTAACCCCTAAATTCACCCTCTGAGCTAGATGTGGTTGTCTGTGTCTTGTAAACTACAAAGGCGTTTTCTGCTGGTTTCACATTCCCACAACTGTGTATGTGTCTCTGTTTATTTTATTTACATTGGCAAGCTAGAGAGGGTTCCAGGGACCTATGCCATGATTTTAAGGCATTAGAATAAGAAGGATAGACAAAAACATACTCTCTAATGTTCTGGCTCCTTGGTCTATAAATGCACAGAGCATCACTAAAAACTAAAGCGTTGAATTCTTGAACTTAAAAGAGAGGGTCCTCTTGTCATTATCTGGAATGCTATCATTTAATTTTCATGAGTACAGTTTACTTTCCTTTAGTGAAAGTCTTGAGGGGCTGATAATTCGTCTTAGGAGAAGGATTTTCACAGCGAGTCCCCAGATGAATGCCAAGAGAGCAAAGGCATAGCTCATCTTCTCCTCTGAATCTCGAAGCCTGGATTTATTTGACTTGAGGCTGACAAGACTGCCTCTCAGGAGATAGTCCAGGAGACAAGACAAAAGCTGCCTGGAAGCTTTCCCCTGAAAGACTGAGCCATTGCTTTTCACATCAAACTCCAAATGCATCAAGGGACGGCAGCTGGGTTTTCTGCTTGGAAGCACAACCACCAGGCACTGCAATTAATTCATCTCTTCTTTTGGTATTAATGAATTTGCAGCCAGTGAGTCTACATTTTAAAATGCTGCTGATCCAATTGTCGCAAATCTCATCACCACCATCAGAAGATGAGTTCTTTGAATTTGCATCCAGCTCCAACCAGTGAGGCATCGTATTACCTTTTGAAACCCTAAACTCTCTTCTCCATCATCCTGATATTGGTCAGTGAGAAGATGATACGAGCTTCCATTTCCTTCACAATCAGCTAACTCCAAAAGAGAAGAAAAACATTTATTTAATTATTAACGAGCAAACACTTAATGCATTATTGAAAATATTAGAGTTGGCAACAGATTTTTTAAAAGACTTATGCACCTAGAATAACATTCCCTTCCAAATCTAAAACTAAGATTTTTCTCTGAGTCTTCACTAGACTTGTGATATGTCATCATTCACAGAGAAAAAAGTTTCATTTTAAACATTATAAATGTTCTGATTAAACTGCTACAAAAAATAATATCCAAGACACAGACATTGACAATAACCTCATATTTTAAGTATTATTTATGCAACAAAAATCAATATGACAAAACCATATGAACAGTTTTTGACAGAAGTTGGTTAGAATGGGATTTGGCATAACCTGCATTTTCTAGTCACCAGTTAGTTTCCAAGAAAGCTAGTAAATAGTAAACCCAGATGCCCTTGGCTATTTTCTATTGAAGAAAACATAAGTAGAAATCAATTCTTTAATTAATGTAATGTCCCAACGCATACTAATTCTCCATCATTTCTTAGAACCATCATTATTATGGATGTTGCTGTCAGTGAACAGGGAATAGCTCTTTTTAATCTGTTGTATACTATGTAGTCATTTCTCCTTAACATTTTAATAAAGACCAGGCCGCCAGCTAAAGTCAGGTACACTGATTAGTCCTGAGGTTTGAACACACTGGATTATTGTCTGCTCAGATACCTCCCTCTCACTGTCGACTGGCCAGATTACAGGCCTTTGGGCATTCCACTCTAATCCACGTAGTCGTTAGCTACTAAGTCAAACTCTTTGCTGGGTAGATGTGATTATTTAATTTCTACCCAATGGCTTAGACAATATAGCATACTTCTGCATGTTACACTCTTCTCTGAGGCTAGTTCTCCTTAGGACTAGCTTATTAGACACCTGAATCCAGCCCACCACCTATTTTAACTGATACTACTGCTGAATTGCCCATGCTGTCCTGCTGAATGCACCCAGTAGGTAAATCTGGGGGCTGCAAGTTCTAATTCTGTCCTTTTTACCAATTTTCAGTGTGTCAATGAATAAATTTGCTTCCTTCTGCCCCAATTTCCTAACCATAAAATTTTGAAGGACAGTACTGAGCCACTTCAGAAGACTTTTGTGAGTAAAAATAACCCCCTTCCTCCTTCAGAGGTGACAAAATACTTCCCAAGTATTTAGTATTGCAAAATATTCATATTAAATACTGAAAAGTCATTTATGGATAAAACAAATAAAATGTACTATAAAGTAGATACCACCTAAATTAAACTTTTAATTTATTTTTAATTTAAAAAGTACCATATCTACACAGCAAAATATCTTGAAAGTTCAAGAAGGTAGACAATAGACAATAAGTCCTCCTACCTAAGATCCTAGGCTAAGGTCCAGGGAACAAATCAATTTTAAGAATATCCCGAATACCTTCATGGAATTCTTTGTGTATTTATGGGCGCATATACACTTTCTTTTTTATTTTTGCTGTCCAACTTAATGTGTATTTTAGGAATGATTTATAAGCCTGTCAACAGTTAATTACTTACATGTCATTTCTTAATTATTAATAGACTTTATTTTCCACAACAGTTTTAGGTTCACAGAAAAATTGAGTGGAAGGTACAGAGATTTCGTATAAGCTCCCTGCCCCCACACATGCTCGCACTCTCTCATTATCGACATCCCCCACCAGAGTGGTACATTTGTTACACTTGATGAACCTGCACTGACACATCATAATCACTCAGAGTCCATAGTTTACATTAGGGTTCACTCTTAGTGTGATACATTCTGTGGGTTTGGACAAATGTATAATGACAAGTATCCACCATTATAGTATCATACACAGTAGTTTCACTGCCCTAAAAACTCTTTCACACACATCTTTTTAAACCAAATTTGCCCGATTTTTATGAGGCTACTGTCTGGTGAATCCTAAAGTAGCATTGATAATAAAGCTATTTTCTTTCCTTTTGCTCTTGCTAGGAGACTCCCAGGCCTGTCCTCTACCTACTGGACCAAGAAGATTTGATGGTTGTGGCCGCTGTTCCATAACTCCCCCATGAGTCAGTACATACAATTCCACATCCCATCTCACGTCTTGTTTACTAGCAAACTGAACAGGCCAAAGCTCACAGAAGTTGTTTTTCATTGGGAGAAAAGTGAAAGAAGAAAGCAAGAAGCCCTTGGAGGCAATTCAGCTCATTGTTCAACTCAACAACTGGCACATCATCCCATCTCCTCTTCCTCCCAAGCCTTGATGAAACTCCTACTGCGAATGGCTAAACTGTAAGCTCACACTGAGCTCTAGTAATTTAGACAGACACAACTCCTGCCCTCTGAGAATTTATAATCTAAGAGAGAATGTCTTTGAAAAGCAATTCATTCAGTACAGCGTATCATACCATAGTAATCACCAACTAGCAGTACTGCCAACACATTTATACTTAAAGTATATAACATTCATTCACAAAACCTGAAGAAAGAGAGAGGAGAAAAGTGATTATCACCAGCCCAGTTACCTTCAATGACAACACTAGAAGTTAGAAATTGCTATTGTAGCCCCTTGGGTTATTAGATCTGGCTCTGTCAATCAAAACAATATTACACATTGCACGTTATCTTACAGTTTCTCATGGCTCTACAGAGGAAATCTCACTCTCTAGAGCCTGAAATTATAGACACTGAAGCTTATAACATTGTTCTGAGTAGTTAGACAACTTAAAATGAAACGTTTACTTTGTCATATGAATGCAAATATTTTCCTGTCTTTCAGGGAAATGTCATGAGAAGGTGAATCTTTTCTGGCTTAGTCTAATTGTGAAAGTAATGACAGTGCACAAGAAATAATATCTCTCCCAACAGCCTCAGGGCAAAATCATCCTTGTAGCTCTGCATTGCAGATCTCTTTTACCAAGAGTTTCAGTTATTACTGTTCAGCATAGTGTTTACAAACACTCAGCAACTTATTATTCAGTAGATGAGAGGAAATGGGAAAGCTACCAAAAAAAGTAATTTAACTAAGACATTAAGTAATGTGAAAAGACTAATTAGAAGTGTGACTTGCCTATCATTTTCCCCTAAGCACTATCACATGAGATTTCTTTCTGCTAAGTTTCAAAAATAAATGTGGTGCATATAATAAATAGACTTTAAAGTTGTTTATCTAAAATGAACACCTGAGGATGTAATACTTGCCTTAATGTAATCAACAAAAACCAGAAGATACGTCCAGTGGCCTCTCTTCTAGAGAGGAGCATGGTATATAAATGATTATAGATAATTTCCACCGAACTAGTTACCTTGTTTTTAAAATTGGCACTCAAAAGAGTAAGCTACCTTTACCTAGAAATAGCTCTCTTAGACATCTCTCCAGGATGGCCTCCTCTTCCTGGGACACTCCACCTTCTGGCTGTGCATGTGGATGCCACCTTCTCATCCTGAAGGTCTCGGCTCAGATGTTACCTCCTCAGAGAGCACTTCTCAGGTATCCCTGTGAAAGCAGTGAGACCTCAGCCACAGGCAATTTCTCTCCTGCACGTTGCATTCCTCATTCCCTTCAGAGCCCTTAGCGCTATCTGTGTTACTCTATTTTTTTTGTTTCTTGGCTTGTCTAGTCCTACAAGAATGCAAGCTCTTGGTAAGTAGGGGTTTTGCCATTTCACACTTTTGTATCCCGAATTTCTTGGTATAGGGTATCTGATATATCATGGGTGAATAATACAATTTAGGAACAAATGAAGGAAGGAAGGAATGACTAAATGGATAGATGGAAGGATGGATGGAACATACTGGTGAGAAAATATTACACAGCAATTCAGAGTAAACCTTTTGAACTCATGTAGACTTGAGTATCGCTCTACTCACCAGCTGGGTTATCATAATCTTCCTGAACCTGTTTTCCTAACTACAAAATAGGGATAATTAGATTTTTCTCAAAGGATTGTGGAAGAGTAAAATGCAATAATTTATATAAAATGCATTTCACATATAAAGCTAATACTAATTACTCAATAAATAAAAGATATCCATATTAACTCTTCAAATATAAAACCAACCTGTAATCAGATAGGCAATTCTGCCTGATCAAATATGAAAAAAATCTCAAAGTACTTTCAGATCTAGTTGTCAGGTCAATTAACATGGAGAAAACGGTATAATAGACTGGACTTCCCTGCCTTAAAAAACAAATGGAGCTGGCAAGGATGTTAAGCTTGAAATTTCACTGTTAACTGGCACGTCTTAGCTATATCTATGCTTCCTTGAAGGGGAGAAAATAAAGAGAGAGGAGAAAGTCATGGAAGCCAATGCATTATGGAAGCAAAAAAAGACAACTCTGCCATTTACTAGTTAAATTATTACACACCTAGATCCTATTTTAATTATTTTTTCTTATCAAAATACAGATACTGTATTGCTTATGTCTTTTACTAAAAGTTGCAGAATATGTTTATTCAAGTGCTATTTAAACTTTTAAGTACCTTTGGACAGTATATATTCATTTTAAAATATATGTGTAGAGAGCCAGTTTATTACAAGTCATGAGGAGTTCTGCATTATTTCTCACTGGTGCAAAACTAATTGGCTCTTCTCAGTCATTGCACAAATATTTATTTTTCCATTTTATCATCCTTATAATCACAGCTTAAATTAGAAAAGGGCACAACCACGTGGCAAAATCTGGAGCAGGAACCTTTGCGTTTCCAAGCATCCTAGCCACGTTGATTTTCCAAGCCTCAAGAGCCATTGCTGACAGAGGTCCCTTTCTCTCCACAATGCCACCCCCTTGATGCACCACTTTCCCATGCCCATCTCCATTCACAGTACTTGGTGAATTTTTTCCTTGAGCTGAAAAGAAATTTCTAAAATATATGTGTAATCTAAGGCTCCAGAAGTAGGAATGAAAATTGGTGGCATAAACTCCTTGTTCCTCCACTGACTGTATTAGAGTTATGCAAACCTGGGCTGGTGTTTCTTCATGTGAAATGGAGAAGGAATGATGAAAAGTACAAGAGAAAGGAAAAATTGTAAAGGAAAGAATCAAAACCCATAAGACAATGTTACATTTCCAAATTTGGAGACTAGATTCAAGAATCTCAATAAACACAACAAAAACTTTCTTTAAGACTCAAATTTCTTACCCTGTTAAAAATTCTGGATATACGCTGATATAAACAAATGGGGAGCTCCTGGCTCCTTGAGATAATTGGCTTCAACCCCAAGTTCCACGATCTACGGAAATCCAAAGTCTTTCTGATATTTTGGCAACTTTCTTAGGGGACAGAAAGAGTACAAGGAGGAGGACGGTGTCTGCCTCCAAGCTCTGCTTCCATGTAAGCCATCTTCATTTAGCAATGCATTAAACCAGAAAAGAAACCCTCCTTCATTTTTTCACAGAAGAAATCTATGCACATAGTGCATTGATGGACGTAGCAGACTTACTAAAGATTGAGGATGAAGATGAAGGAGGAAATTAAATTGCAGCCATGTGAAAAATCTGAAATGGAACTGTAGGCATCACTGTTCTGAAAGAATAATTCAGTCATTTTACCAAGAGGTTTGTTTTCTCCGGTTGTTCATTCTCCTTGTCTCAGTCTTTTTAGATGACTTCTGTCTCTTCATCTTTTTTCTGTTCTTTTCTCTTCTTCTTCTTGGAATCATAGCAAATTCTTAACATCACTTTCAGGGTAATTCAGGGATAATCTTCTGTTGCCTGGTTAGTTACCAGGCAAGTTATTTAGTTAGTCAAAGGCTTCTCTACCCTCACTTTGAGATGTTTATCAAGATAGTCTCCCAAATGAGAAGAACTCTTTCACTAAAAAGAGTTTTGGTGCTAAAGTTTTTACATCTTGACCTTTTTTCCCCTCATTTCATTAAATATCCCTATATATGTGGCAATCTTTACTACCATTCACTGATTTTCAATTGCTCTCTCTCTCTGGACATGGGGGAGGACATCTCTGCCCCCTTGAAATTGGATGTGGTCATCTTGCTATTTCCCAATAGATTGAGGGTGAAAGTCACATGAATTACTTTCACGTAGTCAGACTCGTAACATGAGGAGAAACAAATCTTTGTTGCTGTAAGCATCTGAGCTCTGTGGCTTGTTTGTTTTTGCAGCATAATCTAGCCTCTTCTGACTAATATGGTATTCTTATCACAAAGGCTTCACACAACTTTTTGTTCTCCTCTCCCTATGGCAAAAGATTGCATCCCCTTATATAAGATTTTACTATCAGAGGAATGAGCACTTAAAACAGGTTCTACCCTTTGAAAATGTTCTCTCTGAGTCTCATGGCCTGAAAAGGCACCACTTTTGGAGAATTTGCTCGTAGTAATCACTTGATCCTTCTGCCCCTCCACTCTTCTCCCCAGCTTTGCCTCTGCCTTGGATGTTACCCATCAAGAGCTTGTCAAGTTGAAACTAACCAGGCGCTTCTCAAGTGCAAACAAAAAGGTGAGAGAAGGGAGTTTCCCCAAAGGAGCTCAATATACCAGTTGTACTAGCCAATACTCAATGCTGATTCTTTGCTCAGTTTCTTCATCAATAGTTCCCAATGTCTTCAGCGTCTTTTCTGTGGTTTGCACCACCACATCTGAAGATAAGTTGAGAAATTAAAATTAAGCAACTGTCTTGTATGTGAGGTACATTAAGGAGGATGTGTTCTTAAACTAGAATGCGATAATATTGCACAACTGTGTAAATTTACTAAAAATCCTTGAAATGTATACATAAAACGTGAATTTTATGGTAGATAAGTTATAACTCAAAAAAACTGTTAAAATAAAGTGAAACACGATTGCTTTAAATAAAGTATGTTTTTAAAAATCAAGTATGACTTTATGTTATGAAATTTTCATATTACTCTGCACAAAAAAGATACCATAAACTTTCATTTCAGTATTTCAAGAAGTATGAGTATATCCCCAGAGTATTAATGGCTAACAATGAAATTAGTTCAGGTTTCTAATTAATGTTACATTTTAACGAGTCCATCATGTTATTTTAATATTGATAGCCTATTTATGCCAATGTCATCATTAGTCTCATTCTTATGTCTGTTCACACATTACATAAAATCAGGTAGATCACATTTTTAAAACATGAAGGGCTCTGGTCAGGGGAGTAGACCTTCAGTGTCTGTGTTATCTGAGTAAGCGGGACAGTTTAAATGTTGGCACATACTGTTTATTGTCATGTGTTAAAACTTAGGCCCAGGAGAAGATGGTTAATTTCCTAGTGGCAAAGACCGAGTAGTGAAGGTGCGGGAGCTTGATCCTGGCCTCAGGTCTGCCGTCTAAATTGAGACATAAGATGCAGAAACTTCCCATTCATTCATTCAAGAAATGTTTATTGCATGCCTACTCTATGCCAGCAATGTGCTCAATGCTGATACTGCAATGATGACCAAGTCCATATTCTAATGGTCTAATGTCAAAAACTATGACAAACTCAGTCATGATTTTAAGAGCAATAAGCTCAAGGATTTCTGTACAAAGGAGCAGAACCCCCTGGAGGAGAATGGAGACTGAGGTCCTCTCTGGAGTAAAGACAGAGTGTGGCCATCAATAGGGATGCAAAGGATACTGCAAGGCTCTCTGGTCCTCACTTGTCAGAAAGGAGACTTAGGCTTCAGTGAGTGATCAGGCAGCCCAGAGGTCTTCCGTGGAAAACGGAGAGCTCAAGTGTGGGGTGAAACCTAATACCAAGTCCTACTAAATGAGAGTATGAGAATGTTTAAAATTGCTTGCCTCAACCATGGCTTCACCTGGGGCTCCCAGAGGATGTCAACCCTCAGATGAAGTCCTCGTAGATGGTGAGCCCAGCTGTTGGAAGTTGTGATCAGTACAGACAAGGAGAGGCTCTATGGCAGTGGTTAAGGGTATGAACCCCAAGAGCAGAAAATCTGGGTCTGAATCCCAGCTCTGTCATTTATGAAATAGGTAACTTTGGGAAAGCATTTAATGTTTCCTTATGTGTAAAAGGTCGATGATTATAATAGCATCTAATTTATTGGGTTGTTGTGATTTTTAAATGAGATAATGCTTGAACAGTGCTTAGAATATTGCCTAAACCTCCAAAGATTTTCAAGACATGTTGCCTGTTATTAAAGGATGCCAGGGCCTAACATTTGCAGCTGCAAATAGGTCTCTTGACTTCTTTCCCACATAAGATCCTCCTATAGATCAATTAGAGTGAGTCTACATGCCATACGAAAGTCAATCTTATCACTGCTTCTAAGCCTTAGTTACTAATAAGTAATTAGCTTGAGTGTAAACACCCAATAAAGCAGTGTCAGAGGTAAATGACCACTCTAATACCCTGGTTTCCATTTTAGTAAAATTCCACACACCATAGATGATACTGTAGGAACGTCTTACATTTTTTGTTAATATAGCACTGAGCCTTCCCAGTACTACAGCTTCTACCACCTCTCAAGCCTCTCGGCTTCCTGAGAGCATTTTAAGGATGGGGTGTTACATGATATTAGCCAGGCAGTATGAAACTTATGCTTAATGACCACACTTATGACCAGACAATGTGATAGAGGAGTGGGAGGCAGGGAGGTTACAGCACAGAGGAAGGAAGAACAGCTGCATGGGTGTTCAGGGTAAGATGGTAGAATAATTCTTAAGAGAATATATTCTCCTAACTTTCCCCTTTGCTTCCTCTTTGACCAAAGTGATGTGGCAAATGGAGAGGGCTACCTTAGCAGCCAGAGCCCTGGCATTGACCAGGAGTCTTCTTTTCTTTCTTGTTTGCAAGCTCAGTCTAAATTATGAAGATTGAACAGAGGCACATGGACTCCCTCCCAAAGAATTCTAGCCCTGAGTTGGCCTCAAATTTTTCCCAAACACAAAGTAGATGAACTGAGGGTGTAAAAGACAACAGTTAATTGCTCCGTGAACACAGTAGAACTCTGAGATTATTGTTTAGAAAACACTCTCAACTGCTAATCTCACAGTTTATCAGCACCACATTCAAGTTTCTCTTAGCCTGTAAGTAAAACTTTCTCCAGACATTCTTACAGACACGGGTTAGTCCAAACTTGGATCTGTCCTTTTCAAATTAGGGCTTCTATATCCCTTGCCATGGAAGCCAATCAAAAGGGGACTGCCGTACTTGATTTCTACCAACTCTGACTCCCCATGGACATTAGGCCTGTCTCCAAGGCTCAGAGGCATTTGCCTGATTTCCAATATCACATCTTTGAGGGAGTTTCAACTTTAACTGAATTGTTTACACCATTTTCTTTCTATAAATTCACAAAAGTTTTACCATCACCTAATAGCAAGGCAAAGATGAATGACTCAAATTGTTGGCTAGGTAATAAAAGACCAGGTTGATGAGTACTGTCATGCATCAAAACAAAATGATGTTATCTTTCAAGTGAGGAGGTATGCAGAGAGAAGGAACATGGTACGTTTGGAGAAATTTACACTTGGGATGGCTGACCTTTATAAATATATTTGTGCAAAAAATAAAAGGGGACTGTTGTAAAATACTATTTCAAGTCTGCCTTAGTTTGGGCTGCTATAGACTTTCAAGTTCTAAAATTATGACTTATCTGGTCTAGTAATGCATTAAGAATGCGCTGTGGGTTTTTATTTTTTTAAGAGCTATTGATCTTAGAAGATTTTAATTTAGATTAGTTCACTTAAAAGTGTAATAAACGGCAGGGCTCACATGTTGAACTACTAAGGCAGCAATTATTTTAAGAGTATCAGTCATCTGTGCTCCCAATTTAATCAAATCTGTTTATATAGAATTTTTAGACAGTATTTGAAACAACCACATTACCTCTCTGTGAAAAGGTGTTTTGAGTTGTATGTCAAAAATTGAAGAGAAATTAGAAAGACAACTTACAATTTTAAAAGACCAATGATGACAGATGGGAACTTGCTTTTATTTTATTTGTGAGCAACTGTTTTGTAAGGCTTGCTTTTTTTTTGAAAGCAAGAGAGAAGGTACGGCATCTAAACTAGAAAAATAACCCAGACTGTTTCTGCATTAAATTTGCAAGGGCTAAAAGAGGTGAGAAAATGAGCAATTATATAGTTTTGGTGACCTCTATAAGAGCACCAAGAAGTGAATTCTTGGTCATGTTCATAAGAAAAAGGCAAATGTAATGAAAAGAGAAAAAAGATGAAACCTTGTTGTTGGCTTTAACTTACAATTTTACCTTAGAAGCCAAATATGTAGTCTGAAAGGCCTTTACCTCTGACTTTTTCAGTTTTCAATGAAGATTTCATTATCTTGGTCCTTGAGATGCTAGTGGCTCCCTGCTGAGATGAAACCAGAGGGGCCCTCATCTCTGGAGCTTCCCCTTCCTTAATCCTATAAAATTCATTTAGAGCCATCTTTCCTGACATTTGTACATAAAGCAATATAAAACATTACAATATAAATTACATCTGAGGGATTCATCTGAAATTCTATTTCACCGTTTGATAATTAAAAGTTGAAAAGCTCTCTGTAGCTTCACGGCACTCTCTAACAAGAATAAATGTTCTTGATAAGGCATCCTCCTCCCAAACAGTGGAAACCATTGGCACATGGTGCAGAAAAGAGTTTAGTGAGTAATAAATCCTGCCCTCAGGGATGTGACTCTGTGGTTGAAGCTCTTATTGAGGTGCTGTTGCATATTCAGAGTTCCCAAATTACCTACCCATTTACAAGTGTGCGAATTTAGCATGAGTGCCTGCATTTTCATAAAATGGGGATGCACAATAGTACCCACTACACAGGGTTCTTGTAAGGATTAAATGAGTCAACATAAATAAAATGCTCAGAACAGAGCCTGGCACACAGAAAACACTACATGTGTCGTCTCTTGTTATACTTGCTATTGTTTTTGTGTTGTTATTCAGAAGAACCTCTTTGCTTCACATGAATGAGAAATTCTTTGGAGAAGAGGCCTTTCTAGGAGGACAAAAATGATGGTAGCTACAAATTGTTCTTCATTACTTTTTGAAACTTATGCATTTCTAGAATGCCACAACACTAATTTTCAAGAGCCTAAAAACCACAGAATGGTAGGGAGAGGGAGCAGTGTTCTAAAACATCTGGATTGTAGGCAACACTGTGTGGGTGGAGAAGAGCTACGTGGGGTAGTTTCAGGAGTCCTGGGAAAGGCTCTTGCCCCAACATTGATCTCCTCTAACCCTGACTCGTGCTTGAAGTCACCCACATGCAAACACTTCCTCCTAGTGAAAGCATCGCCCCTATTCAAATGCATGTACTTGGAGAACAAACATATTAAGTCACTGTTTCCTACAGACATTGGAGCGGAAACGAAGCCATCCGAACTTTTCCAATTTCACTGTAACAGCCACCTGAGAAGAGGAGATGATGGCGGCAAGAAAAATGAGAGAGTGATCTATAGGACAGCCAGACTACTATCAGTTTGTGAGGCAGGCTGGGAATAATGTGTGATTAATAATTCTAATTATAGTTTTTCATATAAAAATCAAGGCAGACTTGAAATAATATCCATAATTATGCCATTCATGCATTCTGGTATTTTTTGGGTGGAGCAGGACAGAAAAGAGTGAGCTTAAAACTGGGATACTGGGAATTACCATACTCTACCACGTATTATATTTAAGCGACAGCCTTTATGAGTGGGAGTCACACATATACCATTGGCAGGAGAGCTCTTCCCTTCCATAAAAATCTTTACAAACCTTCCCTAAGCCACTCACGATAAAAGCACACAATCAACACACAATATAAGCAAAAAGAATGTGCTTGCTCTGCAAATGCAGCTTCCAGATAAGTCCTGAAGCCCCCCTTCCCATGAGTCTACCCCCACGCACTTCCTGTATTAAAAATCTGGAACCACCAACGGCTTTGCACCTGCAGGTCCTCTGTCTGGAATGATCCTCTCCAGATTCCAGAATGGCTGGCCCCTTCTCATTGCTTAGGTCTCAGCTCATCTCCCACTGCCTCAATGAGCGTTTTACCCAACCACTCTGCAGAAAGTGGCTCCCATCTTCAGTTGCGTAGCTGTGGAGCTGTCCTTCTTCCACTTATTGCTAACTGCAATGAACCTATTTCATTTTTGTCTGTTTGCCATCTGCCTCCCTTGTCCAAAAGGAATCTCAGGGAGAGAAAGGACCTTGTTTCTCTCCTAACACGTAGTAGGTGCTCAATGCCTATTTGTGGAGTGAAATAAAATTACAACCATGAAAGAATGATTGTAACATGAATACTTACCACTACTAAAAAAAAATGCAAACCTCTTGAATGACTTGGGGAAGTGACCAAGGGGACCTACGGTGGACAGTGCACAAGGGAAGAAGCAAGTACCCCAAAAGGAACAAAGAAAACTGGAACAGAAGACTGACTGGAGGGCAGAACAGTAGATGGGGATGATACTTGGCAAAGATAACCTGTAGCTCACAAGTTTGCCTGCATCACATGCTAACTAGAGCACTTCCTCTTGCTGGTTTTCCATTTAGAGAAACAAAGAGGGCAATTATCTGCAGAGACTAAAATATAATTCAGATCTCCTCATTCTCATTTCTGAGGCTGCTCCAGGCCTCTCTGGCAGTTGTTCTGGAGGGCTGACTTGGTCATTTTCACACAGCTATGGAACATTCTATGGTCAGGGAAGTGTACCCTACAGAAGGATGGATTTCTGTCACACCCCTGCTTGTTCTCTCAGTAGCCTCCAGTAAGTCTCACATAGCTGAGAATCTGCTGAATGAGGAGAAGTAGGAATCTTGAGTCCCCGGCTCACGAAACAGCCAATTAATTCACTTTTTAAAATGAAATACTGTGTGATAGGAAGGCTGGGGATTTAAAGCTGACAGGGGTCAGGTTAACCTTTGGTGGGGGAGTTCACTCTACTGATTACCACACTGCTTAAGTGTTCAGTAATAAAACTTAATTCCTCCAGATTGATTTTCCACTCACTATCATCACCAAATCATTGCTGCTCCACCGAGGACACTCCCTTGGTGTTCAAATGCTGTGTTGGGAAATCTGAAGAGCGATTCCAAGGAGCAAGATGGGAGGGGGTATGAAACAGGAATGGAGGGGTTCAGGGATGGCTCTTGTTGGTTGAACATTGGCGTTGTTTTTCTCACTCAAATCCTAATCTAATTCCCTCTAACAATTATTTCTAGCTGTAGACAGGCAATCTGAGAGCACGTTCCTGGAGAAACTTTATGAACCATCGGAGAGAAAAGAACCTCTGTTCCTAAGTGACAGGTATCTGAATTCTCAAGCTTGATGGCTGATAAAATGAGGTGTCTGTTCCCATCTGGAGCTGGGTCATCACTTTCTAGTGACCTAGTGATAGTTTTCTCCAGCACCTGTGATGTCTCATGACCCAAATGCCCTGAGAGGTTGCTAAGGCAGCAGGTGATAAAAATGTAGTCTCTAAGTAATCTGTTGTGTTCTTGCTTTACAAATCTCTGTGTTTTATAAATCGACCGGTGTCTTCGCCTACTGTCGGAACCTCTCTCAGAGCACCTACATTTTTGTACCATGAATCTTAATTATTTTATACATTACATCATTATCCTAAAATAAACACTCCTTGAGGGTGGGAACCAAGCCTGCCATCCTCAGTAGTTTTTCCCAGTAGTCAAGCCCTTAATAAGTTTTATTGAAATGAGTTGAATACATAAAACGTCTACCACAACAATTTCTGTGTTTGTGTAGCTCAAAAGCACTAGAGCCTCACTGCATGCTGGCGCCTTAACAAACCTGTTATTCACATCTCTGAATCCTAGAGATAAGAAAGGCTCAACATAGAATCATAATGCAGGAAATTGTTAAATCAGAATCAAATCCCAGTTCCTGGGCAATGCAGCCAGACACGAGACACAGAAACTTCTCCAAACCTTGAATGTTACAATAGCAATGCTTTGCTTTTGGATGGCAGTAACACTTTGGCAACTATTTTCTCATCTGATCTTCACAATAGCACACAAGAGAGGAAGGGCAGATATAATTATCTCCATTTTGAAGATAATACATTGAGGCATAATATAGATATGTGACTTGCTTCAGTTCCATAGCAGACATCAGAGCAGAAAGCTGGCAACCAGTGGCACCCAGGCTTCTAGACAACTAGTTCATTCTTTTCCCACTAGACTACACCATGACATATACCTTCCTAAAGCTGTATTGTTCATACTTTCATGTGCATACAAATTGCCCAAGGATCTTGTTAATACACACATTCTGATTCAGTATGTCAGAGTTGGTACCTGAAATTCTGTATTTCTAACAAACTGGGATGTATTTCTACCGTTGTTAGAGCTA
This sequence comes from Equus przewalskii, assembly GCF_037783145.1. NCBI lineage: Eukaryota > Metazoa > Chordata > Mammalia > Perissodactyla > Equidae > Equus > Equus przewalskii. The sequence goes on along the minus strand of NC_091838.1, from coordinate 62,060,958 downwards.
TATTTCTATCAACACGGAGATGTTGCTGCCGCTGGTCTCCAGACCATAATTTGAGTAGTGAGGTTCTAGAGGGCAATAACCATGCTAATCCATCTTTATATCTTTACTGCTTGGCACAGAGGAGGTACTCAATAAACAATTGGCAGTGAAATAATGAATACCAACCATGCTTGACCCACTTTTGCTATCTCTAGTGCCCAACAAATAGCAAAACACTCAGGAAATAAGTAGTGAAGTAATGAATTAATTAAGCAGTCCATGAAACAAAGAAAGTGCTGACTGTGCAGAAATCCACGTGATCATACTCAGTGGAAAAACAAAGGGCTTCCAGAGCCGAAGTGTCCTTGGGACACACCGCTGAGTTCATCCTGTGCTAGCTATTGAGTTCATAATAACACATTTTGCTTATGTGATTGCATCCATCAGAATATATTTTTGACCCTGCAAGTAATCTGAAGACTTTTTTTCCAAGTCCTCTTTGTGCTTTGAAGACATTGTCTCCCTAATGCTTCCTGCTAAGGCTCAGTGAAGCAAAGCAATTTCAGCATTCTCTTTTGGCTCTGGAAAAGACGTCTGAGTTGCCCCGGTCTCTCTGGCAGGGCCGAAATTAGAGCCTGGGCTTTCTGCCTCTCAGTTCAGATCTTGACACTTGGCTGAGTCTCAAGGAGGTTTTTATACACCAACTCCTTTATCTGCACAACGTTCTGTGTGGTGAACAGGCGGTTGCACTTCAAATGAAATATTTAATTGTTCTGAACTGAGTTATGAAATAAAGGCCTTTATTAAGAGTAAGGGATGAATACAATGGAGCTTAATTAAAATTCTCTGAACACTCGGTAAGACAGAACAATAAAACCCACATTAAGTCATTTTCTAGGAGCCCCATCTCTCAAGGTCTAGGGCAGAAGACACTCTGGCACTTTGAATCTGTCTCAGGAAAGCAGGAAAGCACTTGCCATTTATAAAGTAACCCCTGAATGGCGCTAACTTCACAAACTCCTAGCGGCAATTATAATTTTTAGGAACTGGGCTAGAGGGGAGAAAACAACAACCAGCATAGAGAGAGATGGACCGTCATCCCCTTCTTTACAGAGGGACATGGCCCACTACAGTCTTCCTCTCACTGGCCTGGAGCCACTTGACTGTCACCTGAGGAACAGATTAGCCCCATTATCTAGGACATTTCCAAATGTTAAGCAAGAAAGACATTTTGGAACTGAGAATCAAAAACTCCTCAATTATAAAGAGAAAGAAAAAAATGCTTCACCCAGGAGCAGAGCTGGTTTGTTGTGCAGCTACCTCAAACCATGTAATCAGGACTCATCTTCCCAACATCTCTCAGCTCTGTGTTCCTCCGGCTTGACTTCACTATGAGGAAAGTGTCCCATTGGGGTGGAAAGATGGCCTCCAACCCCTTGGACCTGCATTGTACTAGCTCAGCAGCCCCAGTGGAAGAAAGTGCCTCTTTTTCTAGTAGCTCGCATGAAAATCCCAGGAGTCACTTTAATTACATTAGCTTAGTCCATTTGCCCCAAGGCTAACCCATCACCATCTCCAGAGAGTATGGTTCTATTTAGTCAGGGCTGGTTGGGTGCCCCTTCTTGGGCTGGAGAGTAGAGCCCCACTGAAGCAGAGCAACCAAGAATTTGGAAGGACTATATCCCCAGAGGAAACATGGGGTGCGCTTACTAAAACTAGAAGGAAGGGATGGTGAGTAAGCAAGCAAGAGAGGTCTAATACTAAGTCAGATTTTACATTTTGTCTGAATTCTGACAGCTAGGTTTCTCCTTGGTTCCAAAACCCAGTCCCTAACTTGAACACCATTTCTATTAACTGGCTACCTATCTAGGTCCTGCCTTGGTAACCTGCCTGAAAATAGTAGTAACAATAGCTAGTAATGTTTATTAGATACTTACTTTGTGCCAGATTTTGGGCTAAATGCATTATATATTTTCTAATTTTATCATCACGAACACCTGAAAAGATGTGTTTTATCATAAGTCCATGTTTAGTTGAACCAGCTGGGTCTCAGAGTTAAGTAGCTTTTCCAAGGTAACGCAACAGTTATGGGAGAACCAGGATAGAAAGTTCTGTTTGATTTCAGAGTCTAAGCAATTAATCGCTATGCTGTTTTACCTGGCAACATTTTCATGGATGTGTCTACAATTAATGCTGGCCTGTTTTATGGCAAACGTCTTTGGACTTTCATTTCCTCACTCATAAAATGAGAAGATGATACCAGCCCCAATCTGCCTATCCCATCTCTCAGGGCTATTGTGAGGATTAAATGAGGTGATGTGTAGCATTGCGATTATGTTATTTGTTACATAATCAAGCAAAATTGCAGCTACAGGTACGGGAATAAATTTGGATATAGAAACGCGTACACCATACCGTTCTCATAGTCACTCACTCCTAGCTCTGCCAAGAACACACACTCTTTTCAGCCACTTCCTTGATCCTCTCAGACGTTCTGGGACTTGGTGTACTTTATTCCCCTAAAAGGTGGAGCTTCCCTGTATGCCCCACATCTGTCTTGGTGTCTGGCCACCTCCTACAGATCCTTCATTCTCAGCTTTTTACAATCCCTCTCTGCAAGTCTGCTGGCCACCCCAGAAGGACATCTTGCCATTCGCTGTGTCACCATTCCCCACTTGATGCCCATGACACGTGGTAACCTTATGCCATTGCTCCTGCTTGTTTTATCTTTCTGGCAGTTACACCCATAGGACTAGAAATAAACCCCCAGCTCTGTCATCCAGAATGAGCAAGTGACAGAATGCACAGTGTTAGACTACAATTTCTACCTATTTGATGGTTTTTTTAAAAAAACTAATGTTGCTGGATTCCTATAAAATTCAAAGGAGTGGAAAGAATTTGGACAAGTCTCAGCATCTCTCTCTGGGGCCCATCCCAAACATCAATAGCAGCCACATCTTCTGTAATCTTCTTAGGGAGGGTTTTTTAACCAACATATTTTTATTCTAATAATTTTACCAGGTATACGTAACTTACAAGGTATAATGGGATTTTTAAAAACTCAGAAATTCTTCTTTATGTGAACAAAATGTTTTGTATTTCAGTTTAGTTTTGCAAAACAGAGAGAGCTTGGAAAAGTCAATAAAGAAAGGGTAATTCTAAGCATCTTAATCACTAAAAATGCTGAGCTGGCTCTTCTGTGAAGCAGTTTCCTGACTGGTATCCACGTGGTAACTCCTCTTAGATCATACCCTCAAAAGAATGTCTTTGAATTCTCAGTGTTTGCCCTTAACAGCACTAAGGCTCTTTGTTAAAGACTTTTTACCTCGGTAGATGAAGTTGAAAGCATGTGAGACTGGTGAGATAGCAATTTTTCAACCTAATAACAGTGTGTCTTCAGCAAACGTAAATACAGATGTTGTAGCTTAAATGGGTGTTTCAAAATTGTCAGATAAGGGGCCATTCATTAAACACAAGTGAACAAACAACTCTCCAGCCAAAATATACTCAGGGCTCTTGGGGGTTTATAAAATCTGGTTAATTTCTTCTGCTGTTTTTTTCCTATTTGCAGTGGATGGATTTAAAAGGTGAATGTAGCACTTCTTCCTGACCTCAGTGATGATGGATGTGATGGATATCTTGGAAGATTTTCAGGGGCTAGAAGTTAAAGACATTGTCCCTACTGTTCATTAGTGTCTTTCTCTTAATCAAGCTCCTTAGCCTCCTGAGCCTCAATCTTCTCATTTATAAAATGGAGGACAGCTGTTGCCTGCCCATCGTTACTCCCTCCTTTTTCTGATGAGGACAATTCAATTTTCTCTGGAGAGCCATTCCTTCCCAGTCTGATGAAATTTACATGGCGCTGTCCCCACACACCCTTTCTTCAAGGTTCTGTGTATGACACAGGCCCAGTCAATCAGCGTTCAGTCCCTCTGGCCACTGTGATTGGTTCAGGTATAGGCAAATGCAAATCAATCTAGCAAAACTCAACTTCAGGACTTTTACTGGAACCATCAGTCACGCTTTTTCTATGGAATATCCACCTTAAGAGAAGAAAGCTAGAGCCATGGGATGTTACCTCGTGGAGAGGACCTACCAGAGAACAAAAGCGACACAGAAGAAAGAAAATTACCAAATAAAATGGTGACACCAAAACCAGGAAAGTAGGTTTGTTAAATCCTCAAATAGCCAACAGTCAGTCCCCAGATAGGATCGTATACAATAGATGCTCAATAATGATTTGTTAGAGGAGTTGATAAAGACATTTTAGATCTTGTGCTGCTCAATTCTTAGAAATGTTGCTCAGCATCCTAAGAATTGGTTTATCTTCTTGTAGAGTGGAGCCAGCAGGACCAAAGTTCAAGCTCCATCCTTATCCACCCAACTTCAACGATTCCCAGCAACTTTTGGAATCCTCTATCACGAAGAAGCTGCATGAGTGAGGCAGGCTACATAGTTGGTCTTCACCTTGGCTTCATCATACGTGAAGAGGGGTAGTGGTGGTTTTCTAAACTTTTTCTTAGGAGAGTTGTAAGGATCTAATGAGACAATGAAGGGAGAGATTATTCTCCATTCTTCAGTTCAGGTTGGTCACTGAGGGTATCCACTCTGAACATTGTTCACTCCCTTGCTAAAATAGCACCAGCAATTCACTCTTTGGAGCCATTTCTGGAAAGAGTTTCTGTACAAATAAAATTGGAAACGTCTGAATATGTCATATTAGCCCTGCTGTGGCCATTGTTACATATCACTCTAAACACCATGCTGCTTATTCTTGTCATCTGGGAGCATTTGATTTCAACTTACTCTTTTAAATATTGGCTTCCTCTATAGATTTCCCGTCCAGCAGTCCTTGTGCAGGCAAAACTTCCATTAACTTTAATAAAAGTTTTAAACGTGAAATATTGTCAAAAGGTGGCTGATATTTTATTCATACTGCTGATGATTGTTTTAAATGTTTTAATTGTTCTGCTGGTGCTCCAAGGCTGATTAAGGGAGAAACGTAGTTTTACTCATCAAAATAAAATATTATACAAATATAAAATGATACTGATAAATATTAAACAATAAACTCCCCTGGAACTTTTTCCCTACAAAACTGGGGACCCTATCCATCACTAATTATATATTTCATATATTTATATATATGTGGTTAATAACAGAACAGTAAAGGTGATGAGAGTGAAGGAGAAGTCATTTAAATTGACTTGGTTTTGCTGCACTTACTATGACTTTTAATACTTTTCCATAAAAGCAAAATAAAAATAATTATCCCAACCCTAAATCACTGTCTTTGCATTGCACTTGATTTTGTAACGACTTATCCCATAGATTTTTTAGTGTTAGTTATTCCTGTTTTTTAGCTGAGCAGATTTGGAGGACTTGGGCTTATGGCTCAAATATCCAATCTAAATTCGGTTCTCTGATAGCAATGGATGGATGACTCACCTCTCATAGGAACAATGAAACTTGGATCGTTGTGTCAATCACAAATAGTAGACTGGACGCCTGGCCCCAAATAACAAAACTCTGCACCAAGAGATGGTATGGTCTCCTTCCCTTCAATAACAATCCTTGGTTCTAGCTGGTATAAGAATTTCATCTTCAATAATTGATCGCTGTGACAGAAAATCTGTTGTTGGAAAAGCATGTTTAAGATTATATTATTCAATCATTCTCATCTCAGAGACGCTTTCCATCTGTTCCTCAAATCCAATGCACATTGCAAGGCACAGGTCCATTCATGCAACTGATTGCCATTATTTTTTAAATTCACTTTATCAAAAAAGAGCAAAGGCAAACTTTCCTCTGAGTGCTTCATGGCCTATATTATATACTTTGATATTAAATTAAATGCAGAGTCAATGTGACATCTGCTTTGGTATAGTGCAAAATGGTTTCAAGCTCATCTTGACAAGGGTGATGTTCTGGCAAAGGTACCCTGTCAATATAAAGCTGTTTGCTTTGCACGGTGGAAGTGAACAAAGAAAGATTCTTAGTACAAGAAAGTCAATCAGCAGCCATGTGAGAAAGTCTTAGGATGTTCTGCTCACTCTGTTTCTGTCACCTAGAGATTTATCAAAGAAGGTGCCATCAAAAATTGTATCATGTGAGCCAAGTGGCATTTTCCTCCAAAGAAAATACGGATGACTAAGTGTTATGCAGATAAAATGTTTTTTTCTTCAATAAAGGCTTTGGGGGTCATGCATGGCTGGAAAGAATATCCCGTTGGCATCATTGTAGAGGTGATAGGTGTGTCATAAGCCACCTGGTTTCTGACAGAGACAATGCCAGATCATTCTGCCACAGTGCAGACAAGATGTAATCATTCTGAAACCATTTCATGGTTGAGTTCCATTTTTAGATGCATTTGTTAATTACAGTCAAAATGGGCTGGAGATTCCAAGTGGAAAGTCAAATAGTCTAATTAGATGGGGAAGTAGCACAGACTATGGGAATAAACACTGGACCAAGAGTTAGCCAATCCAAGTTCTGGGTCCTGGGCTACTGCTAACAACTCTCACCTTAAGCAACTCATTTGACCTCTGCATCCTTATTTATAAAAGGAGCTTGCTCAAATGCCCCCTGAAATCCCTTCTAACTCCAACATTCTCTGGAGCAATAAGCAGAATCCAATTTATCCCTAGATCTTAGTAAAAGAAACTCAATAATTTAGAACTACATTGCCTAATACAGTAGTCTCATTTGGATATTTAAATTACATCTAAATTAATTAAAACTAAATGAAAATGAAAATCCAGTTCCTCAGTCATACTAGCCACATGTCAAGTGTTCAATAGCCATGTGTGAATAGTGGCTACTGTATTAAATAGTGCAGATTATAAAACATTTCCATCTTTGCAGAAATCACTGATTTATAGACTATTTTTCACCCCCTAGAGCCTGGTGGCATTCTATAAAATTTGTGGAATGAATAAATGAGAGAATGAGAGATGAATAAAGTCAATACCGATGCCAGCCTAACAAAGAGCTACCACTGACAAAATACCCAAAAAGTGATGATGTGCAATGAGAAAGAAAAGAAATCTCTTTTCTAATATTCTTGGTGAAGGTACATCTAAACTGTCATGTATAGTTCTGCTCTTTGCAGTTTGAGAGCAGTAAGCTGGAAATAGAGAACAAATAGAGACAAGCATCTGTGATGGTTAATTTTACGCGTCAACTCGGGTAGGCTATAGTACCCAGTTATTTAGTCAAATGCTAACCTAGGTGTTGCTGTGAAGTCATTTGGCAGATGCGTTTAACATCTACAATCAGTTAACATTAAGTAAAGGAGATTACGCGCAATAATGTGGATAGGTCTTATGCGATCAGTTGAAATGTCTTAAGAGCAAAGACAGATTTTTCCAGAGAAGAAGAAATTCTGCCTCAAAACTACAATATAGAAATCCTGCTTGAATCTCCAGGCTGTTGTCCTGCCCTACAGATTTCAGATTTGCCAGCCCCCACAATCGTATGAACTACTTTCTTGAAGCAAAGCATACATATATATTCTTTATATAGATATGATTATTTAATATTTAACCCACTTCCTGGTACCAAAATCTATATCAGAGGATGATGATATTGTTCAGGCATTCTATTTATAATAATTTTGGTAAAATTTATAGAAGGTCCATCCACTTGGCATTCTATAAACTAGTGACTCTCACAAGGTCCCTTACATTTTTGCCGTGAAGCTTTCTTCAAGACACTCCAAAAGATACCTTGGGGCCACCAGGTCCTCTTTCTTTTTGATTGACCTTTCCTAGACTTAAGATGGGAGGTCCTACCTCTCTGTCTCCTATGATGTCAATAAACTATTTTTTATTTAAATGAAATATATATTTCTTATTGAGGAAAGCAGTTTGAGGCTGGAAAGCTTGGGTTCTAGAGTGAGACATTGTGTGATATTTGTCAAGTTACTTAACCACTCAAAGCCTCCTTTTAAAAGGAGGAAAGATAACATTTTAGCTGAGACATGAGAGCTGAATAATAAGAAGGAGCCAGTCATTCAAAGATCTTGAGGGGGTGGGAGAAGAGGTGAGCAAAGACTAATATAGACAAAAAAACCCAGCAGATGCAAAGACCCTCAGAAGAGAACAAAGACTGTTTTAAAAAAAGAAAAAGAAAATGCTTTGGCTAGAGGCAGCCCATACCTGAAAGTTTACAGGGAAAGATACTTATCTTATAGTTTATATTAAGCTGCGCCTGCTTCTAGCACAGTGACTTAATTTGCTGATAAATTGATTCTCTCTACTAGAACTATATCCCCACGTATAACCTATTTTCTGAGATTCTTAACCATATGCAATCATTTTCCACTAAATCTCTGTGTACCCAAGTCATTTCACTTCTCCCTTGGTATCTCTGGTTTCTAGCATTGTAATAGGAAACTATTATGACGTCTCTCAAAAGCATTATACATTTTCACCTTATTCCCTAGAAGCCAGTTATCCTTCCCATTCATTGCTCTGCTCAGAACTTCCTCCAATCTGTCTCTATGCTGTTGAGCTAACAAAATGGAGCAGCCTTTTTTCTAAGAACGGTATTACCGAAGACCAGAGGGACAATCTCTCCAATAGACCGTGACTTGGTGTTTTTTTGTGCCCCATCCCCAACGGTCTGTTTATTTTCTGTTCCTGGATCCTGCTGCAAACACAAATGTGCTTTTCTGCCCATGACTCCTGTGCCATTCTTGCAGCCAAATTTCCACTTGCTCACTTAGTGTCTGTTTCAGATATCTTCTCCCCAGGTGGTGGCATACTTTATGAATTGAATCTCAACTTCAAGTCTGCCCGTACTTTGTCATTTTATGTCTGGAGGCATTTGTCTATTATTTCTGTATTCAGCAGTGTCTTAGAATCCAGCCAACTGTGAGCACCTAATCCTAAATGAATAGAATCAGAAATTCCTAACTGTGATGTTCCCAGGGCAAAAAACCACTAGAAGAGCTGCTTTTCCTGAAATGAGGTGGATGCCACAGGGAGAACATATTGAGAACAGAGCTCCAGGTGCCTTGGCCTATGAGTCTAGAGGCCTGGGTTTGAGTTGTATCTCACACTACATTCTCTATGGCCTTGGGTCAGCCATTTCCCCTCTCTAGTGCTCATTCATCTTCTGTAAAACAAAGACTAGAGCTATTACTAGTTTCCAAACATTATTTTAGCACTGGAAGATTTTTTTTAAACACGTTTATTATAACTCCAGTTTAATTCAGTAGACTAAAATGGCACTGTTTGAATTTGGAGTTGAGACTGCTCAGTCCGTCTATCTACTCATCCCCTTGATTGTCCTCTATGGATCCCACCAATACTCAAAATACAATTTATAAACCCTTGGACTGGATGATTCTGTGGGTCCCTTTACATTCTCTGGGTCTATAAGTAATAGGTTATAACTGGGGAAAAGAAATGTGCAGAAATGAATATGAGGGGGAGCTAAGAGATAAAGGATAGACGAGGCAAGCTAGTATTAGTTTGAGATCTATTATGTCCAGGCATTGATAAGATCAAGAGGTGGCCACAAGCCTTCACTAATAAAAGGAGATTCACATGGATTCTGAACAGAAGGTTATACTATTTACATGTATCTATACCGACTGACAACCCAAACATCTATGACATGAAACCAAAATTATATCTCAGATATAATTGAGCATCCACATCTTTTCTTCTTTGATTACAGTATGCCACCCACTCTTCCCCACAAGAGCATTACTGAGCATTCAATGTCCCTGTAGCATATTAAGTAGCAGTTTATCCCTAACACAGATTTGGGTCAAGGAAGAAGCCATGTTCTTTCACAAGAATCTGGTTCCATATGAAGACAAAGGTTAAAGTAGGACAAAAGTGTTCATACTCTTTTGGAGCTTTTGAGTAGAGTGTTTTTTAACACTTCTATTCTTGCACCAGGGGCAGGACAAAAAGAGGTGGGTCTGCTGGCTTGTCCTGGTTGATCAGGATGCACTTTCATGACCTTATGTACAATAAAACTATTGAAATACCTGGAGAAAACTTCATCCCACAAAGCGTGTGTTCACAGAAAAGTGAGACCATCTTCAGCTTAAATTATTCTTTCTCAGAGAAGCCTTCATTAGGCAGATTTTGAATCAGGTCTCCCCATTTTTCGCTCTTTTGTACCCTGTTACTTAGCTTCACAGAACTTATGGAAATTTTTAATTGTGTGCTCATTTCTTTAATAACCCTTCCTCTTCCAGATTGCACGTTCCATGAAGGAAAGAATGGAGCCTACTTTATTGCCTTATTTTCTTTACTTCTCTGCCTCTGCACTAGAATGTGAGTTCCTTAAAAAGATGGGCCAGGTAATTTTTCTTAGCATCCCCAGCACCTGGTGGCACTAGTAAAGCAAAGAAGCCAGATGACCCAGGACTCCATGGTTTTGTGTATGGGAGGGAGGTGGGGGGAGGTCCAGGCTTCAAGGACAAGTAGAATGTGAGTTAAAGTATTGCTAAGAAAAATCTGTCCATGCTTACGTGACAATATTTTATTCCCTCACTCTTTGTTATATTTCTGCCTTTAGTCTCCACTCTCACTGCTCCCTTAGAGTAATATCCTTTCTCTCATAATGATGTTGCTAATAAAGATGAGCTTTTAAACTAATATTTATTTATTGCTTATTAATAAGTATTTATTTATATCTATTTTTCAAATACTAGGTGCCAAATACTATTCTAAGCATTTTACGTCTTTAATTTAACAACTTATATGTCTGCTTCCTGGAGGCTGGAACTGTGTCAGAGACTGGTTTGCAGAAATCTGGAAGAAGCGATTTCTTTTACCTGAATGTTAGATGAATCACGAGTCAGAGGCAGACCCATGGTGTCAGAAGCATTCAGTTGCCCCAAGGCTAGATGGAACCAATTTCAAGCAAGACAGAATTGTGGGATGTGGGATGGCACGGCAAGTAGGCTTCATTCCTCATTGCAACTCTAATCATTTGGAAGCAATAACCTGGACATTTGGTAAGAATTACTCATCTAAGCTCAGCAAGAACAGGTGATTAGCAATGTCTGCCACAGGTGTGAATGAAGAGCATCAGTGGTCTCCTCATGTATTCATGCAATCTAGCACTCTGCAGAGCAGGTGAGTTCTTCCCAGCCACACCCACAGAAAAGGGCAAAATTTAAACCCCCTCAGTGCATAAGAGAGACCATAACATCATAACTGCATTTTCTCCTTTCCAGAATCCCTGACTACAACTATGACCACAGGAGCTGGGATAAGAAAAAGAGATGACAAAAGGATGAGCCCAAAAATGTGCAAGGAAAGAATTAAGAAAGAAAACATCTTAGTATTTCAATTCATCACACCCTTAGGAAAAATTTCCCTGAACTCTTTTCTGCCAACTAGATCTGACCTCCTGTTGTATGATACTACAGGTTTTTATACATTTACTTCATAGTACTAAGCACAGCTTATAATTATTTAAATTTATGATCAGTTGAAAATCTTATGTGCCTCCCACTAGACAACGAGCTGAGCCCCACAAAGGCTGAAGCTCTATTTTGTATTATTCACATCCAGTATCTACTTCACTGCCTAGCAAGCAGAAGGCCCTCAATAAATATCGAATATGTGACTAAATGAATGAATGAAGCAATAGAATTTGGAAAGGCTTATTGAGAGGTTCTGATTGTCTCACTACCCCGTGGGACATCATTTCTAGCGTTGTCGTCGTCGTTTTTTAGTTCACTTTGTGATTAACTCAGTTTGAGATGAGGAGAGCAGAATGAATGCCAAGTTCGTTTATGTCAAGCAAGTACCATTCTAAGAAAAAATAAGAGCATTTTTCTAACAATAAATCTTGTCCTCAAGTCTCACCTTAAGGACACTTGTCTGTGCCTCCAAGGTCCAGCTTCTTACTTTCTACTTACAGTCTCAGCTCTCCTTCTGCAACTAATCTACTCTTTAGGTCTAGACTCTAGTAGGCACTCAGTAAATATTTGTTGAATGAATGAATATTGACATCTTTCTCTTAATCTGGGCCAGCTATGTAATTTGGGGTCCTGGTGCAAAATGAAAACGTGGGGTCTCACTTTAAAAGCAGGGGGAAAAAAGTATTGTTAAAGGTACTAACATACAAAGCTTTCCATTTCTCCCATGTCTTCTCTCTCAACTTGTCTTGATGTCTGTTTATTTGCTGCTGAATTTATTTTCAGTAAAGAAAAAATTTGAATTTAAATGACTAGCGTGAATTTTACTGTCTTTATCATGCACTGACGATTTTAAATGCAAATATGAGTATTTAACTCAGATGCGGAATTACTGAAATTACATAATTTGTATTTCATATCTCATACAAGCATTTGTATTTTATTCTTACCAGAACAGTGGAAAACATTTCACGAAATTAATTCAACTGCTTTTATTTCACTTCTCGTAATAATTCTACCAGTACTGTCCACCTTAGGCTGTAGAGGATTAAGAATGAGTAAGGAAACTGAAAAGAAAAGGAGCAGTGGGTTGTCCTATATTTCCTTTATCTTCTCTGTTATCATTTTCAGTATAAGTGATTGGCTAATACAGGAAAGTAAATGAGCAAGAAAAGATATAATAGGATTCCTTGGTCTTTCAGGTTTCTTTGAATATCATTGCCCGTCCCTGAGAATCATAGGGAGGACCCTGTGAGCACTCACTTTAATGCTCTGTAATGTACACAATATATTAGCAATTGGATCAGCCCCAAAACTAGCACCAAAGTGTAGGTCAACTGAATTGTTTTCACATACCCCATAGAAATACTGTCATTTTATTACCTTATAAGATTAGTCTGTGTGGCTAGAGGTAAAGAGGAAAAAGACAATGATGGAAATACATAACAAGGTATCTCTGTGGTCAGTTTTTATCCATCATATTTCTAGTCCCAACGGTTCTAAATTGATTAAGCACAAATACAGCTCCTGACCAGAGTCACTTTGTGGGGCTCTACAGGGTTCATTTCCCTTACCACCAAGATAATTCAATTCAACAAATATTTATTGAGTTTTACCATATGCTTGCTGTGACAATGCCAAGACCAGTTCTAAGGAGACGGGGCAGAAATGGAACCTGGCTGTAAATCAAGCTTTTCTCCCTGGGAACCACATGGATATTTAGTAAAATGAAATAAAAGTCTTCTGAAAAGTAAAAGGGAGATTCTATACAGGAAACCAAGTCCCCATCTTCAATGTGTGCGCAATTGCAGGCTTCCTCACCCTGAAACTGGCTTTGTCGGTACTCTTTCAAGATAAATTACAGTAAGAAAAGGGACCTAGGGGCATGTTAAGAGAGCTTTGGCTTTCTGTCTCTTGGACTTATTGAAGCTAGAGAGGTTAAATCAGGAGGAGCTGGCTAGAGATTCTGGAAGGACTGTTACGGTTTTACCTTGAGGGCAGGTGGTCAGGCTTTTGCTGTGATGAAGGGACTCTGCCAACCTAATTGCAAAAAAAGAAAAAAAGATGTTTTCAGATTAATTGTGAAGCTAATCTAACTTTTTTGTGTTCTGGGAGTGAAAAAAGGATTTGAGAAGAAATAGTTCATTCTTCCATTTATTCTAGAAATATTTTCTGAACACCTACTCTATATGTCAAGCATTGAGCTGAGTATTGCAACAAAACTACAAGACATTGGTTTTTCCCAGATGGTACCCCGGGTCTATTGGGAGAAAAATTTACATAAAAATTAAATATAAAACAGCGTGACAAATATATACAGCTAATTAAGAATGTCACAGGACATCTTAGGGGCTGGCACAAAACCCATGCCCAGGCATTTAGTAGCTCCTAGCACAGAGTGGGTGCTTAATAAATACTTGGTGGTAGGGGCCAGCCCGGTGGCGCAGCGTTAAGTTTGCACGTTCCGATTCTCGGTGGCCTGGGGTTCGCCAGTTCAGATCCCAGGTGCGGACATCACACCGCTTGGCACACCATGCTGTGGTAGGCATCCCACGTATAAAGTAGAGGAAGATGGGCACAATGTTGGCTCAGGGCCAGGCTTCCTCAGCAAAAAAGAGGAGGACTGGCAGTAGTTAGCTCAGGGCTAATCTTCCTCAAAAAAGAAAACAAGTAAACAAATAAATAAATAAATATTTGGTGATAGGTGCCCATCAAGGGACGAATGAATAAAGAAGATGTGGTATATATACATAATGGAATACTACTCGCCATAAGAAATGGTGAAATCCAGCCATTTGTGACAACATGGATGGACCTTAAGGGTATTATGCTAAGTGAAATAAGTCAGAGGGAGAAAGTCAAATACCATATGATCTCACTCATAAGTAGAAGATAAAAACAATGACAAACAAACACGTAGCAACAGAGATTGGATTGGTGGTTACCATAGGGGAAGGGGGGGAAGGGCAAAAGTGGTGATTAGGCTCACATGTGAGGTGATGAACTATAATTAGTTTTTGGGTGGTGAACATGATGTAATCTACACGAAATTCAAAATATATTACGGTGTACACTTGAAAGCTGTATAATGTTATAATCCAATGTTATTGCAATTAAAAAATTTTTTAAATAAATAAGAAAATAAATAAAATATTTGGTGAATGCATGAGTGGATAAGTGAAAACAAAGCTTCTCAAAGGAGTTAATGGTTAGTCTTTAAAAATGTTTTAGGAGTTATCAAGATTGTTCCAGGCAGAAAGAACAAGTGCAAAATCCCAGGTGCAAAAGACAGCAAGGCACGTCCAGGAAAGTCCAAAATGATGACTATGGCCAGACTGTAGGATGTGAGAAGGGGAGAGGTGAGAGCTGTGCCTGCAGAAGTGAGCAAGAGTCAGGTAAGGAGGAGCTTATATGTCACCTAGCATGACTGGACTTTAAACAAAGGGCAGTGCAGAGCCCACGCAAGGTTGGAAGCAGGAAAGGAGTGTGATCAGATTTGTATTTTAGGAAACTCACTCTGGCTGCAACATTGAGTATGGACTTTAAAGCAGGATCCCAATATGGAAGGTCAGTGGCCCAAATGGTGCAAGTGGGATAGATCTCCAATTCCTTCCCCCAACCCTCTGCCCAAGAACTAGAGTACTCTGGGTTTTTTTTGCAATGGATCCCTAGCAGGAGCATTCATCTTCTCTAAGCGGGATTAAGCTTCCTGACCCCTGCTGGTCACTCACAGTTGTTATCTTCCAGGAAGATATGAAAGAGCTTCACAGGGGTAATCTTGGGGTCTCTGGGGTAGTCAGACAGTCAAGAACCAAGTATCACAGACCCATCCTTCCAACAGAAACTCGGTTTGGGAAATGGAGTGTCTGTATTTAATTCTCCATTTTTTTTTACATCAACCGTGAAGAACATTCTCAAAGGGGCCATGACTTGACTTAGTTCATGTGCAAGGAATAGAGAGCAGTTCCAGGCTCATAAGTTTATCCACCATCCCTTATGCAAAATCCTCAGACTTTCTTGCAGTTACTTTGTTCTTCTTGCTTGCCCAATAAATATCTTAATCTTCTTTCTTACATATCCACAAGAATTTTTAAATTGTCTTTGATATCCTTGTACAGCAATCTTACAGAAGCTCCTTGTAACTAAGGGCGTACATTTGGAGATAGACACCCAAGTTCAATTCCTGGATTTACCACTTATTAGCTATATGACCTTGGGCAAAATAGTTCAATTCTCTGAGTCTCAGTTCTCCCATCTGTAAAATGGGCATAATAATAGTTCTTGTCTGCTAGGGTTGTCCTGAGAATTAGACAATCCATAAGAACCCTTTAGCACAGCTCCAGCCACATAAGAAGGGCTTAGTAAGGGAAAGGTGTTGTGCTGCTGGTGGTATTTGTCCAGATGGGCCTCTCAGATTTTTCTCTGCATACATTCATCTGTCCCGTGACATTCTAAAGATAGTTTTAAAATAAGTTCCTTCAGGTTTGAACAAGTCTAATTGTGCTTCTCACATTCAGAAACAACTTTCAATTCCATTTAATGTAGACATCAATAATGAAATCTCCAGAGGATGAGTGATTTCTATGAGTTTGTTACTCATTACAGAAAGAAGCGCGTATAATGGTAAGAAGAATTGGTTAGTGAGTCAGGGACATATGGGTTTAAATCCTCACAATGCTGAATACTCTGAATAATAGAGTGACCTTAAGAAATATAATTAACATCTGGTTTACCCATCTGTAAAAAAAAAGTTGTTGTGTTTAACAATAGAGTGTATGTAAACTTCTGGCTCATAGTAACTGCTCAATAAATAGAAGTTATAATTTTTTTAAAACTTACTGAAGAGCCAGGGGAAAAATGAAGATTTTGTAGCCTAAGCGATTTCTTTTCCTCTGTTATGTACATATTTGTTTCTGAAACAAGATGAATCCCCAAAACCTCATCAAAGGAAAGATTTGAACATAAAAACATATAAATCTCTTTGGGCTTGACATCACTTGTTTCACGTAGCTCACAGCCATTTTGTCTAATATGAACCTTTATAATGTCATCAGGAAGGAGTCAAACACCCTTAATCCAGTAATTCCTTGGCTATTATTTCACAAAGAGAGGAGTCAAAGTCAGTTTCACATGAGGATGCCCTCTTCACCGCTCCATGTAGCAAGATGTGCTTGATTTTAAGTAGCTCACCTAGAAGCCAGTTATAAGTTTCTGATGGTAAGACTGTACTGAAATCAGGGAATCTCTTTATGGACTTGAACTCCCCCATCTGCCTACTTTGGAGCAACCATTCATGCCTAGAGAAAGACTAGAATGAAGGTGTTTACAAAACATGAAAAGAACCAGAGGGTCAAAAGTTCCACCTGGGAAGATGGTGCTTCCTAAGAGTATAAGAACAGAATTTCTAGAGAAGGCAGCTTGGCTTGACCAAAGCTGTACAAGGGAAACTGTGGGGGGTAATTAAGGGGTTAAGGAAGGCTGGTATCCCCTTGGAACACCTTAATAAAACTTCAAGTCCTTCCCTATTCTTTTATGTAACACAAGGGTCAAATTAGACACAAACTCATAATGCCCCACCTCTACTGCTCAGGAATTCAAGAATTCAGCCCTACTAGAAAACTTGGGGAAGACTTACATGGTCTCCTGCCACACCCAGGCAAATGGGCCACCAGAGTTCTCCTTGTGGATGACTCAGAAAGAAATTCTGACTGCCAGACTCCATAAGCATGAGGCATTAGGAGGTCAATTGCTCTATTCCTTTCTTTTTCTCCACTTGTCCCCCTAACCAATAGATTTGGGAGAACCACACAGTGTAGAACAAAAAAGGAGAGCCCTGTATCCTTCATTGGCCTGAAGTAGTCTCATCTATTAAATAGATGCATCATGTTACTCTCAGAGAAAATTACAGCCAAAAATATTTTAAGTCTCAGAGCAGAATGGAGTATACAAAGGCTCTATTACTTAATCTCTGTGTTCTTGTCCTGGGACTGGAAAAGCCCACAGGATCATCTTAAAAGTGGCCTGAAGATAGGGAATCAAGAGAAGCTGTCAGGAGCCCACCAGGAGGACCAAGGATATGGATGACACTGTGAGGGTATTTGTTAGGCAAGATAGGCGAGGTTAGGCTGTGGTGGCAAATTAACCCCAAATCTCAGCAGCTTAATATAATGAAGGTTTATTTGTCACTCATGCCACATGTCCATTGCAGGTCTATAAGGGCTCTGATCCACTCACAGACCCAGATTAACTGAGGCCTTGCCATCTTGTAGCTACATTGTCTGGAACACTTCTCAAAATAGCAGGAGAAAAGAGGTATCTTAGGTCGGGCTACCTGAGAAACAGATGGAGATGATATCTGTGCTGAAATGCTATTGGGGAGTAAACTCAGAATTTCTACAAGAAAGAGGGAAATTGGTTGGGCAAAGAAGAGTGTTGAACTACCATGCAGTAACAACAAAGGTCTTGGCCAATTCCACAGGGAGTTCTGGAGCTGGCATGGTTGCTTAGAGTTGTCTCACCTTAAGGCAAGGGGTCTGGGCCTTTATTACCCCACACCAATCCTCTCCATTAGTTCAGTCTTGGACTCTATGTTATTCTAGTATGTCCTATTAGATGGCATTCAGTTCTCTTCAAATTGCCTACTTTCATACTTCACATCATGATGATAAACATCCTTCCCTGGTCACCCACCAATTGCCTCTTATTGGGTCTTTCAGACTAGTCTCCCTAACTTGGTTGAATTTCTGGGACCTGAAACCCTGAAACCCTGCAACTCAGCCAAGACCACTAAACCGGGACAAAAAGAAACAGATAACTTCTCAACCTGAAAATTCTTTGAAGGTGCTTTTCCTGTGATCACCTATTTTTTTCTCTTTTAGTCACTTGAAAATTCTTTCTTACTATCCCTGTATATACACATTACTTTTCATCATTATGGTGTCATTACATACCTCATCTAGTCAGTGCCCTGTGCTTTAAGGACCTAGACCAATTACAATTAAAGCAGGGTATGGATCACTGCATATACGGCATTAGTCCTTGGATACTCAGTAGCTATTAACCTACTTTAATAATTGACTGAGACTATTAATTCTTAAATATAGCTATACGTTTCTATCTTAGTGGAACCAATTACAGTTTATAAGTCTGTTGAAGAATAGCTGACTTCTCAAAGCTCAACTCACTCTGTCTCAGGGACTTGGGAGATAGCGAATGACAACTAAAAGACTTATGACCCCACGGATGCCTGGGGCTGAGGTGCTATTTGAGTCCAACTCAAACACACCATGAGTATTTCCACTGAAATAATACCTAGAGATGGAGAGAGAGTGCGTGAGGAGCAGGAAAAGTGATCAAGTGATCATTGTAAATGTGCTATTGTTGCCTGCTTAAACCAGACTTTACGAACAGGTAGTCAGCCATAGAAATAGTCTTGAGTTAGGTGCCAATCTTTAAAATTGGATGATTTCCCTTAAAAATTTGTATTCCAAGTGTGAACTGAAAAGTCAGACCTGACGTTGCTGGGCCTTCCTTCCTTGTGGCAATAATTGATGGGGGCTGAGTAGTAGCTGCTCTTCTTTAAAGGGACAGGGAACTCACTTTCCAGTTCACCAGGCACCACTATTCCCCATTGTTATGGACTGAATTATGTCCCCCCAAAATTCATACATTGAAGCCCTAACCCTCAATGCGACTGTATTTGGAGACAGGTCCTTTAAAGAGATAATTAAGGTTAAATAAGTTCATAAGTGTGGAGCGCTACTTCTATAGGAATGATGTCCTTCTAAGAAGAGGACGAGAGGTCTTCCTGTGGCCGAGTGGTTGAAGTTCCACATGCTCCACTTCAGTGGCCGGGTTTCGTGGGTTCAGATCCCAGGCGTGGACATACTCCACTCATCAGCCATGCTGTGGAGGCATCTCACATACAAAAAATAGAGGAGGATTGGCAACAGATGTTAGCTTAGGGCAAATCTTTCTTACCAAAAAAGAAAAAAAAGAAGAAGAGGAAGAGATACCACGGATGCACACACACAATCAAAGGCCATTTGCAAATCAAGGAGAGAGGCCTCAGGAGAAACCAAACCTGCTGACACCTTTCTCTCAGACTTCCAGCCTCCAGAACTGTGAGAAATAAATTTCTGTCATTTAATCCACCCAGTCTGTGGGTTTTTGTTATGGAGCCCGAGCTAATACATCCATTGTGCCATTGCACCATCCATCACCACACCTACGCTTTAGAGATTTCCCCCCAACACCAATCAGGCCTCTCATTCCCTCTGTGGTTCTAGGAGGAATTTTGAGTCTGTCACACATGATATAATCACTTTGACCAAAAGTAAAATGCAGATGATTCTACAGTTTAAAAAAACAGCAACTTTAGGATAAGATATTCAAGTAGGTATAATGAAACCAGGCTAAATATTTAGGTAAAAACAGTTTCTGCAAAGACAAATATTTCTCACACAAAACAGACCATTGTGAACAACATTTTAACAGAGTTTGTAAAATTGTATCAGATGTAAGTTTAAGAAGAATGTGGCAGTTAAGACCACTGATTTTGAAGCAAAAAGAGAAGGAAATTCTGAGTTCACATCTTGTCTGTGCCACCTTCCGATTATGTGCCCTTGACTTCCATTTCCTCAGCTTTACAACAAGGACAGAGATGCGGTGATGTGTCTATCTATACAAAACACTTAGCACAGGGCCTGGGACGGAGAAGAGCAATGTAATTGGATCTATTCATTGTGTTAGGATGTTTTCAGCTACAAATAACATAAATTTTGACTGAGGATAGTCTAAATAATAAGGAATTGAATTGGCTCAATAACTGGAAATCTAAAATTCGGGTAGGTTGCAGGATTGACTTAATCCAGTAGCTCCAGCTGTCTCTGTTTCTGTGTAAATATCTTAATTTTGTCCCTTGCCACGTGCCAAGTTCCTCCTCAGGCTGGCAGTTAAATGGCTGTCACAGCCATGGGCTCCACAATGTCCAGAAGGAAAGATATGTATTTTCCTATGATCTCTTCCAGAAGCACTCACAAACTTTTCTTCATACACCATTGGTTCAAATGCCTATGCTCTTTCCTTGTTGCTAGGGTAATTTCATGATCTGAATGGCTTAGCCCTGGGTTCCTGAACCCATCATTAGCAAGGAGAAGGGTGCAGAGTAGCTTAAGATAATCAATGACCACTCCTAGAGTTCTGATCAGTTAGGTCCCCTGAGGTACATGGGGCACTCGGTGGAGCTGGTACATATCTGAACAAAATCAGCGTCCTGTTATGAAGGAAGTGGCTAATGGAAGCTGTGTAGGTGACCAGCAATGACCACTATGTGAATATTTTCGTTATTGAAAGAAAGGGAATTTATAATTTGTGGAATTGAGATTTTAGTTAGACTTTTTTAAGTTCTGAGTGGCAGTCCTGTGAGGTGGGTTTTATGATGCCCATTTTGCACATGAGGAACTGAGTGTCAGAGAGAGGAGAGTCCTGGGTCATAAATCTAGAAAGTCATTAAGAGTCAAGAGTCACACCTGTGTAACATGTTCTTTTCCGTACAGTGTCAGTAGCAATAGTGCCTATTTCATAGAGTTTTGTGAGAATTAAATGAGTTAATATATGTGACACGCTTGAAAGAGCACCTGGCCCCTAATAAGCAAGCAGTGAGCTCTAGCATTGTCATAACTTCATTTTATGGAATCTAAGAGTCCCTCAGTGGTAAGAAACTCCATTATTTTGGTACCACTGGGAAAGAAAGAAAGAAATACCGCTAATTAAATATAACCTAAGGCATTCTTATCACTTAGAATTTAATGTTATATTTATCACAAGAATGCTTTCGACTTAAACATAGATTTTTTTATCATAAATCACCTTTGTGCATACATAAAAAGGAAAATGTAAGTGAAATAAATTGTTTAAGGTATTCCTAAAAGTGCTTCAAAATTCAGAGTCCTAATCTTCATCACTTTTCCACTTAGAGTCACCCATATCCAAATTCTTCTATACAATATCATCCTCTGTGCCATGAAAAGGGCTGGTGATGAAGCATTGCCTAAAACAATGGTAATAGCATGAAAACCCTTTAGTGAGGGTCTCCTTTACATGGTCTTGTAATTATGTAGAGCTAATTTTCTTTGATTCTGGCTCTAGAGATGTTGCCAATACTCTGAACAACAATTGGTTTCTAAGGGTTAAAAGAATGCTCTGCTCCTATGTATGCCTAACCTGTGTAGGGTGAATAGACCACCACTAGGCAATATTCAGCTAAGTAACTTAGGAAAGGAGAGACAGGAGCCACTTGAAAGGACACCTAGTGAGAAGGGCTTCTGCCTCGATGCTTAGATTCGTGGAGAGTTGACAGAGAACGAAAGACGTTGCTTCTCACATTTACTTTGTAAAATTTGCTCAGTAAAAAAAAAATTATCACCTTTCTGACTTTCACTTAGTTATTTTAATAAAAAGCTGTAGAGTTGCTTCTATGTTTGAAAAATTGGGATCAGTTAAGAATTCAGTCTCTTAACTGGAAAAACGCCTTCAGGAACCACAGATAAAAAACACCTATCGCTCAAGCTTTAAAGTTCACAAGATGGGATGGTGCCAGTGTCTGTCAGGTAAAACCACCAACATTTCAAGATGCACAAGAACTAGACAGGTGGTCTCTTCAATGCTACATCTGCTAATAACTTTGCAGAGTTCAAAAACATCCGAGTAGTTCTTTCAAATTCTTGTAATTAGCTATGTCCATTAAGAAGATTTAGAAAAATAGTACACACACTGCCAAGAGATGCCACAAGAACAGTACTTTTCTTTTTTAAATACCAAAATGTTCCTTCTAAATATATTCCACAACGCTCAAGGTCACCTTTATTAATTTCTGCTACACTTCATTAATTTTGTTCCTCAATCAGTCAGTCAATGAGTCAACAAACATATTTAAATTCATATTCTTTTCCAGGCACTATGACAGGTGGTGACAAAAAAGAAAAATGACAAAGATTTGACCCTTCTTCCTGAAGAGATCAGATCCTGGTGGAGACAGATAAATAAGATGATGACTGAAAGAGTGTGTGATGTGTAGTTTGGTAGAAAAGAGCAGAGGAGGCAAAGAAGAAGTGGCTGAACCCAAGCTTAAGAACTGCAATAGGTCTGCCTTGAAGAAAAGAATACTCACTATGGTGAATTACTGCCCAGCTCTTCCTGGAAGTGCCCAGTCCATTTTTTCCCCTCTTGCTTAAGTAATCAGAGTACAAGACAGGTGGTATGATAACTGTGGCAGAAAGCTTTGCAGTTTTCTTTACTCCTCTTGAGGAGTAACTGTATTTCTCAGAATTCACCATAGTTTAAATTTTTGAAGTGCCAAGAAGAGACAGGGGGAACCAATTTCATATCTGATTTCCTTTGGGTTTTTTGCTTTCCCAAAGGGAAAAAATAGTAGCTCTTCCATTTCAGTAAATACAGAAAAATAGACTTACTCTTCCTCTTGAGACATTTATTTAACCAGAAATGTTTGGAGGTTGTTGTTATCTGGATGCTTTGGTAGGAAATGCTTGAGACAAACTTTATTAGCATATCTGGCATGATATAATTGAATAGCACTTAGAAGCCAAGGGACTCCAGATGAAGAGAATACAGAAATTTTTTGTACTATTTATTCTGTAACTTTTTAAAGTCTGAAATTATTTCACATAGAAAAATTTAAAAAGATACAAAAAAAGAAAAAAGAATGGAGCAGCATTTCACCAGGACTGGAAAGGCAAGAGAAGGTAGTGAGATAGGGAATTGAGGTGAAGGTACAGAGACATGAATCCACGTGATGTACCCAGGTAACTCCAAGTAGTTTAAAAGGCTGGACTATGAGACACCCAAGGCACAGGGGAGAGGGAAGAGCATGGACAAGTATGACACAAGAGACACAAGACCATAGAAGAACTTGTGAACCGTGCTAAAGTTTTTCATTTTTGTAGGGTTCCAAACCCCACTAAAGGGTTGGAACATGAAAGTGGCTTGATTACATTTGCATTTTAGAAAGATCATTGGTGTCAATATGGAGAATGAATTGGAGGATGCTAAAGCTAAGGATGAGGAAACCAATAAGAAGGCTATTTAAACGGTCTAGTATAAGATTATATGGAAACAGGAAATGGTAAGACCACCCAAATTTTGATTCATATTTGATTAAAGTTGCAGTTGAAACGACAGAGCACATGTCACAATGGCATTTTATGAGAAATTGCAGAAGGAAGGAAAGTTGTTGGCACAAGAACCCTTGAGACTGCACAGCACTGGGCTAGATATCATGATTTGTTGTAAAATGATGCAAGAAACCTGAAAAATATTTGCAAACCCATTACCACAAAAGCATGATAAATAAAGAGATTAGTCAGGTAGAGTGAACAAAGTTAAACCTATAGTACTTTATATATTGTTATTATAAAATTGAGATTCTGGTCAGTTTGCTAAAAGGGGAAAATAATTTCCTGTAATACTTTGCTTTCTAACCATGAAGACTTGTAGTTTTCTCCTATGGAACATAATTCTTAATCTCCAGGTAACTGCGAGCTTGTTTTGCATGTTCGTGGTTAGAAGTATTTTACTCACTGTACGTCTGTGATAGGAACTTGCACTTGCTAGATTATGTTTGTTGTAGAAAATTGAGTTTACTCATTGAAATTGTAATGTGTACTGACTTCTTTCTGGGACATCTCCACCACATAAGAGGCATGAAGTTGAAAGTATTGATCCTTGTTGTTGCCTTTCTCCCTATAGTCATATTTGAGAGGAAAAAAAACAAAAACTAATGCATGATTCCAAGAGGTTCATTCTAAACCAATAAGTCTGTTTCTTCCATAGTGACAAGGGCCCTAATCGAGGGCACAGATAGTAATGGAGAGGAACAGATGGAGTTAAGTGATGTTATAAAGGTAGATAAATAGGTCTTGCTCATTTATAGGATATGACTGATAAAAGAGAGTAGAGGATACTTCTCAGATTTCTGTCTTAAGTGATGAGGAGTATAGTGGTGACATTAACCAAAATGCAGGAGAAAGAGCAGCTTCAAAAGATGACAAGTATCATTTGAGATATCCCGATTTGAATTTCTTTAGTAATATTCAAGGGGATGTTGAGCTGGTAGTTGAAAGTATGAATCTGAGCTCAAGAGAGACTGGGGCTGGAGATAAAGATTTGAAGATTGTCAGTGTATTAGTGATAGCAATAGCTATGACACTGATGCCCCACTGAAGTGCCCACTAAGCAAACTTCCATACAATATCTCATCTGAAGTAGGTAGTTCAAAAGCAGTCCTTCCCATTTTGCAGACAAATACACTGAGGCCCAGACAGATTCAGACTTGCCCAAATCACAAGTCCACTACAGAATTCAGATCCTCTGACTTCCGTACCCATGTTCTTTCTCTTGTTCCATGTTGACTCATGATGAAACCATTGTGTGCAAATCCATGGGAAGGGCCATGGAGCTGAATATTGTGCTCTCCAACTTGGTAAATGTAATCACCCAGAAACAGATTTCAAATTCTCCATTGCACTAAAATCATAACAACTTCAACACATATAAGCTCCGCACACTTCATTCCAAAAGTGCTGTAGATAATTATCACCTTCCTCCCACAGTTGGCATCTGCCTCCTTCATGCTGTACTTTTAGAAGTCTCCCTACTCCTGTCACCAGGGTAGAAAGAACCTCTCCGTTAACTGAGGGTGATGTTGCTCTCTACCTGCTCTCCTGTGGCAAGAAGAATTCAATTATCTTATGTCATTTACCTTAATTCATAGACACACAGAGAGGACAGAATGAGTAGACTTTCAGACCCCACATATTATCTTTACAGACTATTCATGGAGGATTCACAGGGAAATTAAGTGGGCACAAAATCACAGAAAAGCAACGTTATCCACTGTGCCATTGGGGTTTATGATCCAAGTGACTCAGACCACAATATTCTCTAACCAAAATATATTTCTTATGAGGAACTAGTTAAAACTCATTAGTAAGTGGTTATTTATTTTCTAGAAGGAAAGAGTTTTGAATGTTTGAGGTGAAATGGTATTGAATGGGATGAATAGGATTTCAGGAAAAATTTTTAAACGAATGTGGCCTTTTTAAAGGCAAAAAGCAAGAACTATTTGTGAAGTAAAAAGAGGTAGTGAAGGAACCAGAGAAGGAAACAAAAGCAGCGCTAACAAAAAGCACTAGTCTTGGAAGGAGTGTGCGCTCAACCATGCAGAATTGCGTCTACTTTAAAAAGCGCAAAATGAACATTTTTCAAGTAGAACCACAATGGTGGCTATTGAAATGCAGCAAAATGATCCAGAAATCAAAAGATATAAAGCAATCTCAGCAACTGAAATAAAGCTCCAGACACAACACTGCTTTTACATCACACATAACTGTCAGACAGCATATATTTTATACCCAAAGATGCCATTATATTTAATGGGAATTTTATATTCACAAAGACTCCAGATTTTGGATACATGACATGAAGGTTTGAATTGCTAATACCAGAAGTGGATCAGAAGGCCTCCTATAGCCTTGGAAAAGTAGAATTTGGGATTTGAGAAGTTTTTTCTTTGGTGAGCGTGGACTGCTATTGCTTTATTAGGATGTTCTCAGTTGGGTTTCCCATTTTATGTTCCAATGTAGAGACTGAAAAAACAGCTCCTATAGATTTGTCCATAAAACGTCTGGGATTGAGTGAGGAAAATAAAATCAAAGGTAGGTGATGACAAAACCAAAATACTGTGTAGGGAAGAATAGGACATTGTGAAGGAGAGTCAAGAAAAAAGACAAGTAAGGAACATAAAGAATTGGACCATCTTTTTGTGGTGATCTGGTAAATTTTATCCTTGACTAGACATAAGCTAGGTATTAAAGAAGAAATATTATCTTTTACAAAATACTAAAGGTGGTAAGTATAAACATATTCTAACAGTCAGTGTCATTAGAGGTAGATTTTTTTTAACGCATTCACTATATCTGTATTTCAAATGAGCATGTTTATTTTTATGATGGGAAAATGCCTTCATTTAAATATATGTGATTATTTTCTAAGTGGAATCTTAAAGTTCAGCATCCTCAGCTTTTATAACCATGGTAGAGCCCACAACTTCGACCTACACAACATCCACATTATAGAAAGAACTGAATATGAGTTAGAGGATCTCACTTCCAATCCCTGTTACTAACTGTGGAATTTGGGTAAATCACTTTCATTCTCTAAGTTTCCATTTCCTAATAAAATCAGGATGGTGATGGTTACTGCTCACTTCACAGAGTTATGAAGAGCAAATGATAAAATGTATTTCCAACCACAGTGACATCTACAAAGTGTTAGTGTGGTATAAACAATGCTAAAATGCACATTCGTTCAATTCCATCTAAAAAAGTCACTTTTTAAAAATCTTTATCTTGTTTTCTTTTTATAATATGCTATTGTTTAAAATAAAAGTGTAAAAATACAAAAAAGTATAAAGAAGAAAATAAAAGTCAACCATAAATATTATCATCCAGAAAAAACTCCTACTAACGTTTTCGATACCGATGTATATTTTACGGTTATATATGAATGCTGTGTCAAGCAGGGACTTGGTAGAAAATTAATTTCGAATAAAGAGACAATACAGGGACCGCTTTCAGAAGTGTGGGCAGGGTTAAGGGATTAGACAAGGGATGGTGAGGCACGCAAGGAAGAGCGAAAGTGGAAAGCTGTCACCACCCCATAACCAAAGGCCATGAGGAGATACATATAGCTTCTTGGCAGGATCTGTAGTCATGGAGACCCATAGATTTAGTGAATAAATCAAAGGGTGAATAAATCAAACACCAGATCTTTCTTCTCCAACCCTCCAACCTTATCTTAGTGCCTTCCATTGACCAAAACCAGTTGGAAGCCGTCTGGTGAAGAAGTTCCCAAAATACGGTCTACAAGAATCAGCCTCTCAGGGCACAGAGCAAGGCAGATAAGAGCAGAAAACCAATCTGACGGGAAGTCAGTAAATTGAGAGCAACTAGCATGTATATTAAAATGGGAAATATCGTATACCATTTGTTTTGCATATTAAACTCTCAGTTACCATTATGTCAAGGATGACTTTTCCATGTTATTAAAAGTTTCTTCCTATGGCATAATTTTTTATGACCTCATAACATTATATCAATGGGATATATTCTAACTTATTTAAGGCATATAAATTATTTCTTCATTTTCCCTTGTAAATATCCTCATCTATTAATATTTTTGTATTTATCTCATAGTTGTCTTATAAATTTCTAGATTTAGAATTACTGGATTACTAGATCTAAACAAATTGTGAAGTTCTTGGTACATATGCCAAATTCTCCTCCAGAAAGTACATGGAGTGCCCATTTCAGTACAAATACCAATACTAGCCATTTTTAAGTTTGTCATTTCAATCAGTGAAAAAAAAATCTGTTCTATTTTAATTTGCATTTCTTTTATTAGTAGTAATATTAAACATGTTTTCAATTTCACGCTCTCTTTCTTCTCTAGGGAATTGTGTTCCTATCGTCCCCTGGTTCTTCTTTTACACAAAGAATCATTTGAAATAAGATGTGCTGGTGTCAATTTATTATCGACTTGTTTTAGGTATATACGCCTTATTGCCACAAATTATTTCCTACCATTATGATTTTTCAAATGTTCAACCTAAAAATTATAGGTGGAATTTCAATAAAAAATCTTAGAAGCTTAGAATTTATTATTTTGTAATTATTAAATCATAATTTGCTATATAATCTACCACTAACATTCAAAATGGATTGGTTTAAACTTAAGAAGACAGACAGAAATACAGAATGAAGATGGGAAGGTGATTTGCTGAAACTGTGTAAATGATACTTTTTAATACTCTATTCTTCAGGTAAACAAAGAAAGAAGCTAAGATCCTATAGCAGATTGGAAAAGCAGGGCCACAGTATCTTGCAACTACCCCCATTTAAAGGTGGAGAGTATATCACCACTCCTTAAACTTTGGCTGGCCTTGTGTCTTGCTTTGACCAAGAAATAGAATATGACAATCATGTTATAGGGATTCTAGAGGCTGGAGTTCAGGAGGCTTTGCAGCTTCTGCTTTTGTCCTCTTGGGACACTCCCATGACCTAGCCATGGAGGGAAGCCGGTCTAGCCTAGTGAAGAATAAGAGACCATGTGGCGGAGAACCCAGTACCTTGGTCTGCAGCCACCACCAACAGCCAGGCATGTGAGCGAGGCCATGTTGGACCTTCCAGCCTAGTTGACCCTCCAGCTGAACGCAGCCACATGAGCAAGCCTAGACAAAGTGAGCAGTGGAACCACACAACCAACCCACAGAACTGGGAGAAAAAATAAATCTTCGTTGTTTGAACCACTACATTTTGGAGCAGATCGTTTTTCAGCAATCATTAACAGATACAGTTCTCGTAAGAGGACATGTCTCTGAACCACTGACTGATTTCAGGTTTCCTCTACAGTAAGGATGCAGGAAACAATAGAGCATGGACATATTCTCCTGGGAGTAAATGAAGAAAGAATGTGAAAGAATCATATAGAAGTTCATAAAAATCAAGGAGTATTGATTTGGAGAGAAAGAGGTGATTAATAAAATCAAATTATATGTGTAAACCACACCACAACTAAAGAGTAAACCCACTTCGAGGGTGCTGTAGGATCCTCTGGGTCCATCCCCACAATGGACAGACCCTGCTGCCAGTGTGCCCAGCCCTAGGCAACCAAGATACCTCAGGGCGCAGGATACAGCCACTGTGAAGAGACATAGCAGGCGACCCATGGCTTTTCCCAGTACCATCATATTTCCGAGCAGCAGTCCGAGAAATTCAAGAATTCTAAATTCAGATTTGGACTTCAAGTCATGGTGAAGGTGTATTTACCAAGATAGGAAGATAAACCTTTAAGTTTGTTAAATTGATTTAAAACTAAAATACTTAAGACTTATGTTATCCACCTCCATTGTACTCTTCTCCAGGACTCCACAAATATTAGAAGTAGTCCCTAAACTTCTAAATGGGGGGGCCACTGACCCCTGAGGGCCCATCAATATATTTTTTCTCATCACACATTCACTTTTGATGATAATTTTTTCATCACTTGAGTTTCAGTTGAACAAGTATTGAGTTAGCACTTGCTATGTGCTGAATACTCTGAAAGGTGGTGCTCAAGAAGTACTGAAGTAGGGGCCAGCTCCATGGCCGAGTGGTTAAGTTTGTGCGCTCTGCTGTGGCGGCCCAGGGTTCGGATCCTGGGCACGGACATGGCACTGCTCATCAGGCCACGTTGAGGCGGCACCCCATATCCCACAACTAGAAGGACCTGCAATTAAAATATACAACTGTCTACGGGGGGGGGGGGGGTTGGGGAAATAAAGCAGAAAAAAAAAAAAGATTGGCAACAGTTGTTAACCCAGGTGCCAATCTTTAAAAAAAAAAAAGTACTGAAATAATTCTTTGGTTGAAAATAAATATCCTCAATATTTTTAATTTTGGAATACCATGAGACGGTTTTGCAAAAGTTGATGTAACTTTAAGCAATTTTGTTTGCTTTTTATAGCTGCATTTCTAATTCCTTTTTAATAAGAATGTGAAACATAGATGGGATTATAGCTATTCTTTATAGTTTTTTGTTACTGTGTGTATTTGCTTGCTTTTTTTTTTTTTTTGCTGTGGTTTTTTTTGCGTTTTGGTTTGCATTGCTCTGTAATAAAACAAAAAAGTAAAAACCACTCAAACAGCATACAAAACTATGAAAGTATTCTATGGCTAATTCCCTGAGCCAAGAAAGTAGTGAAATGGATGGCAAGAAAGGGAGGATTCAAGAGATATTTGGGAAGAAAGATAGATAAATCTCGGAGACAGAGTAAAAGGCGTGAGAAAAAGAGGGACCAAAAATGATGACCAGGCTCCTGGTTTAAGGAGTTAATGAGAAGGAACGTTGCTCATTGAGATGGGGAACATATGAGTAGAGAAGCAATTGAGAAGATAAAGACAATAATTGAATGCCCAAATGCTGCATGTGGAAAACAGATGAAGCGGCAGAAAATGCCATCACAGGATGACACTTCTCCCAATTAATGAAAGCCGTGATCATCCTTGTTTTAGAATAATTGCTCCATTTGCTCAATTTTGGCATGTCTGTTTGGATCTGAAACCCGTTTCTTGCTTTTATTTTCCTAGGTGTTACAGTTTGCTAGTAAAGCACTCCTCTTCACTACAACACTACAGACAGACCCAGAAGAGTTGACTCCTAGAACCCCTGATGCAAACACTACAGGGAATGAAAACTGGGTTCAAGTCAGGCTGGCTGCAGTGCCTCCTGTTAATGGGTAGATATGTAATATTCATTAAAAAGAATTCAGACTTCAATCGTTCTAATGATCATGAAACTTCTTTCATCAATGCATAATAGAACAAAAAGATTGATTTTCATTAGGAATGGCTTTCAACATTTTTTACTTCTTATATAAAAAATAAATCTGTCCAAGGTCTTATAAGGTCCACAATATTTCTGATCTGCTTGGAAATAGTAGGTAAGTTTTTATAGAATTCTACTCTTTACCACTATAGTCAGTTTAGAACAGTCCATTATCTGGTGAAAGTTGGCAGCCTAAAATTGCTTTCACTTAAGAAACCCCTCACTTCTCTCCCACTCCTCGCTAAAATATTCTTTTTATAAATGGGCATTTAGTATGGCTAGGACATTGTATAGTTTCTTTTTTTCCTGTAACAGTTTATGGGAGAAATGAAGAACATGAGATAGTCATACTTAATATTTTCTAACTGTTGACAAATGACTGAAGACTTTCATCAGAATAAGACCTTGTCCATAAGCATCTGCATTTTCAGGGTGTCAAAGAAAAGTGAGTCCTCCAGAGTGGACGGCCACTTTAGATTGTATAGACTTTCCTGGTGCTGTTAAGACGGGTTCTTGTTCAACTTGAAAGCCAATCTACCTACAAACAAAAGGGAAGATTTAGAAGGGCCCATAGAAATCTCACGACCTGATTTGGTCAGTTAGCGCATCACATTCTCCTGGTCATGGTGATTGATCCAAGGATGGGCACCTGACCCAGATCAGTGAGCCACACGGAGACTGAGCTGGGACTGCTGGGAGGGAATCACACATCCTGCCCTCTGCCGTTTACAAATGTTCTGAGCACAGTGAATGAGTGATGTTTGTTGGTGTGTACCAAAGTTTTATATATTGAATGAACGAATGAAAAAATTGAAGCCTAGAGAGACTGCATGGTTTTCCCAAAGGCACAGATAGATGGTGAAGTAATAGTGAGGACTTTTTCAAAGACATAAAAAAGTCAAAGATCTTGTCCAGTGGCACAGCGGTTGAGCTCGCACATTCTGCTTCAGTGGCCCTGGGTTTGCCAGTTCGGATCCCAGGACCAGACCTATGCACCGCTTGTCAAGCCATGCAGTGGCAGGCACTCCACATATAAAGTAGAGAAAGATGGGCATGATGTTGGCTCAGGGCCAATCTTCCTCAGCAAAAAAGAGGATTGACAGCAGATGTTAGCTCAGGGCTAATCTTCCCTCAAAACCGCCCCCTCCCAAAAAAAACAGTCTTTAAGTGGCTCCAGCATGAAAATCACATATTGACTTGTGTGATTAAAATCCAGTAGAGGAGGCTTTCAGGCATAACTAGATGCAGGAGCTCAAAAGACATCATCATGGCTTGGCTTCTCTTTATATCTCAGCTTTGCCTTTCCGGGTCATGGGCTTCATGGTCAGGCTCTGCGAGGTGCTTCCTAGAAGTGTAGGCCAACCTCTTTCTTATTACCAAAAGTCCCAGAAAGAAAAAAATATGCAACTTTCCCAGGGGTCCTAGCCCAAGACCATTGGATCTCATTAACACTGGTTGGGTCATGTAGTCACTCTTCCATCAATCACTTGGCAAGGAGATTGTGATGTTCTGATTGGCCCAGTCTGTGTCACATGCTCACTCTGAGCCAGGGGGAGTCAACTCCATCTGAGACAGGTGGAGTGACAGTGGGGTCAGGGTGCTTCCTCAGGGAACCGGGAAATGTTCTGTTACCAGCAAATGCTGGGTGGTAAAAACCACAGATGCCCACGACAGCAGCCCAGCAGCACCTGAGCCACCAGGGCCCTGACTTCAAGAAAGGAACTGTTTCCCCCACTTCTCCTTGCCTTGAATCAAAAATCTCTGAATAAGCTTTGAGAAAGAGAAGATAGCAAATCAACCATAAATGGATAGAGTAGAGAACTTCAGTAGACTGAAGACAAAAACAACAGAGATTTCTAACCAGCCTGCTTCTTCCTCAGGACCTTTAAAGCAACAAGACATGGAAGGAAGGGCCTCCCCTTCTTGCACTCACTGCCCATCCTTGGTTTGGCTGGCGCCTTTTCTCCCACATGGCTGCTGCACTTAATCTGAGGCTGAGACTTTGACATCCCATGGGTCCGTGAGAGAAAGAAGATGGTCCCCTTATCCCCAAGTTAAAACCTTCCTGTGTTCTGAGTTATGTGTTCCACTAATGCATAAATTAACAGCTAAAAGCAGTGACTAAAAGTCACTGGGAGCAAATGGGGGGCCCAACTGAAGTGTCACAATGGGGCAATGAGATCCATCAGTAGCAGACTTGTCAGTTTTCTCAGTTTTGCTGAAGGCCAGCCAGACCAGGCTCTGCCAGCCCTAGTCATATTTGTAATTCGGGGTGCCATGTTCTGCAGGGCTTCTTCTGTAACCTCCACGTCTGATCCCATGTACAGACATGGGATCATTTGCTAACCTGTTTCTTAAGGCTTGTATTAGCCATACAGATAAGACTGAGCTCTCTTTTCCTTCTTGGTTTCAACATTCCTGGAGAAGGAACCAATTGTCCCAGCTTGCATCATTGGTCCAATATGGACATCTAACTGTAGCCAGAGAGTGAGGACATGAGGAACAAATTAGCTGATCCCATGATGACAGTGTAAGTGAAAGAGAGGTAGTGCCAAAAAAAATGGGGATGAGGGAAGAGCAGATAATACAGCAGGGAAATTTCACTGCCTCTGGCTGGATGGACTATTTCTGCTGCCTGCAGAAAACTCTAAATCTTAGGCCAGAGCTATACCAAGGTGTGCAGGGGTACCAGCTGGCTACTAACTTGGTTCTCATTCATTTATTTCAAATAGAAAGAGAAAATATTTTACATTAACATAAATCATATTCTTCTCTTTTTATGTTCCAAATAAGGAATTTATTACATGAGTTTTTAAATCATTTCACAAATTTTTCTATCAGTAAAAGCTCATATCTGTTTGACACACATTCTTATTTAGCATGGATATATACATGTATATGCATGTATGTAGAAAAGTATAAGATTTTAAACTTTGTTTCCAGAATTATCATTGGAATATCTTTCTCACTTTCAGAGAACATTTTTCCCACTTTTCTGTAGCTCATGGTCTCCAGTTTACTTTTGCAATTTTACTGACCTAAATAACTTCTTAGGGGACATACTGAAGTTCTTAAAATTTAGATAATAAAATGAAACTGAAAAATAAACATAAAACATAATTAACATTGTGAGGTCAAAATTAGACACACATTCAGATACATAAAGACATTGAGTTTCTTCATTCCCCCAGAGTTAATCTAATCTTCCTTGCAAGCCCTTATCGTATTGGATAGTAGGGGGAAAACTTAAAATCAATTTTATCCATTAAATTTGGTCCAACAGAAATAAACTAAACAGTCCCTTTCCTGATCCAATCTTGTTCAGAAAAGCTCGTTCGACTTGCAGATTTTCTTCCTCTTCCCTCGCTCCTCTCCAAGATAGCAGGCGATTATCGAGGGGATGGGGAAGATCACACATGGCCTCTTGGTGGCAGGGAGAGGAGGCATCATTTTAAAACACATAAATCCTTGTGTTCTTCTCTGGCTACCTTGATCACTGGGATGGCGTCCTTTTTTCACCTGGTGATGAGTCATCTTGCTGGCATCAAAAGATAAAATCTGTGGCAGATTCTTTTACTTTGATCAGTGTCCTATGATCACCCCTTCTGAACTGGCCCCTCCTTAGTAATTGCTGGTGTTGTGTATACCTCTGAGATATCACCATAACTCCTTGTTGATCCCTAGACAGATGGTCTGCTCAACAGTCGTCAGCTGTTGGGCTACTTCACATCCCCATGACATCCCTCCTGGTAAGCTCACCAACATGCACCGTCAGCTACTTCCCACATCTCTCTGCAGAAGGTGTGAGAATTCCTCATATCTTCCACATCATACAGACAGAGTCCTTCTCTCTGCACAAACACTCTACATCAAGGATTGTATTCTGAGGTGGCCACCACAGGTTGGTGCGAGAGGATTCACCATGAAAGTTCATTTCTTCTCAGACCCTGTAATGGAGACATAAGTCAAAAATACCTCTACTTTTGGAACTTCCCTCAACTCACCTAATACATCTCTGTTAGATTTTCAACCCAAAATGGGAAAGTTAGGACAAATGTGTCTTAACTCCTGTTTTGACTGACTTCCATTCCCTTCTCCATTTGACAATAACTGGGAGGTGAAAGAATTAATATTTCTATATGCTCTTCCTTTCAAATCAGAACTTTCTCTACATTATTTCCTTTTCCCTCCCAAGGTAGAATTTTTCATCCCACTTTCCTTGAGTCTATAATGTCAAGTGGCTACTAGGGAATAAAACATATGTGAATGAAGAATAAAAAACACAGAATTTAATATTTTCAAGACATTATCCCATTTGCATTTGTGTGTTTGCATCAAAGAAGGGTGAGTGCTCTCAAGCATCCCTTTTTCTTTTCATCTGAAGTTGTTGCCTACTTTGGAAAAGTTGGCCTAATTTATATTTTTCCTGTTCTGTAAGTAGTCACATGTAAAGTCCTAGATAAAACAGGCCATACCACATTTCTGATTTATTCCTATGGTGTTTTCACATCCTTTTATAAATGGACACCAAAGGAAAGTCCTCTGGCTGACCCTTCCTTACTCCAGCTCTGCCTGGACCATAACTTCTCTGATAAAAGAGAGATTTAGCAACTGCTAAAGAAAAAACGAAACATTTTCCCTACTGTAATTAAATGAATTGAGAAAAGGAAGCATTTTGGAAAAAAGGTGAGCAGCCATCCAAAGCATTTCTGCCAAGAATAAATATTTATGGATTTGTCTATGGATGGGAAGCTCTAGCCCCTGATTATAATCTGGCTTGTTGGTCTCTAATTGCTTCCCATGAACTCACATTGTCGGGCATGAAGTGCTGAAGCATTATCTCATGATCAGCTGTTGCCTGAAGACCTCAGCTGGAGCTACACAGAAAAGGTCCTGCACTGTGCAAATGGAGGGGATCCATTTTAAGCGAGGACTTCAATCAAGAAGACTATTTCTGCCAAAGGCACTTTAAACTCCCTCCAACACCATCACTGTAGACAAAAACCATAGGTTAAGACCAGAAAGAGATCACAGCCATCAAAGAAATTTAGTCTTGAAGTGAGAGAGAGGTGAGCAGCATCACTCAGCCACCCCTCGGGTCTAATCAGACTCTGAAGGCTGCATATGTGCTGCCTCACCTCCCTCCACAGTTTCCTAGATCTGACCTCAGCCTCATGGCCACACTTGTGTACCACTCTACACACAGGCTTCTCCTCTTCTGTGTCATTCCTGCCACCATTATGCTAACTCCCTGCCCTGCAATGGACCAATACCTCATCTGCCCCTAAGCCTAGCTGTCTAGATCCAGTGGTCAATCTCAAAGTCTGCCTGCCTGATCCTGCTTGGGTCCCCTTTGGAAAGCTCTACTCTTTCCCAGGCTATGCCCCTATTTTAATAACTCCTATTTCTAGGGCACATCACAATGGTTTCAAGCATATGGGGAAAAGTGTGAAGGCATATGGGGGCCAAGGCCAAGAAAGAAGCTGGTCATATTGATAATAACATAAAACCCTGCCACAGTATTCACATCACCTTGTGATGGTGTTGGTAGGTGCTCTGGTATTCTGTACCATTCTAGTATTCTGGAGCAAGCACTCCAGTCTTGGTTTGGCAGTACAGATAAGAAGAGTAAATTTCAACTAACAATGCATCCATCCAGTCAATGAAATGTCTGCAGATTCAAACTGTTTAGGGATCAGTTAGTCATGCTGTCGGATATTCAAACTTCCATAAATGCAATTCCTGTAGAAAAGAATTGCACATCTTATTTTATTTTGCTGCATCACAATTATGAGACACCGAACTGTAGAGGCTCCGCAGTGGAGTAAGACTTTCTGCCTTCATGTCTGGGCCAGTCAATTTGGTTGAGAGAGTAGCAAACCATTCTGCAGGTTCCTCCATGAGGCCCTAAGCTGGATCTATCTTTCCTCTTCATATCTATGATATTCAGCTGCTCTTTCTATTCCACAGACAGGTTTTGTCCCTCATTAAGGTCCCCTCTTGCCTCTCTCACTTGGCCATCTCACATGACTTCATGCTCAGCCCTGCTCTCAGACACTACACAAGTAAAATGTCATTTTCTGATGCTGCCCTCCAGATTGCAGACAAAGCTGGTGATTGAACACACCCACATCTCTGCCAAGTGTCTTCATGCCCCAGTGCAGCCCACAGCTTGGGCAGCCGAGATCTTGGCTTATAACTTATAAAGAATTGTGTTGGTGATTAGAACCTAGAAGAAGGTCATTGTCCAAGGGGTTTTTCAATATTTTGGTATCATTTCAAGATGGAAATAGTATTATTTAACTAATATTATTTCCATCTTTAAAATGGAAAATGCCTAGGATATATTTTATGAACTGCTTGATTGCTTGTTCTGAGATGATCTTTATTTTAAACATGTTCATATATATAGGATTCACTTTCAGGGTAAAGATAAAGAGGCAACAACTTGGTCTGCGAATTTTCTGTACAGTGCCACTTAGTTATAGGAAAGCTATGAGAAAGCCTATCTGACTAGGTTTGCACACATTTTGCCAGTGGTGTGTGTGCATGTATGCTCACATGTGCTTGTGTGTGTGTGCGTGCGCACACGTGCATGCACATCCTAATCCACTGAATACATGCAAATAGGTGATAGATAGTGAGATGGTTTATGATTTTGCTGTTTGGACATTTTTCACGGAAAAAACAACCTGGAGTCATAGTAAGAACCACTGAGAAAGGACTTTAATCATGGAAAACATGATCTGATTTAATTGACCAGAAAGCTCATCCATGTCTGCTGCTCCATCTATTGATTAATAACAAAACAACACTAGCAATCTGTCTGAGCAAAGGAGCAGACTTGCTGAGGAAAGCAGGGTAAGTAGCATCACCAAAAAAATCTTCTAAATCTTTACAGACTCAGAAACCCTTAACTTTTGCTCCAAAACAGAGAAGAAAAAAATAATAAAGGCAAACATAGGGAAAGAAATATGAACATGAAGTTCATTTGAAATATTTTTGTTCCCAAAATATGTCTTGAATTAAGAGAATAAAAATAAAGTGATGAGAGGCAGAGTTACCTGGGGAAAACAAAACTGCTATGAACTATCTGCTGGTTTGATAGAGGAAAGGAGAATTTTTCTTTAGATTATTTCCTTCCTCAGTTTTTTGGCAGCTGGAAAACATATGTGATAAAACAAAGACATAACTGCGTCAATAGGGGATTGAAGTCTAATCAGATTTAGGAAAAGCCAAATTGTCTCTGGAGTGGAGAAAAGGGAAGGAAGAAGTTTTATAGAGCACATTGGGAGAACATTATTTACTTCTCTCTGGAATATTGATGAGCTACGAAGTAATGAAATTTTTATTGCAATATTTAGCGCAAACTGGCTTTGTTTCCCACATCTATATTCTGGCTTTCTTGTGTCCCTCCACTGACCTATCCTGTTTGGCATTGTGGTCTGTATGGCCTCTCCCATGCCATCCTTTCTTACATTATTTCTCTTTCTGACCAGCTCTAATACTACTCACTTGTCTCTTTCTTTTTCCATCAGGTTTTTTGAGATAATACTGAAATATTTCTCTGGCTGTCTACATTGCTCCCACCACCTTTCTTCCTTTGTCGCTGTTGGCATCTGAGCTCTGTACAGACCCCTGTTCTGTGTCAGAGTAGAAATACCTCTCCTTTCCCACCTCCTACCACTATCTCCTGGGCTCTGGAATAGCATCTCCATCCACTATGTTGACATCTCAACCTGCATGTAGTGCTGACACTTTCAGATCAACATATCCAAAACCAAACTCATTATCTCCCTCCCAAACCAGCTCCTCCCTCCAATTTCCCTGCTTCCATTAATGGCATCTATAGCTCAAAGACCTTCTTTTTCAACTCCCACATTGAATCAGTTGCTTCTACACTGATTCTCATATCTGTTCTTTCCTTCTCATTCCCTCTGCCCCCACAGTAGTTCAGAGCCTCATTACTCTTTGCCTGACCTAGTGGGAAAACTACCCCATTGATCTCTCTGCCTTTCCCCACTCCAATCCATCCTACACACAGCTACTAGATTAATCATCCTGAAATGCAGCCCCAATCTTCTTGTCCACCCTCAGTTATAAAACTTTAAAATAGCTCACTGTCTTTGGAATTAAGCATATACATATCATCCTGCCACTCAAGTAACTTTACAATAGAACTTCAACCCATCTATTGAGATTTATCCACCATAACTGTCTTATCATCAAGCTAAACCAATGTGATAAGCAAGACATCAAGAAAAGCCCAGAACTGGGCTTTTGCCTAGAAGTTCAGGCATGAATATTATTCATGGGTAGGGGTGTGCGAATGTCAAGAAGTAGCCCAAAGGCAGAGAGAGTTGTCCAAGACAGGACCTGTCAATTGCATAGTTCTTTCCACAGTTCATTACTCTGTAAATAGTAGACGCTCCATGAATTCTTGCTAAGCCACTTGCTTTTACTGCATTTTTCAGCTAGGATTTTTCACTTGGACAACTCTCAACCAAAAAGCAGATCTTTTTTATGCTTTTCTAAATCAATGTGGCTTATTATTCTCAGTTTTCTGTTAATATACACTCTGTTACAAATACATTCCCCAGGCTAGGACTCAGCTATATTTTCGATGGAGAAGAAGGAACAAATTTCATTGCAGTCAGATTAATAAGAGCAATTCTTTTCTCTTTCATCTTTCAACTAACAATGCAGCCATCCATTCAATGAAATGTTTGCAGATTTAAATTATTTAGGGATCAGTTAGTCATGCTGTTGGATATTCAGACTCCCATAAATGTGATTTTAATATAAAAACAAAAATAACAATAATAGTAACAATTTCCCATGGGTGTAAGTGTTCTGCAGTATGGAAAGTTCTTTCAAAGACTTTGTGGACTTTTCTCCCCACATTAATTTTTTTAAGTTAGGTAAAGGAGGTTTAGTGGAGGGATAGGCAAGCTCTTTTTATAAAGGGCAAAATGGTAAATATTTTAGGTTTGTGAACCATATGGTCTTTGTCTCAACCACAACTCTACCCCTGTAGCACAAAAGCAGTCATAGACAATATGTAAAGGTAGAAATGCATCTGTGTTCCAATCAAATGTTATTTATGGACACTGAAATTTGAATTTGATCTAATTTTTATGTGCTGCAAAATATCATCATTTTTCTGACTTTTTTTCCAACCATTTAAGAATGTAAAAAAATACTCCTAGCTTACAGGCCATACAAAAAGAAGAAGTAGGCTGGCTTTGGTCCAAC
Source organism: Equus przewalskii (assembly GCF_037783145.1). Lineage (NCBI taxonomy): Eukaryota > Metazoa > Chordata > Mammalia > Perissodactyla > Equidae > Equus > Equus przewalskii. The sequence continues at coordinate 62,020,889 of NC_091838.1, read as the reverse complement.
GGTCATGGTTTGCCAACTCCTGGTATAGTGTTATCCTCATTCTACAGTGGAATTTCTATAGCTCAGAAGTGGAAATGACTTGTGTTTGAAATCACACAAGATGGTATCAAAAGTATTAGTGAAACTCTAGGCCATGTCATTTGACAAGAATTCTAGTCCCTTTACTCTAGGGAAGCAATGCCTCCCTTCATTTGGAAACATCTAAGAGTGGCCATCCATTCTTCCAAGCAATGAACACTGCATCCAACATAGGGAAGAGTATCTGAAATAAGACTGAAGAACCACAGAATTTTGTCTTCCCCAAAGGGTTCATGAGCATTGTCTGACACCTTCCTCCAAACTAAATGCAAAAAGTAAGGGTGGGTTTGCATTAGCAAGGACTTTCTCCTGGACCAAACTTTAGTCTGGCTCCTCTGAGCCCTCTTCTTGACTAGGCCTCATCCCTGGCCTGCAGTCCTTGGCCTGCTGAGCCTAGTTTTTGGAAAAAAAAAAATTGGGAAGGACCATGTTGTGCTGCTGCTGGGACTTACCCAGCCACTTGGGATCGGGATGGTGCTCCTTAGGGAGGGTAAATACACAAATCCATGCCATACAAAAGGATCTAAGAGTAGTAAAGACACCCACAGCACAGAGCCCTGATTTTGGCCAGAAACCTTTCCTTTCAAAACTACGACTGTGGTGATGGAAAGTGAGCATGGATGGAGTCAGCAGCAGGGGTGCTCACTGGTTAGCATCAGGTTGGATGACAGTGACAGCAATGGTAACCAGGGGAGGAGATTGGGAGGACTAAGATTCCAGAATGCCCCGAACCTGAAGAATTCATCTAGATAGTATTGATTTTATTGTCCTTGGTCAAATGTTACACTATAATTTGAAAACATGTTTTGGTTACATGGGGAAAGCACTGATATTCTTCACAGGAAGGCCGAAGCCAACAGAAACAGGGTTATCTAGAGACACTGCTCAGTTACATAGAAGGCAAATGGGTTGCACAGACTGGGGACTTCTCACACACAGATAACTTGTTTTTTGAAACAATTGTTGCTTGGTCCCCAGATTACTACCATATTATGGTCCTGGAATTATTGTGAAAGTCAGAACTAGTCAGATCACGGAGAAGAGTATCTAGATTATTGAAGTCTCCAGATCGCTCTTGGTTTGTTTCCGTCTTAGTTTTAGAGTCTTTTTCTTGACTCAAGCTAAGAACGGTGGAGCAGCTGCACTGACTCACTTTATTATCCCCTCCTTCCACTTTGGACGGGAGCTCTTTAGAGAGTGTATTGCTAGGATCATCTCTGTCCAGCAGATATCTAAGAAGGGCATCATTTCCCTTCTTTTTAGCACTTAGCTGTTCCTCCTTACATTTCCAGAGCTTTTGGTGAAATCTCATCTTCAAAGGAACTATTCAAATATGAAAGATAGTTTTCCAAAAACAGGCATCCTATGTTTTAAGGAATCTACCCATTTATTAATGGCAAGTTTGTGCCAAGTAGCATGGATATAAATTTTTAAAGGTCAGGAAATGAGTCCTAACCAATAAAGATTTTAGTGACAACCAGTGAGCTATATCAGGACAATGCACTACTACTCCATAGAGACTAATAATGTTATTTTAATAAGGAAAAATGCTTGGATATATTTAGAAATTGAATAGATTTGAGTGAAAGGGTTATGTGTGTACACATGCATCTGGGAGTGGGGAGGACTGGAGATGGTGTGATCCCTCTGTCATGCCCAAGGGGTCCTCTAATTAATCTCAGGCTTACTTTAATCTATGTATCTCTGAGCCTGATTGCTACTGACACATTAAGAAAACTGAGGGAGTTGCTAGAATCTTCTGTCCTTCTATTTCTGGCTTATACCCAACAAAAGATCGGTTTTACTCCTGTGTTGATCCTTAATCTTTTCCCTTGGTCAGAGCTCTGTACTTGACCTTCATCTGCCTCCAGTCAGACTTGAATCCAAAGCCTGTTCTCCTCTAGACCCACAGCTCACCCTCAGTTGCAGAACAGACTTGACAGACTTCCCTCCATTGCATTCATTGTTTCCCTCCTCACTCCTTTTAGGTAACTTACATTTGAATTTTCTTGTCCATCTAACTTAGACTACGTTAGGCCCTAAGGGCATGTACCAGTCTTTTCAGGTGGATGCTAGTGCTATAGACATTCAAAATAAAAATAAAAACAAGCTTTCAATTACATTGTGCTTATATTTCCCAGTCTGTTGGGCAAGTTTCCAGTGATGCTTACAAGAGAAAGGAAAATTTGACATTCTACCTGTCTGAAGGAAAATTTAAGCTGCAGCTCAGAAGTCAACACAACAGGACATTAGAATGTATATACGTGGATTTGATCACAGAGTAACTGATCTACATTTTAATAACTAGCAAATATATGTAGAATTCCTCTACTCTGCTTCCTAATACCTTAGTAGTCTAGACCCTACTATATGTCCCTGGTGAAGGATATATATACATGCATTCTCTGTACATGCATTCATTATGTTAGTTGTCATTTAAATTTTTTCCATTATTTCATCACTTCGTGTGGGATGCTCAAATAACCACAACAAGTTCTGTTGACCTGGAACTGTAATGATGACCACATTAAGGTGAGAATACATAGAATACAGAAAAGAAATACTAATTGGAGAAATAGCAAACAAGGAATGCAGATGTGAAGTGACATTTGGGATAAAAATCAAAATGACATCCTAAAAGGAGCTAGAGTGGGGACCCTGCTGGTCCTGTGATTGCTGTTGCCTGTTGCCGATAGTGGAAGTCATGCTATCCAGCCCAGCAACTGCTGCTGTCTTTGGGGGAGCCAATTTAGGATTTGCTTCAGTAGCTGTAATTTAAGAATAAGGACATTGGGATTTGCAGCTGAGCACTCCACAAGCATATAACCAAGGAGATTTCTATCCACACTGCAGAAGCTTTGGGCTCATGCCACTTTTCTATTCTCTGCTATCTTTTTGCAACTACAGAGCAGACCAAGTAGAAGGAAATGATCACCCACCAGCCCTATCTGAAAATTATCAGCTCTGAACCCCTATGTTAGCTTTCTGGTTACCAGGGACTGGTAACCAGGCATTTCCAGCCACTGATTGAAGCTTATTATTGCCAAAGTGGTTCTGTATTTCAATTGTATCCACTCCATTTCACAGATGGCCAAATTAAGGTCCAGTGAGGTTAAGTAGCTGGTACAGTCGCACAGCAACTGAATTTCAAGGTCCTTGAACTGGAGATCAAGGTCTGCCCTTTTTAGACCACAAGATATCTTCTCTCCCTCGTCAAAACATTGTGAGGGAATCAGAGTTAAGTAAAAAGTGTGGTATGAGTCTTAGGGCTCTGAATAAAACGTTTTGCAGAATCCATGTGAGATTTGGTGGCTAATGCTTTTTGTCAAACTATTGAAAACAGACTCTTCTGACACTGGCTAGCCCTGGGATAAAACTCTATTTTCCTTATCCTCTGCAATCCTTTGCCATTTTCCTGGAATACCTCACATCTAAATAATATTTTACATAGCTCTGACAATCTTAACCCTTCTCCTCCATTGCTGTAGTCTCACTGTGATGAAAGGGGGAAAAAATTTCATACCAGTCACAGCTAGAAACTTGTAGAGTGCTGTTCAGTACAAGGAGGCAGGGATTTTAGTGTTCTGTCTGTTTGCACATTAACGATGACGAATTGAATACTATTGAGATTTTCATATCATTTGCCCTTGTCAGTTGTCTCACCTACAAAATGAGGTTCTAACCCCACAGGGTTGTTTGAAGGTTAAATCTGATGGTGTATGTAAAGGATTTAGCATCACATAGATACTAAGCATCTGTTAAATGTTACCTATTTTTTATTAAACAATATCCGTATCTATAATGAATCTTTAGTTCAATATGGTAGAAAGGACATAAGGTTAGAGTTAATCCAGAGATTTAGGTTCTAGTTGTGGATCTACTGTTGAGGACTCCTTTGTATAACTCTAAAAGATCTCCTTCCTCTCTCTAACTTGGGTACCAATACTTGTCCGGTCTTCTCAAATTTATAGGAAGAATCAAATATGCTGGTAGTTTTCAAGTACTTTTTAAAACATCGAAGTCTACACACCCAAGTGTGAGTAATTAATTCAGTCAGTCTCATTATTAAATCACTGCTATATGTTAACTATGAGTTCATTTCCTTTGTATGGGAAGGTGTGAGTCATGGTAGAATAATGTAGCAATCTTTGGCTACGGACAGAATGGAGTTCAATCTCAGTTCTACCACTGATTTTCTTTGAGGCCTTGGGAAAGTCTCTTACCTCTTGGAGCCTTGATTTGTTCAGTGGGGCTAACAAAGTCTACTGTAATAGAGATTCCCGTAAAGTTGGGTTAGGGCTAAGGTACAGACATTCCAGAACGTGGATCTGGGCAACACTACCACTGTTGAAAACTTGAATCTAGTCTATAGCTGGGTTTTAAAAATATGCAAACACGATTCTCTGATTGGATTGATATGGATAGAAGCCAGATCATAGAAGAAGAATATTGAACCCTAAGAGGGAAAAATCTTAGTAAGTGAGGAAGAACGACAACTAAGCACAACTGACTACTGAGAAAAGGAGGCTTAATATGCCCTTTATTAACCTGAAATGAAATTCAGAGATAATAGAATCCACCCACATACATAATGTTTTCAAAAATCAATAAAATGGCTTAAGTATAATATGAAGGGGAAATAAGGGGGAAAGCAATTTAAAATAAAATCATTTGCACTTCATAAAGTAACAGCTGGGAGGTGATAACACTGAGAGATTAAATGAAATAAGCAGAAACTTGCACCTCTATACAGAGATATAGAATCCCATCAGTACTATCCAGCTGACCCCAAAGTCAGTAATACTGGCAACCCATACACCACGAGTGATGTTGCCACCGGTGATATGATTTTCTGAAATAAACAAATCCTGATGATGTTCTGAACGAGACAAAATGTGATGTTCTTTCAATTTATATTATAGTCACATTCTTAGAAAATTCAGTGTATGTTAAAACTACACACAAAAAATGTATTATACTAATAAAAAATGAAGGTTAATTCCTAGTATTAGGTAATGATAAATAGGCTTTCCTCATCTCATAAATGTCTAAGTGGACATTCAAAATTTAGGCAGGTACAGGACAATTTGTCTGGGGCAGGACTGTCCCACACATCACAGGATTTCTAGTATCCTGACCCCAATACACTGAGAGCTTCCCTAATCGTTATAATAAACAAAACAGTCCTGTAAATTTCAAAACTACTCTCTAGGGGGTGGTAATATACCCATTGAGAACTGTTGTCCCAAGGAGTCAGTATAATCTTAATGAAATCATAAAACTATTGTAATCAAGTACCTTCATAATTTGTCCCTTCCTCTTGTCTCCTGTTTCATCCTAGAAATCCTATACCACTTTCCCTCTTTCTGTCTCTACTCTTAAATGAAATTATCTTTTCAGATTATCCTCCGACCACATTGAGATTCATATTTGGCAAGAATACAATGCCTTTTCTCCTAATCTTTCATTCAGTATGATTGGTGGTTATCAGAATTCATCAGTAATTTTAGTCCCATTTCATCATTAATTTTAGTCCCATTTCATAGAGGAGAAGACTGAGCAAAGGAAGGCAGATAACTCACCCAAGTTCATGCCACAAACTGTCTGCAGAGATTGACTACAATCTGGATTTTGTAGCTCTGACCACTGAACCCCTTTTCCTCCCATTTCCCTCATACACCCACAACTTCATTAGCCTCTTTAAATTTGAGTGGATGGGAGAACGGGTGAAACCTCAGTGGTTCTGTTTTGCTCTTTGTTAACTCCTCTGGTAAGAAATCAGTGGTGGAGGAGCAGACTCCAGAAATGGGTTTCCATTAATGCAAATCTTGCCTTCCCTCATTTGCGTGATTAATTGCCACCTGGCTTTTAGGGAACTGCTAGCCACCACCAAGGTTGCTGCTCCACTGAGCAAATCCAGTCTGTCTGCAAACCTGCTCAAGTGTTGGATGGGATGATGAACACACCCAGAAGTGATAAAGCAGGTTCAGGTTATGGACTCATTGAGCCGGGAGGGGGACACGCTGTCCACCGTGCTTCCTGTCTCCTTGGCAGAGATGTGGCAAGGAGTGTAATAAAATGTAATGATGTGGAAGAGAGCATGCTGTTGCCTTACAAGGGTCAAGTCAGTACAATTTGTGCAAGGTCCTGACATTTTTACTCTTCTTTAGTACAGAAATACTGAACTAAAAAATTACAGTGACAAAAAAAAGAAAGAAAAGACACAAACCAGGGTCACTTCAAACACGTTAAAATGGATTCCAAACAAAGCATCCAGATATAGCATGAAGATTTCTTTTCAGAGGGAGAGAGGCAGCTTGTGGGGACTGCCACACAGTGCCACCTCTGAGTGACAATGGACTCACTCTTCTTAATCACTGTGGGCTATTCTTGTGAGCAGATATCTATCAGCTCTCACTTCTGGAAAAGCCATTTTCTAATGGGGCAGTTGGGTTCTTGCTTATTCTGATAAAGAGACCTATCATTTCATGAAGTGATTCAAAGGATTTATTCAGTGTTTTCATAAGAAGAAGGGCACAGTGCACACTTGGGAACACACATCAGACGGTAGGTAAAGAAGACGGCAGTTTGTAAACACATTTTTAAAGTTTCCAAATAACTGTTGTATTCCTGAGGGCTCTGAAAATGATAAGTGGAATTTTGCAGCCTCCAGATTGCAGTGTTGTAGCTGGGACCTCCTTGGACAGACAAGGAGTCTTTTAAAGGTTTGACTGCAGGGTTTATTCAGATATCATCATCACCTAGATGGTAGCCTAGCATCTGAGAGCCAATAGAACATGCTATTTGCAACTTTAGGAAAGTTAAACAATCTCTTCGCTTGTTTCTGTAACTGTATACATACCTACTTCATAAGGTTATTGGAAGGATTTTATAGGTTACAAGTGGCTGACAAGGGGACAGCATTATGTAGTGAACAAGAGAAGAGCTAAGACACCATTGGAGACTGATGTAGAGTAGGGAGAATAGAAATATGGCTCTATGTATTTTCATTGAGGAGTACAAAGAAGCACTACCTACCCCCGAAATCTCCCCAGCTGGGGTTGTCATTATCACTGATATTGTTAATAGCTTACATTTGCTTAGTGACTTCTAGTTTACAAAGCCTTCCTTTTATTCTTATTTAACTCACCCTAAAATTCTATGAAGTTAACTGTTATGATACTAATAGGTAAAAATCTCCAGTCTTTTAAATTAAGGCATATGTTTCTAAAAGCTCCTTTTAAAATTTTTGGTAAGGCCAACATCAGTGGGAATTTAATTTGGGCCTTGAAGGCAGCATGTTATGATCAAGATTTATTTCTCTTTCTGCTATGCTCATGCTCACCCTGTAAAAGAAAGGGAACTGAGATTGTTTTTTAATCCAGTAGGGAATGTTGCAAGGGTAATGATCTTAAAATAACACAGTCTTATTTTTAGCAATGAACATTATGTTTTTAGGGTGAAGATTTATTGCATTCGTGCATTCAACAAATACTTGTCGAGCACCCATGTCCGGCACTTTGCCAGGCAGTGGGGACATAATGGTCAGCATGTTTGCTCAAATATTTACAATATATTGAGCCATCCTACTAAACCAGATAAGAAAAGAAAGTTATGAAAAATAAGGTCAGGCTGTTTTAAAGACATTGAAAATAATCATAATCAGCACGATCTAGTGATAAATGAGCCAATTCAGCAGAAGGATGGGAAACATAAAGCATCACCACAATAGGTACATAGAGAGGCATTTTTAACAATTGTGGCAAGTAAAGCGCTTGAAATAAAATGTTAGGGATATGGGAGGGGAGTCTGATAAAAGAAAATACCTTGATGCCATTCTAGCCCTCTTTCCTCTTCCCCCCAAACCAGCCATTCAATCTTTGTTCCAATAATTACCCATTTACTGGCCTCCTGACCTCAAATCTGATGACTACATTAAATTCTTCCAGTCTGGTCAATCACACTGAACGTATGTAATATGGCCATCGTTGGGAAAGAATGATCTACCCAGGTCAAATGAGCCCTAAAGATCCCTACTCAACAGATCCACTCTAGATTCTGACCCTTTTGACTTCTTAGCTGTAAAGATAATGAAGGACTGTATGTAGTACTTTCCAAGGTCATCTGCATGTTGGACCTGGAAGTTGATGTCAATCATCCCGAAATGGTGCCAACTCATAATCTCAGCTTTTGAACCTCCTGGACCATATTGGACCGCAAAGAATTTTTACAAATATTATTTACATACCATTCTCTCTCGTTTAGGAAGGGGTTAGGGATAGAGCTTGAGCTTTGGATCCAATCTAGGACCTGTCTCTTAATAGCCTTGTGGTCTCAAGAGGTTTATTTCACCTAGCTAAGACTTGGTTGCCTTATCTATAAAGCACATAAAAATTTTCTGCCCTCATAAGATCATTGTGAAGATTAAATAGGGTAATACTTGGGAGAGCGCTTTCATCAGAACTTGTCATGCAGGAGTTTGCCAGAATGCCTAAAGTACACATCCTCCCACAACCCCTCCGGAGAGAAACTGGCTCCCTACAGCCCCTGCTGTCTAATGTCCATGTGGGTGATCTGGGATCCCACCCTCCCTCCGCTCATCCACAATGATTGGACCAAGGAAGTTACCAGACCCAAAAGCAGACGGTGCACAGGCAAGTCAGCAACCATGACCAATTGGCCTGCTCAGAAATAAACAAACAAATTAGCAAGTTACAGTGATCAAATTATTCTCTCTGGAATTTAAATTTAGAAAATGGGGATGCTGAAATAGTTAACGATGAAGAAGGAAAAGGTAAAAAGAAATAAAATGGCTGCCTTAGCTATATAGCAAGCCAAAATCATGGGTAGGCATAATTAATGAGCAAGCAGAAAATACGTGGAGTGGAGATTGAGAAAGGCAGCCATAGAAAGAGGAGAACAAAGCAGACATGTAGAAAAAGAGACAGACCTTGAGAAAAAGACACAATATTCTCTCAGTTCCTGACCTTTCTGTTCTGATTCCATTTCCTTTCTATGGAGATCCTTAGACTAGCCCTCTTTTTATTGAAATAACTTGGGTGGAACAAAATAAGTCTGATTAGGTGCTCAATAACTGTCAGTTCCCTTGCCTTATTTACTTACCTATTTAATTATTTTTCTCATCACTTATTCATGTATCCATGCATTAATTTAGTTGTTACATTAAATAATCCTTGACCACCTAATCTGTGCCAGGTGTATCCTATCTGCAGTATTTGTACTGAGGGTTTAGCTTATATCCTTCCTAAATGATAGGTTTGCATTTATCTGGGCACCGGAGACGGAGAGGAGAAGCACACAGGAGTGACTGTAATGGCGAGGGAGCTATTTAGGGAATTAGTGGAAGGTTCCTCAAATTGCTCGTGGAGGGGGCTGCCCTCTCTAATTCTGGGCAGCTCAGCCCAGCTAGCTCCAGCATCAGCCTCAAAGCAAAGAATAAACTACCAGGCTAAAGTCTGAAATTGCTCCTGCTTTGATCCCTCTCCCAACATGCCCAGCCTCAGAGAGGGTGCAGGGGTGGGACCTTCACGACATCTCCCTTTGATCCTGCCCTCGGTGGCTTATGAAATGTTTTTCTTTTCCCCCTGCTCATTCCTAAAACTTTCTCATATACCATCATCTGTCACAGGGATGTTGACAGCTCAGAGTAAACCAGGCTTAATTCTATGGATTCTTTTCCTCTGTCAGCTTTAAAAAAAAAAAAAAAAAAGCAAAGAGAAAGGGAAAAAAATTCTGCTGAGACTCTCCTTGAAGAAAGGTAAAGAACCAGAGACATGAGGAGACAGCGTCAGAGATTTCGGGGCAATTGGCTGGTCTGAAAAGGTCTGTGAGCTCAGGTTCACATTACTGTCGAAATGTTAAACAAACAAACAGATGGCTTGTCTTGTGGATGTTTATTCATTTCACAGCCCTGCATTGGCCGTATTTGAAAAGAACTGCTGCTGAGAGCAGAGTATATGTTGTGCTTCTACCGTGCAGATGCCTGGAGTCAGCCCATCTAGGTCAGGGACTCCAACCTGGTTCTTCAAAGATGGGAGTGGGTGGCCTGTTTTCAGTATTTCCAAAGCCCAACAGATACTGCCTATTTATCCACAGTAAGACTGCACAAGCTGCCAAAACCTGAACCTCTTTGCTTTTGGCTGGAATGATATTAACCCAGGTTGGCTGTGTTTGTCATTTCTCAATAACCACCTGACTTGGCAATCAGGGGCCTCTGATTAATACCAAATAGACAATAAATTAATTGTTTGATTAAATAAAGCTAATTTGTTGAATAGGTGAACATCGTTCAAATATAGGATGGGAACAATAAAAGGTGAGCTTACTGGGGAGACAGAAATATTCTTCCATGACTTTATTGATAGAGCGTTTCAACTTCCCTGCATCCATGGTGTAAAAAGTACCTTCAGGAGCTTTCTACAGTGGAAACACTAGCACCATCCTATAGGGGGAGAGTGCGGTTAATGGTCCAAACTACCACCCTCCAGCGTGCTTTAAAAGGTCAAAGTGTGACTCCATCAAGGCTGGGCTGGGTACCGATCAGACTGCTGAAAGGGTGAAATTTTGCTTTTTCAAGAAGAAAGGGAATGAAGAAGGGAAGATTGTCAGTAGCGAAATTAATTCCTGGCAGGCTGCGAAGTGTTAAATTCCCTGATGGATTCTCTGCATCATATTTGTTTAATGCATCTTGCTGATGGAGCCATAAGGAGAACAGCAGAAACAGCAGGAAATTGCCAGCTGGTCCGGAGGTGGAGGAAGCCTTCCCAACACAAGATGGCAGCACAAGCCTGCGATTGAAGCAACGGCTCAACTTTAGGGCTGCAGTATCCACCCCCAGCCCCACCTGGAGAGGTTTTTATTCCCCTTGAATTTTAACCAATTGTGTTACATCTTTTGTCTCCAAAAAGACAGAAATACGTTTCCTCGTTCCCTCTAATTGATTTCAAGTTTCTTTTTGTTCAAGCCCTGCTAAAAAGAGAAGAGAGCCCTATTTCAAGGGTTGACCAGCTTGAAACTTCTGTTAAGTGGGCCAAATAATGACACCCCCAAGACAAACCTGTCCTCTGAAAATCTCCCTGAGTACCGTCCAAGCAGTGATGGTGCTTCATGAACCCGCTGTCAGGTCGCCGGGCAGCAGTCCTCTCCCCTCGGGATGTTTCGGCCTTCTATTCCAAAGCAAATTGTTCGTTTATTGAACAAGAATCATCTGCAGTTACTGTCCTCTCAGGATTGGTTGGCATATTTTAAAAGGTGATAAATTTGCCCATTGGCTTCAAGGTCCCATGACTGGATTCTCAATTGCCTTTTTTTTTCAAGTAATAACATTGCCTAATGAGGACAAACAGTCTCAAATGTGTCGTCAGTTATTTGTTCAATAAATAAACAATATTACTGTTTTCACTGTCTTCCCGCCATGCTGACTGCCTGTTGCTTATGACAGAAGCCCCCACAACAGTGGGGAACCCTCGGCCATGGCTCTCTCTGGCTTCTAGACCTTTGTGTATGCGATTGTGCTCTGCTTAAAGCACTCTTGTTCTGTCTCTTCACTTGGCTAATGTCACCATATTGTCCAGTTCTCAATCTAAGCGTCACTTCCTTCAGTAGGTTTGTCAATTGTCAAGGCCAAGTCCAGATGAGATGCCCCTCACACGGCTCCCTCAACTTTTGCCATTGCAATCCGTCTGACATCATGTAACTACCGGTTGATAGATCAGTATCTCCCCAAAGCTCCTCCAGAACATAAGCTCCTCAAGAGCAGTGTCACATCTAGCTTTACCCTACAGCATGAAGGTGTTTCATTAATATTGATGGAATTAAATAATCGCAGCACTAAAAACACACTGAAATTTGTGTTTTTCTCTTTTTTTTTAATTCAAAGAAATATTTTATTTTGGTTACCTGTTGGCAGCCCTTACACTTATTCTCTTACCTTCTAATGTTTTTTTTATTCTTTGTGTCATTTCAGTTACATATGCAATGTGATGCAAAGTCTAAGGTTGCCTACAATTACAAGCTTTAGAGGAATCTGCTGTGACCTTTCTCTCTCTGTGGTGAAATAAGATCAGTCGTGTTTCAGTGCTTGTTAGGAAAGATCCAATCTCTTTTCCGCTAGACATCGGCCTACCCACGGCATCTTCTAACTTTGCCAGTTTAAAACAACAAGCAGAGTTGTCAGACCATTTAAAATGCAGTAAACTTGAAAAATTAGCAATCATAAAGTGGCCAGTTCCTAATTTTGAGAGTTAGAAAGGCTAAGTGTATGTATATTTTATCCCGTTTAGCCAGCAGGACGGGATGGGTTGGTCGCCTCCCTGAAGTGATTGTCCTTAAGAAATACCAGGTATACTTGTATCTAGATGAAGCTCACAGCCCTGGGACTCTGGGTCCTACAGGTGGATGTGTGGTACATTACTGTGGCCTGGATCCCGAGGATGTGGACTTTATGATGGGAGCATTCTCCAGGAGCTTCAGTGCTTCTAGAGGATACATTGGAGGCAAGAAGGTAGATGGTCATGATGCTTGAGCTGTTAAGGATAAAGGTACTGAGTACTAGATTCAGTAACTCACATTTAGCGAATAGAATCCCAAAGTGGGACATGGAGATCCTGACTGTGTTTGCAGCTTAGGCTCACAGTACCAGTGGGCTTCACACTTTGGCTGCCTGGTGAGTGACTCTGATGAACTAAACACTGGTTCTGTTCAAAGTTTGTTGTTTTCTTGTTTGAGCTTCGTTCTAAACGAAGTGCTGATCTGAGATACAGAACACTCTCTTGTATGAGGTAAAGAAAATGTTCTAAAATTAGATAGTGATGAAAGTTGCACAGCTCTGTGAATACACTAACAGCCACTGATTTGTACACTTTAAAAAAGTGAATACTAATTATATGTCATTAAAACTGTTCTTTAAAAAACTCTCCACAATTTTAGGAAAAAACAATATATGTCAAGTATTTGCATGTAGCATATAATAGGTGCTCATAAACATCCTTAATTCCTCTTTCTTTATTGTTTTTTTTATTTTTTAAATTTTTTATTGAGATATAATTGACATGTAACATTATATTAGTTTCAAATGTACAACGTAATGATTCAATATTTGTATACATTGTGAAGTAATCACCACAGTAAGTCTAACTAACATCCGTCACCTTCGATAGTTACAAATTTTTTTCTCTTGTGATAACTTTGAAGACCACCCCTCTTAGCAACTTTCAAATAGGCAACACAGTACTAATAACTACAATCACCATGCTGTACTTTAAATCTTCGTGTCTTATTTATTTTATAACTGCAAGTTTTTACCTTTTGATCCCTTTATCCATGTCACCTACCTTCCACCCCCAATCTTTGGCAACCACAAATCTGTTCTCTGTATCTATGAGCTTGTTTTTTTTTTTTATTTTAGTCATTTTTTTTTTAAAGATTTTATTTTTTTCCTTTTTCTCCCCAAAGCCCCCCAGTACATAGTTGTATATTCTTCGTTGTGGGTCCTTTTAGTTGTGGCATGTGGGATGCTGCCTCAGTGTGGTTTGATGAGCAGTGCCATGTCGGCGCCCAGGATTCGAACCAACGAAACACTGGGCCGCCTGCAGCGGAGTGCACGAACCTAACCACTCGGCCACGGGGCCAGCCCCTATGAGCTTGTTTTTTTGAGGTTTTTTTTCTTTTTTGCTTTAGATTCTTCATACAAGTGAGATTATGTGGTATTTGTCTTTCTGTCTGACTTATTTCACTTCGCATAATGCCCCCAAGGCCTTTCATATTGTTGCAAATGGCAAGATTTCTCTTTTTTTATGGCTAATAGTCCATTGTGTATATAGCACATTTTATCTGTTTACCCAACAATGAACGCTTAGTTTGTTTCCATATCTTGGCTATTGTAAATATTGCTGCAATAAACATGGGGGTACGGATATGTTTTCAAATTAGTGTTTTCATTTTCTTTGGATAAATACCCAGAAGTAGAATTGCTGGATCATATAGTAGTTTATTTTTAATTTTTTGAGGCACCTCCATAGTAGTTGCACCAATTTACATTCCCACCAACAGTCACAAGGGTTTCCTTTTTTCCACATACTCGCCAACACTTGTTATTTCTTGTCTTTTTGATAGTAGCCATTCTAACAGTCGTGAAGTGATACGTCAGTGTGGCTTTGATTTGCATTTCCCTGATGATTAGTGATGTTGAGCATCTTTTCATTTACCTGTTGGACATCTGTATATCTTCTTTGGAAAAGTGTCTATTCAATCTTTTTTAATTGGATTGTTTGTTTTCTTTCTATTGAGTTGTATGACTTCTTTATATATTTTGTATATTAACCCCTTATCAAATAAATGATTTGAAAATATTTTCTCCCATTCAGTAGGTTGCCTTTTCATTTTGTTGATGGTTCCATTTACTGTGAAAAGCTTTTTAGTTTGATGTAGCCCCACTTGTTTATTTTTGCTTTTTCTTTTCTTTTTTGTGAGGAAGATTGTTGCTGAGCTAACATCTGTGCCAATCTTCCTCTATTTTATGTGGGATGCTGCCACAGCATGGCTTGATGAGCAGTGCTAGGTCCTCGCCTGGGATCTGAACCTGCAAATCCCGGGCCACTGAAACAGAGTATGTGAACTTAACCACTACACCATTGGGCCAGTCTCTCTTTATTTTTGCTTTTCTTTTTTGTATCAGATTCAAAAAGTCACTGAAAAGGGAATTACTGCTGATGTTTTCTTCTAGGAGTTTTATGGTTTTGGGTCTTATGTTCAAGTCTTTAATCCATTTTGAGTTAATTTTTGTGCATGGTATAAGATAGTGGTCCAGTTTCATTCTTCTGCATGTGGCTATCCAGTTTTCCCAGCACAATTTATTGAAGAGACTGTCCTTACCCCACCGTATGTTCTTGGCTCCTTTGTTGTAAATTAGTTGACCATATAAACTTGGGTTTACTTCTGGACTCTCCATTCTGTTCCATTGATCTACGTGTCTGTTTTTATGTCAATACCATACTGTTTTGATTATTATAGCTTTGTAATAGATTTTGAAATCAGGGAGCATGATGCCTCCAACTTTGTTCTTCTTTCTCAAAATTGTTCTGGCTATTTGGAGTCTGTTGTGGTTCCATACAAACTTTATGACTGTTAGTTCTATTTCTGTGAAAAATATCACTGCAATTTGGTAGTGATTGCATTGACTCTGTAGATTGTTTGGAGTAGTATAGACATTTTACAACATTAATTCTTCTAATCCATGAGCACAAAACCTCTTTCCATTTATTTGTGTCTTCTTCAGTTTCTTTCATTAATATCTTGTAGTTTGCAGCGTGCAGTCTTTCACCTCCTTGGTTAAATTTATACCTAGGTATTTTATTCTTTTTGATACAATTGTAAATGGGATTGTTTTCTTAATTTCTCTTCTGATCATTTGTTACTAGTGTCTAGAAATACAACAGATTTTTGTATACTGATTTTGTATCCTGCAACTGTACTGAATTTGTTTATTAGTCCTAATACATTTTTGAAATATTTAGGGTTTTTTGTATTTAAAATCATGTCATCTGCAAACAGTGGCATTTTTACCTCTTCTTTCCAATTTGGATGACTTTTATTTCTTTTTCTTGCCTAATTGCTCTGGCTAGGACATCTAGTACTATATTGAATGAAAGTTGCAAAAGCGGGCAACCTTGTCTTGTTCCTGATCATTGGAGAAAAGCTTTCAGCTTTTCACTATTGAGTGTCATGTTAACCAGGGGCTTGTCATACATGGCCTTTATTATGTTGAGGTATGTTCCCTCTATATCTACTTTGTTGAGAGTTTTTATCATAAATGGATGTTGAAGAACTCTTTCATATAACTATGGATCCAATCTATTATTTTTTGAGATCTCTCATTCACTTGAATTTCAATATATTGTTTGCAACCAGGAAGGAAAAAGAATTATAATTAGAAAATAGGCAGAATTGTGCAAATCTCTGAGTAACTCAAGGAAATGTGTCACAGTATTATATTTATTATGTTTTTCTATAGGGAAAAAAATATCTGAGTATCATAGCTTACAGGATCAAGTTAAATACCCCTGCTTGGCAGTCGAGTTATTCTAAAACCTGGCCCTATCTTTACCTACTCACCTTTATCGCACAGTTGGTACTCTTCTCCCCCATGAGGTATGTTGCTCACTTTTCCAAGGTATATGCCAGTCTCCTCTCTTACTTTTGTGACTTATTCTGACCACCTGATTTAGGATGGTTTCTCTGGTGTCTCTCTATTCATGCAGTTCCAACTCAGCCTCACAAATGCACTTAAGTCCTCTCTCTACCAAGAAGGTTCTCACCACCATTGAAGCCAACACTGATTCCCCATCTCTGAAAGCCTATCCCTGCGGGTCTGTATCCGATGACCACGACTCCTGAAATCAAAATCACAACTAAATTAAAATGGATTATGCTAAGCTTCCAGAAAACAGGCTCTATGCTAACTAGAAGTATAAACTATAACACTCTGCTTGTTCTCCAATTATTTCTATTCTGTAAGCATATTCTTCCTAAACAAAAATTAAACTACCCAAAGAAAGCTGTGTGTTATATGTCCTCAATATCCTACCAAGTTCCTGATATGATCCTAGGCATAAAGGAAATACTCTGTAAGTTGATTTGTATAGAATAGGCTATTCAATAAATTGACTGATTAATAATACAAAATTAATACCAAAAAATATACTATTGTTTAACCTATTCCAAGTCTCAGCAGCCTTATCACAAGAACAGAGTTGGACCTAGGAATGGGAGGGGCCCCGGGCGTCAGTCTCTTCCTGATGCCAGGCAGACTTTGGGCTAGCACTTCGACAGGGTTCAGTCTTTCCCAGACAGCAATACTCAAAGCAGAACTTTAAAAGCAAAGAATGAAATGGCACTGGATTCCATGGATCCAGACCAGATGGCCCCTGAGAATACTTTTCCCCATTACTGTCCCATATCGTGCATACTTACGAGTGAGAGTCTGCAAAATCCTGTCTGATTTCAGCATTGGCCAAATAACCCGAGCTGTTAGTGGGATAGTCACTTCCTTCTGCTCCATTTCCTGAGCATTCAACCAAAGGAAGATGTAAAGTGCTATGACCATGTTTCTAGATAGCTCACAAATTAAAAACCTTAAGGTTTTCTGCAGTTTCCAAAGGAAACCCAGAAAAGCTGAAAGATGACTGATATGATTAATATATTTATTGGCATTAGAACATTGTTATTGCTGGTATCAGAGTGACATCATTTTTCATAAAACACCATAATTGTCTTTGAATGTCATAAAAGGTGTAATTCATTCTCATGGAAATTAGAGAACACTGCAAAGCTTCAGTCAAAAGGGGACTACATGATACAGATGATAAAATGTGCTGGATTTACATTTCTGTCCATAAACCAGGAGTGAAACTACAGAGAATTTAGCTTGAGATGAAAACTGTAATAACCAGAAATTAGTTTAGGCATCCGTCTAATCTCATTTTTTCATGGTGTAGAACTATTCATAGGGAAATCTGTTTTCCTTCCTTGGCCAATATTTCAGCTGTCTATTGCCCAAATGAAAATACTCAAAGTGGGAGGGGCTGAAGATGCCAACTGAAATATATCTTATTGGAGATGGCAGAAGCAACTCAGTTCTCACTAAAGCACACAAGACGGAAGATATAAAGCACCCAATGTGTAAAAGTCCTTTGCTCAAAATATTTAGGCTCTCATCTGCTAAGCTGTCAGAAATTCTTAAGGACAAATCCTAGAATCCATCACATACGAATTCCTTTTTCAACCAGTCGAGGTGATGAAGTCTGGGTAAGTGTTTAGAAATTCCCTCCTATTACATTATACATCAACGTTCCTTCCTTCTCCACCCCCACCTCAACACAAACCCCACTAGAAATTCCTCCTGCTGCCAAGAGCTTTAGAAAACCTTTACATTATTAATTTTTCCATGGATTCACTGTGTTTTGGAAGCCTCACAAAAAGCGGAGTACAGAGTTGGAGGGCAATAAAACAGTCAGAACAAATGGCAAACCTTTCAGTTTGGCACCATGGAATGTATCGTGCATCTGTGCATTCCTCTCTGTGCGGCGGGAAACTTCTCAAATCTGGTCCTCAGTTTATGTTACTCAGGCAAATGGTCCTTTAGTTACTCTGTGGGAGACAGCCCTCAAGGAGAAAGGCAACATTATGGGCCAGTGATTCTCAGTTTTCATGTGCATAGCTATCACTTGGGGGTTTTCTAAATGTGTATTCTGATTCAGTAGGTCTGTGTGTAGGGCCTACGACTCTGCATTTCTAACAAGTTCCTAGATAAAGCTGCTGATGCTGGTTCATGGACCACACTTTGAAATGAAAGGAGATAGCTTACCTTCTATACCAGACTGGGCTTCCTGCAATTAAGTTAGTGGTTGCACTTGACTTTGTTAAAACAAATATGAAATTATTCCAATTCAAAATGTTTGCGAAAACAAAATCCATTTCATTTCCATTTGGGGCCAGTATATACTAGGGAGTAAAACAGCCATTAATTAACCCAGGGAATGAGGTGGGTGGCCGAGGAAGAATTCTTTGATCTTTTACATAAGCACTTTTCTTTCTCACTTTCCAACTGCGTATTTTGCTTCCTTGTTAAAAGTAGCTAATGCCAATTTTATCTTGTGGTTTTATTAAAGAGTTCATCTCAGCTAAGTACAGTTCAGTCCCAGAAATGTCACCATAGCCCATGTGCATCAGGCACAAGGATTAGACAGAACAGAGCTTTGCATGGCCTGTTTTATTTTGCTCACCCAAAAGGAATCTCATGTTCAGTTCCAACCCAGATGTCATTTGGGGTGACATTATATAGAAATTCCAGTAATTAAACTCACTAAACTATGACCAGCTGGTGTTAACCCTCTTGTTAGGTCACAAATTGCTTCCTTCTCTTGTGTGAGAAGATATCTAAGAGCTCCTCTGTGTTCTGAATTAGTTACAAGCTCTCAGGAAAATGACCTCAGAAGGCTCAATGAGCAGTGATCAGAAAGGGACCTGTGTGTGTCTGAATGTGTGCTGTCCATGGGCGTATGCGCATACACAGGCTACAGGAGAAAGAATAAAAATCAGTAAAACCTGAATTTCAGATGTTGGTGCAGAAATACTAGCATAATTACCTAAAGGAGGCCTCTTCCCCAGAGGCAGTCAGAAAGTAGTTTACCAAAGTCCTTCTAGAAAAGTCCAGAGAAGGTCAGAAGAAATCCAAAACCCATAAAAAATGGCATTGGAGACTCTCCCCTGCATTCCAGACAACAGTTAAAAATTGCAAGTATTTACTCAGCACCTGCCATATGCATACTAGTACGGGTATAGAAGAGCCAAGGGCGTAGTAAAGCCAATAGATTCGTTCGGCTAATAGTACTGATGCCTTCGGCTAGGAATACAGCCATTGCCCTCAAGGGACCTCTTGGGTAGAAAATATTGTTTAGGGCCTTTACAATGTCTCCTCCTGTCCTCACAGATTAAAGCTCCGGGGAGGCGACGTGAGTTAGAGACAGTTGCATTACATGTCTGTATAAGGGGTGAGGCCGAATTTAATGTGGCTACAGCTGTCAAAAGAGACTTGGGAATGAAGTAGGACTTGAGCTTCATAGAATGCATAGAGGTAAAGACATAGCAGAGCTGATAAGAAATACTTTCCCATTGGGATATTTTTATCTAATAAGAAAGACAAAAATAAAATGCGCACTGTATGTACATATATATGAGACAGACACACACATATATAAGCATGTAGAGATACAACTAAGCACTGTGCTGTTGACAAGAAAACAAATATTCTCCCTTATAAGAGAAGCTGAAAGGATGAGTAAGTAAATTGAAGGCAGGAAATGGATCTTATCCATTCTTCGAACCCTAATATCCAGCACAAGATCTGACACGTGATAGGTGCACAAGATTGTCTGAATAATAAAGGTCTAAATCTTCATTTACGCTTTGAGTTCCAGGTCAGAGGTGAGAGCCTCCGTGAATATTCCTGGATCGTTCCCTCAAATCTCTCCCTCTTTTGTCCTTTGCTTCATCTGTGGCAGTTTCCCACCCTCAACCACCGCATGTGAAGGTCGCGAAGGCAAGGTATGAATTCTAACTCTTCCCCAGAGATCCCTTCAAAACACCAAGGTGAAGTGCTTGACAACATTTGTGGGGTGGTTGCAGTGACCAAAGAACCTGCTATCATTTAATTTAAGGTCATCCTATTACTTATATAGGGAAAATGTGTTGAAAAAAAATAGAGAAAATGCAGAGAGAAAGTAATTCAGGTCCATTGGTATAAAGTAGCTTAAGGTTAGCAAGAGTGTAGAGCATCAGGCGTTCTCAAACATGATTGACAGGAGAATAACTTCACCTTTCTGTAGTGCAATTTTATTACACACATTGCAAATTTAAATTCATATACCTTTAACACTTCCACTTCTAGGAACTTTGTCTACAGTTACACTCATGTGTGCAATCATCTCTGGACAAAGATATTCATTGCAGCATTTGTTTGTGGTAGAAAAATACAGAAAATAAACCAAATGTGCATTAGTATAGGAATGATTCGATGAGTTCTGGTGTGTTCAGCCAGTCAAAGACTAAACAATCTAGAAAAAGAAGGGACCAAGCTCCAAGACACGTTAAATTGAAAAGAAACCAAAATACGAGTAGTAGACATTATTGATGGTTTCAAAGGAACGTGTACACATGTAACTGATTATAAGTGTGTAGAATCTCTTTTAAAAGATATACAATAAACTAAATAAAATAATTGCTTCTTGTTAAGGAAACTTGGGAGCAAAAAGAGAGCCTTAAATTCTCATGTAGACCTTACTGTATCGTTTGCATTGTTTTGCTATGCATCCATATTGGTTTTTAAGATAAATTTTATAAAATTACTGTTTAGGAAAATAGAGCAACTTAAGGATATTCGGACACCACAATAGGTGCCATATCGGCTACAAATACTCCAGCAAGTCTCCAATCACAATTTCCTAGCATTCTGCCTCAGGATGGCAGTCTCGTTCTTCCATTACTTCATTACTCCAGCAAAAATGTAATTTGGATTTCCTCTGAGTATTCCCTGACTTCACCTGCAATGTCTGAGTCCACAGTGAATTCAATTATTAAGGAACTGCTTCCCCAGAAAGAAGACTTTGGTTTTATTATATTTACTGCACCCGATCTTTTTCTTTTCTAACTTTCCCTCTCTTTTAAACTCTCACCAACACAATCTTGCCTCCCCCAACACAGAATGCACATGCTAAAATGGATGGGTTTTCCTCTTACCAGCTGGATGGGTGGAGAGTTTCCAGAATCTTGCCATGGCTAAGGAATACCATTTAGACACCTACCATAAATATATATGCCTTGTTTTCTCATTATTCTAAGTGGTGTTTTTATTTTACTCCATTTTAACCCCAATTCCTCAAGTTCTACATATTCTTCTATATCCACTGTGGTATTTTTTCCTCAACAGAATATTTTCTTCCAACAAAATTTTGTGGGAATATCCATAGGGTCATCATGGGCTTCTCTGGGTTAAATGGGAAATGGGGATGCTGACCCACCTGCATGCCTTTTCTTCTCCCTGCCCACTTACTCTTCACTCTCCACTCTCCCCCCACCCTCTGGAGTTGCGTTTCAAAGTATATCGCTAAATTTTGAAGTATCACCAAAACGTGACTAAGTTTCCACAGTCGAGTTTGAAAACCTCTGTCTAGAGAAAGGAAAGCCAGCTGTAAGGAAATGTAAGCTCAAGTCAATATTTTCAGAAAGAGGCAAAGTTATTATAGTGAGATAGGAAAAAATGTAGCCTCAGGTCTTCTGGCCCGAGCTGCAGAGAATGCCTAAAAACATTTTATGCTCCAGACTTCCAAGAAAACTGCAGCACGTTAAAGAGCAGCGGAACAGATTTCTGTCTGCCAAACACCTACTATTTTTTTAAGTGAGAATAAAAGGGATTTTAATATTTTATGACTCCAAGAAAATATGTTATCAAAAACATTATACCTACAAAACCTGTTTTCCTGACATTGAAAATATTTTTTTTAATTGAGGTATGCTAGAAAGCTCTGTTACTCTCGACCTGCTCTCCCACTCTAGTCCTCAGGCAGAATTAAGACAGCCATGGAGGTCTATTCTTTCAATGGACAGCCTCCTTCTTAGGCAGAAAGATTTAGCAGAAAGCACCAGGGCCTTGGAACCCAGCTAGTCTCAAATCCCAGGTTGGCCATGAACTTGGGTGTGCTACTGTCACATTGAGCCTCAGTTCCTCCCTTATAAATCCAGGCTGGTGTTTGTAAGCAGCGTGGTGTAGTAGTCAAGAGCAGAGAGTCTGAAGTTAGACTGTCCCAAATCTCAGCTCTAGCACCTTCTAGATGTGCTATGCTGGGCAAGTCTTAACCACTCCGTGCCTCGGTTGCCCAATCTTCAAAGTAGGGCAAACACTAGTACGTATGTCATAGGGTTATCATAAAGATTCAATGAATTATTTTTGTAAAGCACTTAATAAGTACTACATAAGTATTTGTTAAATATCTGTGCATAGTAGCATTATTTATTGTTATTTAAGTTATACCAAAAGCAGAAGTGGAAATGGTAAGTGCTGTGGATCAGGACTAGGTGTCAACTCAGAGTATTAGGAATGGATGGTCTTCATAAGCCCTTCTGTCCTCTATGATGTGATTTTTCTTATTATTGTTCATGTACATGCATTACTTTGATATTTTTTAAATATTTAAAAAATAAAACCCACAGTGCTAGATATGAGATATTGTCAATCTACTCAATCTTACCAAATCTGTTCCTTCTCTCGTAAAATTAGGACAATAACCTCAATCATTGTTTGCTCCCTTTCTATCTCTTTATTTCTGGAAGGAAACAGTTTCTGAAGTATGTAGGACAACTAGCTATGTGACCTTAGAAATCATGTAATCTTTCTCACTCTGTTTTCATCAGAGTTGCACTAGATCTCTGAAGCTTTTTCAGCAATGAAGCCAATGCATGAAATTTTGTTATCTTTTTAGCTTAGAAAAATACAAATGTTATTATCACACAGTTCTGTAGGTTTGAAGTCCACCACAGGTCTCACTGGGCTAAAATAAAGGTGATGGTAGAGCTGTGTTCATTTCTGGAGGCAACAGGGGAGAATTCATTTCCTGCCTGTTCCAGCTTCTAGAGGCTGCCCTCACGCCTTGCTTCTGACCTTCCTACATCTTCAAAGCCAGTATCAGCTGGCCGAGCCCTTCTCACATCTTATCACTCTGACCTCCTCTTCTGCTTTTTTGTCTTTAACCCCTCTACTTCATTTATTTTAACTGAGGTGCAATTCTTAAATTGTAAAATTAACCATTTTAAAGTGAGCAATTCAATATATTTAGGGCATTTAGTGCATTCACAATGTTGTACGACCACCTTCTTTATCTAGTTCTAAAACAGTTTACCACCACCTAAAACAGTTCTTCCCTAGTTCAACAGGAAATCTTGTGCTCATTAGGCAGTGGTTCCCTATTTCCTGCTCTCCCTATCCCCTGGCAACCAGCAGTCTGATTTCTGTCTCTATGGATTTACCTATTCTGGATACTTCATGTAAATAGAATCATATAGTATGTGAGTGACATTTTCTGTCTGGCTTCTTTCACTTCATATTTTTATGGTTCATCTATGTCCTAGCATGTACCAGCACTTAACTCCTTTTTTGGTTGAATAATAATCCATTTCATGGATATACCACAATTTGTTTACCCATTCATCCACTGATGGACCTTTGGCTATTTCCACCTTTCAGCTATTATGAATTGTCTGTTATGAACATTCTTCTGCATGTACTTGAGTACCTGTTCCTGTTTTCAATTTTTTTGAATAAATGCCAAGGAGCAGAATTATTGGGTCAGATGGTAATCCTATGTTTAACTTTCTAAGGAACCATCAAACTGTTTTTTACAGCAGCTGAATGAAGTTACCCTTAATTTTAATACATATCCAGAGAACTACAGTCCCTCCCTTTCATGTGGCCCCTTCTGCCAATACCTCCTAGGATTGCAAAGCTTCCTCTGACATTTATGAAAGCAGGAAGCCCAGCTAAACAATATCCAACTGTGCAAAACTACCAGAAACTCCTGGGAGGTTGGCAAGGCTTTCTAAAGAGGTTTAGACCTTCCAAAACTTTGATGAAGCTGCTCCATGACAGACACATGCTCAAAATATGTTAGGTGTTTTGTAAATGTGGAAATAATGTAAAGTCAAATAAGTCAGCTGGCTTTTAGAAGTTGAAAAGCAAAACAACTACAATTTCAGTCTTCATAAAGTATTTACTACATCAAACCCTTTATTCATTTGGCAAAAACATATTAACTGCCTGCTATGTACCTAGCATTGTGCCCTGATTAAATAACACGATCCCTCTTATGAGAGAACACATGATCTATCTAGGGAAACAGATGGTAAGCAAATAATCATCTTAGAATGTGACAAGTGCTAAGAACAGGGTATGGACAAAGTGTCACGGGGGTGCAGTAGATGAAGGAGTTTATCATGTCTAAGAAGCTGAAAAAAGTCTTCACAGGAAAAGAGATTTTCAGCCAGATCTTAAAGCATGAGTAGGAAGGAATGTGATCATCAGAGATGGGCTGAGGCCTAGGGTGCTATGATCAATGGCTTGAGAGCATACAATTGCAGCACAAATTTATGGAATCTTTAAATAATCAAGTATATCTAGAAATAATAAGGTATGTGACTATGAAGGAGTGAAACTGGAAAGTACATATTTGTCCTATTAATCAACCGTAAACGAAGTGACCCCTGCCAGCATGCAGCCATCCCCTTGGGAAACAGCCCACTCCCAACAATGGGAGTCCTCTAGGGGATCAGTAGCCCACATTGGCTTAGCACTGGCATCAAGAGCATGCAGGAATGTATGACTTACTGCTGGGGTATCAGTTAGAAGATGTCAAGACCTCAGAATGGCATTTCTCTGAATTTCTAAATGCATCTGTCAAAATCCTAGAAAGCTCTATTGTATAGTATATAAGCACATAAGCTTTGGAAGAAAACTGCCCAGGATGACTTCTTTTTCTCTCTAACCGTCAGTTTCCTCACCTGTAAAATGGGCCTCATGAAAATATCTGCCCTGTAAGGTTTTGAGAGGATTAAATGACCAAAATATGCATACATATCTTAATATAGTGCTAAGCACATAGTAAGCGTTTATAAATGCGGCTTAATGTTGTTCTTAATAAGAAGCCTTAAGGATTCAAACTAATTTGGTTCCTGGGAAAAACTATATACTTCAACTTTCTCTCGAATGAAAAGTTTGGGTCAAGGGGTTAATTATGACCTCAAAATCTTAATCACCAATATCCTAAGAAGATCCGGATTTTTTTGTTCATATGCTTGGTAAGAAAAATCCATGATTTTCAGTTCTTTGTAGAGCCCTAGATAGTTGCTTTTTTTGAGAATTTTCAAAAAAGCATTCTCAGCTGGGAAAGCATACATCCTGTCATGCTATTTCCTATACTTCTAGAGCATTTCCCTGAAAAAAATGTCAAGAGTGACTAAGAGAGAGAACTCCAGGTTTTAGTAAGAGTAGTCTCTTATCGGTTAACAGAATTTCAAGTATGTTACATTAGTGTTTGCTATTTGAGCCCTTGCAACTTTTCAAAGTTTTACATTCCAGACTATCTAAATAACTCAGCAAAAGCTAAACCTACCTTGGCAGAGCTTTATCCTCAGGTGAATTTAAATTTAGAAAAATGGAGATTATTCTGACACAGCTAAAAGACTTTTCTTCAAAATCTGTCACATTTAACAACCGTGTCCAGGCGGGAATTTACTCCTTCCGGTATGACAAAGAGGAGGATGGACCAAAGAGATCAAGCTCAGACATTGGACATGCCTTGGCTTTACTCAAAAAAGAACTGGTAAGAACATTGGAAATATTATTAAATTTACATGAGGAGAAATACGACAGGCAACACAAACAGATTATGAGAGCCATAACTGGGAAGTGGGAAATATTCCTGGTCAATAATTAACAATAAGTTTAGGAGAGCAGAATACACTGTATATATTTTTACATTCAGAGCATCTGTCCTAATGAAAGTGTTTTGAGGGGGGTAGTTTGTTTTTTTACAAAAGGAAGAAGTGCCCACCATAATGGCAATGTATGGCTGATTCACCTAAAGTCTGACAGCTTATATAGCCGTTAGCAATTTATTGACGGCTAACTACATTTCATCCGAGAAACCAATGAATGACTCAGAATCGCTTCTTCCTTTGCTCTTCTGCTGCTTCTAAGCTATTCTTAGGATGCAATGTGCAGGGAATTTCCTGTGCTCTGAAAATATCTAAGATCTGCCTTCATTAAATGCTGCATTTTCATCAAACTTAAAAATGAGGCATACATTCTTCAGTTTAAAAATCAAACAAACACTGCAACCTTTTGGAACCTCCAAACTTTCAATCTTGCCATTGTATTTGGAAAATCATCCCCTTCGTCTTGTTTAATAATTAGTTTCCAAGTGACTGCCCAAAGAGAGAGTTCTTCTTCACTGTCCAATGCTCTGACATTGGACTGGGTCATTTTGAACCTGTTCACAGTGTTAGATGACTCCAAACAAACAAGAAAACTTTGTGCGGAAGAAAAGCTGTGCCCTAAAATTGGTTTTCTGTTCAATTCCAATAATTTACTTGTTTGCAATTATCTTTCCATTACATTGGCTGTTTGTCTTTCCATGGGAGACACTGAGCTTCATCAGCCATCACAGTGAGCAAAGGGAAGGCAGAGCTATTGATCCACCAGCAAAGCACCTGAGTGAGCTGGGCGTGTTATGATTATGGGCTGATGAGTTTAAAAGCTTTCCCTTTAGTTTTCAAAGCAAGTCAAAATTACTTAGACAAAATAGTCTCTGTAGTTGTCGGGTTTTTTTCTTTTTGGAGATTTGCTGTGATGTTCTAACCTCAAAGATTTATCTCTGAAACAAAATTTCTGG
The DNA here is from genome assembly GCF_037783145.1 of Equus przewalskii. Taxonomy (NCBI): domain Eukaryota; kingdom Metazoa; phylum Chordata; class Mammalia; order Perissodactyla; family Equidae; genus Equus; species Equus przewalskii. The sequence continues at coordinate 61,993,797 of NC_091838.1, read as the reverse complement.
TTATACTCTAATCTTTTGTGAAAAAAATTAAAACAAATAGTCTTATGTGCTAGAAGCACTGAAATTTTACAACTGTAAGGTGAATAGTAGAATATTGAATTTCCTATACAATTGCAAGGGCTTGAACATCAGAAGTCGATAATATGCCCACCCTTTAACCAATAGAAATGTTCACATCTTATCTTGTAATTCTTATCTATTTTATAAAGGTTCACATCTTATCTTATAATTAAGAGAAATAAATCATTGGAGTGTCACTACCTGTGAATAAATAGAGAAAACAGCAATCCTGGCAGAGCCAATGCAACTTAACTTAGAAAAACGAATAAGCTCGACACCATGGGCAGAGGACACCAATCCCATGTAGAAAATGTTGGAAATAGCAGTTTTGCCCTTAGTTGGCATTTCTATGTGGTATCTCTTTAAATGAATGCAATTTTTTCCATCAACATTGATTTCTTTTCCAGAAGGTTATATGGGATAAAATAAAACAATATTGACATTATTTGCTCACTAGGAAGTAATATGTCACTAGGGCAAATGAAAACTAGTCCTGATTACCTTTCTGATAAGTTGAGACTATCTTATCTTGTCCTTATCAATGTCCTTTACTATCACTTTAGACAAAGTTATCAGTAATTTGATAACTTTTATCTGTTAGTTACAGTTCATTATTATTTATAAACAGATATCATACACACTTTTCTTTATTTATATCTATATAAATATAAAGACATGTTTATCATATGTAATCCTTCTACCTACTGATTTAAGTTAAGAGGAAAGGATTCAGACTCAGAGACTTTAAGTTTTCGTGCACTCAGTTTTGGAAGAATTATTTTTTTCTACTTCAACAAAAAGGATATCCCTCTTTTTAATAATGTTCCTGGTTTAGTCCTAGTTACAAGAATCAGAAACTGAGTATGTTAGGAAGATGCAGAGATCTACACATATCAGAAAACCCCTAGTAGAGCATTAAAGCTGGCTCAGTTTCTTTTTTTTCCTCTTTTCTTTTTTTAGCTTGATTGAGGTATAACTGATATACAAAAAATGCGCACATTTAACGTATATGTCGTGATGAGTTTGGACATACGCATAAACCCATAATGCCTAATTCCAAGGTTCCCGGCACTATCCAGCGACCCTTCAGGATAGAGAGATCGTCACCAAAGCCTGGGGCTGTAGTGCCGTGTTTGGACTTCTTAAGCTTTTCTTTGAACCATTTCATGAAATTTTTGTTGTAGTCATATTTCAGGGCAGCAGGTTAAGTGATTCCTTACATAAAAGATTTGAAATTTTCTGGGTTTTTTTTTTTTTTTTGTATCACTATCTAAACTTCCCCTCTTAATTTTATTTTTTATTTTTTGTTCCTACTAGTAGCCTAGCAAGGATTGGTGATTTTGATGTGAGATCTGACAAAAATCTTTGCCCTCTAGGACATCACAATATCACATAAAATGAGTCTTCTTCCTCTCTTCCTCCAGTTTTCTTTTCCTTCAACAATCGACAAATCAAGTGATAGCCAATTAACAGGCAGCATCCTTCAAGACCAAAATTTATTTCCAAGAAATTTAAATTCCTTGGGAGAAAGAAAAGAAAATTGCAAGACTCTGTTATAAATTCTTTCCAAACATCTTATTTAAACATGGATAATCCTATGAAGTGTTTTATACATGAAGAAACTTAGGCTCAGAGAGCTTGAGAGACATACCCAAGGTCACACTGTAACTGATAGAATTAGGATTTTACCCCAGTTCTGTGTAACTCCCTACTCTTTCCCATAACTTACACCTTCTCCAAAGACAGTGGCAGGAAGCAAGGTGGCAGGTGAACATTAGAACAGAGGGGAAAAACCTGTACAGAAATGAAGAAATAAGAATTTTCTTATCTTGTTCTCCAAATAAAAATGATCAGGAGGAATCACAGCGAGACTGAAGAGAATAGGTTAGCCTATGACTCAGGACCCTGCCCAGGTTTCACTGCTCTCCTCTAAAACATTGTCATTAATTGCTTCACTCGACGCTAATTTATCGGGCACCTAGTAAGAGCCGAGCACTGTGAGAGTCACTAATACAGCACAGTGAGCAAGAGTCTCTGTTCAGAAGAGCCAAACAATTAACAAGTAAACAAAGAAAAATATAATAAACAAAATAATTGGGTGGCCTGGGTTTCTCTGAGAAGTTGACATTTGATTTGGGATCTGAAGAATGGGAAGGAAACAGCTGTAGGAAGAATTTTCTAGGCAGTGAAAACAGTAAATTCAAAGGCCCTGAAGCAGGAGAGGGCTTGACACAGAAGAAATTGAAAAGCAGCCTACTAATGTAGCCTTGTGAACCCCAGGGTGGGTGATAGGAGGTGGTGTTGGAGTGATAGATGGGAGCTGACCAAGCCAGGCCTTTAGGCTAAGATGAGGTTGTCATTCTTCTCCCTATGTTCTACTTTCTTCCTTCTGTCAACAGCCAAGCACAAAGCTTTTTATTTGGGGCAATGCCCCCAATCAGGAAACACATTGTAGTTTTCTTCTCAGTACCTCCCACAGGACCAAGTCCTCAGTGACCACTAGGAGGGCTACTCAGTGATCACACTTCATGTTTTTATGGGATTTACAAATTACAGTGGACTTCCAGGCATCTTTTTCCTTCCTCACAACCACCAGGATATTAGTGTAGTCTAGTAGCTGTGTGCCTGGGCTGTAGAGTCACTTACACCTGGGCGCTTCCACTAAATCATGGCTGTGTGACTTCACACAAGTCACCTAATCTAGTTGAGTAGATCCCAGGTTTCTCATTTCCAAAAGGGAACACCTATCTCGCTGCATTCGTTCTGTGGGGATTAAGCAAGTTAAAGTATCTAGATTGCATAGCGTCGGGCCTGGCAGGGAGTAAGTGCACAATACATGTACATGTTTTAACTGCCCCCCGCCCCATTCTACAGATAGGGGAACGAGAATCAAAGAGATTAAGTGACTGCACATTTAGGAGATGCTAGAACCAAAACTTCAGATACTTCGTTTAAGTGCTTTTTCTCTCCACTGCAGTGAATCACTGCAGAGTGAAAGGAGGTTAATCAACCTGTTTCCACCCTACGGGAGAAGGAATCATGTACAGCGAGAGGAAGGTCAATTTCTGGGAGCGTGGGATTAGTTTGAGCATTGATCTAAAACTCTTACACAAGAATTTCTTAAGGGCACACTTGCTTTCCATTAAGCATTTCTCTTTCCTATTTCTGCTGAGCAAAAGAAGAAGGAAAAACATCCTACCCTACGCTTTCTTAAAAGGAAAGAAATAAATGGAAGTTTGATGAAATTGTGTGGGTGCTCTTGACTCATCTTTACCCATCACCCTAAAATGTGTCCATATGGAAGACAAATAGTGTTATTACATCCCAATGCTTAGGACTAAGTTCCAAAAATGCTGACAAGTCACTAACCCCAATAAAATATATAGAAGTTAATTATAACTGAAGCACACAGAAGTCAGCTGGGAGATTGTAACCAACAAGCTTCCCTGAATGAACTCTCTGTTCTTTGGTGTGAGGGAAACATGGCAGTTCTCTCTCCTCGTCCCCCTTTTACGTCTCCCTTCTACCTTGCCTGCATGACTCCTAAAGTGCAACTCCATACTATGAACAAATGTACTGTAATCCTGAGAAGGAAAGGAAATATTCTCATTGGCTCATGCCCTGGGGACATTTTGAAAGCCCAGAGACTGCAGATCGCCTGGTGCTATCTCTATAACCTTACGCTTGAGGTCATTCACTGCCATTTTCTTCTCCCAAAAAGAGTATGTATCAGGCATTCAGCACAGCAGCATCGTCCCCAGAAATGCGATTAGCTGCAACACCACCAGAAGTTCAGGCAGGTAGCAATTGCCACTAAAGCCTTGTTCAGAGGGCTAGTCAGGTTTCAAGAGCTGTGGTTCTTGTGAAAAGGCAACTAGATTTTCTGCCCTGGAGAGAGAGGATCAATCAGCCCCGAATCAAAGAAGAGTACTGGCCAAGATAATGGGAATGGAACTGGAAGTAGGTATTCGGATTTCTGCTACTCACTCTCTTTGGCTGTCTGGAGGGATAGTGATGCCATTGTCCCCCACTCACTATCCATTCATTCATTCATTCACTCAAAATACATTCTATTACATGCTTAGCTGTGCAAGAGATATAATTGTCCCAATATGTATCCCAAAGAACATTAGCCATTCAAGCAATTCATTGAGAAATCTATTTTTGTAATTTTAAAAATAAATGTGGAAACGCTGACTACCCTAGTCTCCTCCAGAAGACTTGCAATGCACAAAAGTTCTGAGAAGTTCTACATTCAAACAAAAACTAATTTTGCTTATCCCAGCATTTCTCAAACTTACAACGCCTCTCCCCCTTTTCAGCCAAATGTATTAACAACTCACAGAACTAATGTTTCATGAAGCACACTTTAGTAACGGCTATGACTCTATCTAATCAGCCCCAAATTTATTTTTTTAACTCTCTAAATTTCATGTGTACCAAGATACCTTTTTAGATTTCTGAAAAATTGTTTTCCTGCATAGGTTAACTACCAAAAAATGAATACTTAATTTCTTTGGGCTTCAGTAGAAAAATAGAAGTCCTATGTTGCCATGACTGAGTTTAAGAGTAAAGATGGGCAGGGACTTATAGGGGAGGAAGAGACCATAGGGACTATGGAGTCCTGCTCCCTAGCTCTGTGCAGCACCAGAACAAGCCATTTCAGGCAAAAGAAGTCTCACGTGTTCATCAGCCTCCCAACAAAATGCTTATGCTATCAGCACATGCTTACTGGGCGTGTTGGGAGTCATGAAATTGAACTACATGCCAGTGAATCCTTCCCTCAGAGAGGTTACAGTCTAGCATAGGAATGATATATGCACGATAAAGATTATGTCACAAGGTGGCAAGTGTAACTGCCATAAGGCAGGTGCAGATTAAGTGCAATGTATGATCCAGGAAGGGAGAGATTACACCCAGCTTGGATGGAAAGAGATCACAGAAGACTTCATGGAAGAAATAGCATTTGAGACAGGATCTCTTTCTAGGTATGTATGGAAAACCAAAGGCAAATATTTTCAGATACGCCAGCAGTTGGATCAAACTGGTAGTCTCTATCAAGAGGAAAAAACCCAAGCCACCTGGAAGCACTTTGCAAATTTTTCAAGTTAGCCAGAATGATAATATTTCTGCTTTCGGGGGTAGTATATGGAACCAGCTCCTTCTGGTTTATCATAGAATCCCATAGGGGTCTCTAGTTTATAAGAGGGACATTAAAAGCTATTGGTTCCAACCCTCTTCTTCCCCTGTTCTGACATTTGAACTTTTTTTTCTTCTACCCAAAGCCCTAGTACATGGTTGTGTATCCTAATTGTAAGTCCTTTTAGTTCTTCTATATGAGCCTCCGCCAAGGCATGGCAGCTGACAGACAAGTGGTGTGGTTCCACGATTGGGAAAGGAACCTGGGCCACCGAGGCAGAGAGTGCAGAACTTTAACCACTAGACCACCAGGGCTGGCTCTGACATTTGAACCTTGCATGTAACATTCCTTGCACTGAGGCTGATTGACGGTTGCCTCCTTTCATCCTGTGTGCAGCCCATGCCTCTTCTCACCTACCTGGTCCCTATAAGTACTTGAGATCTTCGCCTTCAGGATAAAATCTGCAAGTGTTAGTATGGCTGTAAGTCCTTTGAAGATGTGTGCTAGACCCACCTTTAGAGCTCACCTCCTTTATTCTGCTGCCATGCCCTCAATATTCTAGTCATATTAACTATTTGTAGTTTCCAAAACCAGACTTGATTTCTTGTGCCCCTGCTTCTCAGTGCCTTTGCTTATGCTGTTTCCTCTGTCTAGAATATTCTTCCAACACACTGTCCCCAAACATCATTTCATAGACTTTAGCATTTTTTCAATCAATCTATTGAACAGAGCATTTTTATATAAATCGATTTATTTTTTAAAAAATATGTGGAGCTTCAACTATTTCTAGGCATTGTGCTGATTACTGGGGATGGAAAATGGAGTAAAATGGATCCTGTTTTCTGGGGCCTCAGAGTCTTTGTGGTAATTGCTGTAATTATCTAGGTCAAAGGCCTGAAAACTTTTTCTTAAAGGGGCCGAGAGTAAATGTTTTAAGTTTTAAGGTAAAACCAAGGCTAATAAGAAGGTACTTATAGGACCATTTAAAACTTAACCATATTAAAATGTAGAAACAATACTTAGCTAGTAAGCCATAAAAAAACTGGTGGCTTCCCAGATTTGGTCCAAGGGCCTCAGTTTACCAACCTATGGTCTAGACCTGTGCTGTCCAGTGCAGCGGCCTGTGGCCGCCTGTAGCTGCTGAGCACCTGAACAGTGCTGAGTCAGAATTGACATGTGCTATAAGCGTCAATACATACTGGAGACTTAGTACGAAAAACAAGAATGTAAAATATCTCTATTTTTTCATATGATTACATATGGAACTAATGATATTTTAGATATGTTGTTTTAAATATATATTAAAATCAATTTCAACTATTTCTTTTTACTTTTTTAAATACGGCTGCAAGGAACCTTAAAATCATATAAGTGACTCATATTATATTCCTATTGGATAGCATTGGTTTAGATAACTTCTCTTTTGGGCGGAAAACCATAGTCCAAAATGAACTTATTAAAAAAAAAAACAAAAAGCTCTCATCTTTTCTGCATCACTTCCCCAAACCAAGAATCTTCTTAGCAGGGTCTTCCCTAGCCTGGGAAGCCAATGAAATTGAGACTCTTCTCTGTCACTCAGTCACTGTCATATCATGTTGCTTCATTTTCTTCACAGATATTTCTGGAATTTTCATATGTGTTTGTTTCCCTGCTTACTCTCTGTCTCCCTGAAGTAGAACTTCCATTCTACAAGACAAGACGTCTTTCCAATCTTCTTCATCAGGGTCCAGGTCAAGGTGGCCATTTGGTACTGCCTTTTGCCTTGTTTCCTTTGGGTCTAAAACTATGTCAGGCACTGAGTGTGTGTTTAGTAAATATTTTGATTGAATGAAAGAACCATAAATATGGCAGATACAGAAACGAGAGGCTGTTGAGGAGACTGAGATAAAAATTAAGTGGAGAGTGAGGAAACCTAGCATTCTAATATTATTCAGCAGTCTCAGAAACTGAAGCAAAGAGCTTGCAAGCAGCTTGATATTAGAACACAAGACAAATCTAACCCAATCCACTGGCCCCTATGACTATCTTCTTTAATAATAATAATAATAATAGTACTGTTGCATTTACTCTGTGCCAGGCACATTTCTAAGTGCTTTCCATATATTAACTAATTTAATCCCTAAACAACCCTATAAGGGAGACACTATTATTACCTTCTTTTTACAGATGAAGTAACTGAAGCACAAAAAGTGACCCAAGGTCACACTGCTTGTATGTGTCAGAGCCGGTGAATAAGCCCGGACACTCTGATTCTCTTAATCATCTGACTATGCATTAAATCTCACTATTTTCCCCTGATTTTGTTAGCTTTATCCTATTGTGAACATGCTAGAAGAATATTACATAGCATGCATTAGAAACAGGCATCTTTTACAAATCTATTTAAAAAGTGGATGGGAGTATGATTGTAACAGTGAACTATAAAACTTCAGAATAAATAGAGAAAGAAGAGGAACTCTTTCTCATACTGTCTTAATCATCCACCCTCAAGACAGGAGAAAATGAGGCAAATATTTTCTGTTCCGCCTTGAGTGTGTTTGTACATTTTAATCTCTTGCCTTGTATACTCATCAGAGCAATTTTTCTGTTGGTTGTAAACTTTCTATGTAAATATGTGTGAAACATGCTACCTACAGATATTCCCTATTAAAGCGATGAATATGTCTGTGTTCAGTGACAAGCAAGCAACCCAAAGTGGACAGAAAACTACCAGCTTTGAAGCACATTTCAGCAAGAGAGAGGAGAGACTAGAGAGGCTGGTTTATTGGCAGGTCCCTCCGCCTGGACGTTCAGCTGAGAGCTGCCTTGTTCCCTGCTCCTTTCTTGCTCCACTCCGTTGAGATAACCTGATTTTCCTCCTCCTGCAGAGCCCAGCCCACCCAAAGTCTGATATCATGTCTGATCCTCAGCAGAAAGAATGTACAAAACCTCCAACTCAAAAAGCCTTCTGTTAAATAGCAACTTCCGTTAGCTTTTGGTGTCCATTCACTCAATTAATATTTACTGAGTTTTTGCTGTGTACAAGACTAGATCCATTGCCTACATTCTTATTCCCCAGATTATTTTCTTGGGCACTTATCCATTTTTTTCTTCAATATCCCAGCTTGGATTTCTGGTTCCTTCTTCTTCCTGGTCTGGGCAGCCAGCTTTAAGGGAGTTGTCCAGGATTAGTTTACCTGATTTAAGATAGTGTATATTTCCAGTGTTATCTCCTTTCTCTTACTAATGTCTGCTCCTGGTGCTTCTCCAAGTGCATTCCATTTCTTCTTCTTCTTCTTCTTCTTTCTTTCTTCTTCTTCTTCTTCTTCTTCTCCCACATCATTCGACACCCATCATTTGTGCCAGAAGTTGACCTACTAAACAATAAATACTTCTGCACATTGGTCTGAATTTTCAATAAGTGACCCCATGGCTATCCCAAATTTCTATCCCAGTTTCTAGAACACCAGTGAAATAAAACATGATGCCCATTAGGCCAGTTTGAAGAGAAGAAGAGGATTAGAATCATCTGCTGTATTTAACATTTCCTACTTAATATAAATTATTCTTCTTTAGGCATGTGTCACAAAGTGTGTCCCAAGAAACAGTAATCCTAAGGCAGGTATCATGAGAAAAAAATGTCCTGTGCAGGAAACCATGTATTCTACATTCCCTTCTGGTTTTCACAAACTGGTTTGACACAGGACCCCCATTTTTTTTATAACGTCCAATAATGTTCCCATTGAACCTACTTTAGGAAATGCAACTTTCCTAAAAGGAGACAAAGATGAACCAGATATATCTTCCACCTTCAAAGGAACTTTACCTTGGAGTAAAGGATAGAGAAAGATGCACAGTGCAAAACCAGAGTAAACGAAGCACAAATGTGTGTGTTTATGTTTACGAGCAGAGGGTAAAAAATATGTATGGACTGATGGCTCACTTTCATTTTAAGATGATTGGACTTTAATTGGAATGATGATGTAAGGGTTTGTGTCCTGAATCCCTACCCAGTCTAGGACACCTATAGAAAATCAGATGTAGGGCAATTTTTACGAAGTTTTATGATTGATAGAGAGATCCCTTACTTCTCTTGTTTATGCTGCTCACAGCTTCCCATAAGCTACCCGCACTAACTTCTGGTCCCTTTAATCATCCCAAAAAAGAATTTTTAGCTTTATCCCAAAGTCTGGCTCCACCTCAGTATCTGTATGGTTGTAATACTAAGTGCAGTCATGTGTTACTTAGTAACGAGGATATATTCTGAGAAATGCGTCGTTAGGCAGTTTCGTCATTGTGCAAAATCATAGAGTGTACTCATACAATCCTAGGTTGTGTAGCCTACTATACACTGAAAAAAGAGGCCTAAAAGACCATCCCATACTCCTATTTTACAGGCTCAGCATATTTGTGTGATTTGGTCACGTTGAAACAGCTCAGTCATGGCAGATGAGAGAGCAAAATCAAGGGATAGGGACTCCCAACCATAGAGTTCAGCAGCCATTGTCCTCCCTTGGCCAACCCAGTGAGGACCTCCTCAAAGCTGATAGTCTAATTCTATTTAAAGACTTCATTTGTCACATTTGCCGAACCCTCATTACTCTCACCCACACTCTGGAAGCTAAGAAGGACTGGCCAGGAGTAACAGGTTAATATGATAACACACACTCACTTTAATAAAGAACCCTACCAAGTTATCAATGTAGATATTAGTTGGTTGTAGGGGTCTGACCACCTCTTCAGAATCATTACTGGCCCCTGCAGTTGCAACTCTCCCGAGCTCACGTACACTAGCACTGCTAGAGTTCACCAAGAGGCAAAGGAAAACATATTGATAGTCTGTATCATCCTTTTTTCCATAATATTCTAAGTTAGAGATTCTTAGATGAATGTAGCTCTGAAGGCCCAAGGGTTTCATTAATTTAATTGCTAACAATTTATGCTTCAACCTGCTGTCACTGAAAAATGGCTGATGATGAGCTAATTCTCACATAACCTACCGTAAGAATTTGTTCTTTTAACATACCTACATAAAACTAAAATCTTTAAAGAAAAAAATGAAAATAGCATTAGGGAAGAAAAGTAAAAAAGAGGGACTGAAATCTAGTTGAAATAAAACACTCTTCATTTCCTCACCTCTGTCCCTTCTAAGACAATTCTTAGGTCCCTTTAATATTCCCTAAGTAGGATTTCCAGCTTCACCCCAAAGTCTGGCTGCAGCTCTACATATATTTATGGTTGTAATTTTTAAGCTATGAAATGCTGTATAATGTGCCTGCCACACTGTGGGAAACAGATAAATATTTATTTAATGAGAAAAATGGATGAATACTTATTATTTTATTATTTTCCTTCTTTACTTGCATATTTTCTTCTTTCACCTACCCCAGAGTGAGACTAGGGACTGTTCAAAAATGGATACCTAAATGATTTGATAACATTTCCTACTTATTGCATCTGCTGCTCAATCTTTGTGTTGCCAGTCTTTGGTTGCTAAATACTTTGTGCTTTCCACAAACTATTTCAGATGTGGAAATGAGAAGGACTCATGCAGTAGAGACAGCGACAGAGGTATATGAGCTGTAGAAAGTAGAATTCTTACAGAAAGAAATACTAAAATGACAAAGAAATATTCTCATTTTTCCTCATATCTCTTTCTCTATTCCTCTACTTCCTACTTCTGTCTTCCAGGGGTCTAGACATTTCTAGCCTTAGACTGAACGGATTCAAATCCATTTTGCTAATATTCTTGACATAGTTGAATTCTCAAAGCTCAACCTCTCCTGACCAATGAAATCTCCATGAAGTTATAAGAAAACTGATAGTTAATGAGACATCTAGAGGGAGTGCCAGCGTCTGCCTGCACTTTCATCATAAATAATCTCGTTAGAATGAGATGGTTCTAATGAATTGTTAGATCCTTTTCTTAGATCTGCAAGAGATTGCATTGTCATTATGATAATTACCATTAAAACACTACTTCTTGAGCTCCTACAAAGTACAAAGCACCGTGCTTAGCACTAGAGATCAAAGGCCATAGGAAATATATGATTTCTGCCATCAAAGGCTTGCAATCTATTTGAGAATCCTCTGTGTATGTACATATGTTTATATATATTGTATACATATAGTATATATATGTATATGGTATAAAATTGTATATGTGTATATCCACACATTATATACACATACATGTATATACATATTTATACATATTTACACATATGTACATATACATATGTAAACAATGTATGGATATACACATATATAAATTATATGTGTAATATATATAATTAAGGAAAATTCAGTTGGAATTAGAAGATTAGCTAATGAAATATTGCAGTTGGCTATCATTAAAATAACAATATTAACAGAAAATATAGAACAAAACAGTCTGTACAAATTAAAAATCAGAAAAGGTGGAACTTATAGGAAAAGAACTCTTGTTTTATTTTTTGGCTACCTTTAATTTTATATTCATTTTATTTTGTGTATACCTTTCAAATTAAAAAAAATAAGTTAAAATACAAGACAGCATATGCTAAATTTAAAATGAGTGATATGTGTACAGGCAACTAGTATAAGAGTTCAGAGGAGAAAGCAGCCTGAGAATTATTCTGGATTCTCTTCAAAGCTATATACATACAACTTCTGTATCTTACAAAGAGTAAAACTCTTTACTCCATACTTAGCCACTAGGGAACCAGATTACGGAATAAGGAAACTTTCTGATTTAATTAAATATAGATTTTACAGTCTTTTGACATAACTCAACCTTAACACTTTCATAAATATACATAAACTAGAAGCTTTAAAAATATTTATCAAGTAGCAACCTTGTCTATGAAATTGTTTGTCATTAGATGACTATTAATATACAATGAAATACCCATAAAACTTTTTTAAAAAGCTTTAGAGGATTGAGTATTTTATTTTTTCCAAAGATGCCCAACATCATCCCTAACTTCTTCCCCTCAATAAAATAGCATACTATTTTTTTGGCAGTGCAAAGTTACACTCAACCCATCCCAAAGCTACACAGGGTCCACCCTGGACTCTAAATCAATGAGTCTGAAGCCCCGAGGCTGGCAAGGAGTGACTCCTGCTGTCGGCTCTTCTGGCTTCCCTCTGTCACAGGCTTGAAATGTAGAGCAGGGTGAAAGTGTTTAATTTGTAAGCTATCTCCTCCTTTGGGAGTTTACCTTGAGGGGGGTCTCACAAACTTTGAGCTACTTAGCATTTCAAGGAACTTCTCAGTAAGAGGGCAGACTAAAAAGTTTAGTTTCATTCAGTCAAGGGGGACAAAACCTGAAACATGAAGCAGTAGTCAATACTCTTGATCTCAAGTGACAGAAACTGAATTAAAACTAGTTTAATGAGAAAGAGAACTGGTTCATGTTACTGGAAAGTCCGGGGGAAGATCTGGCTTCAGGGTCTCCAGATCATCAAAAATTTTGGCTCTCACTCTGTCTCATTCTCTGTCACTCTGTCTCTCGCTTCTGCTTTCATAGCTATTTCTCTGTGTGAATTACTCTCATTCTCTCAGACTGTAGCCTGGGGTTGGAGTAGACAACAAGTTGAGTAAAGGAGATGGAGTTTGAAGAAACTGTAGCACACCCAGGTATAAGAAGTCAGTCAGCAATTAGATATATGAGTATAGAGCTCAGGACAAAGGGCTCCATTAATACTTGCATAGAGTACCATGTAATAATAATAGCAACATTTATTGAACATTATCTATATGCCAAGCACTTTACTAAGCAGTAAACCTCATTGAACCTTCAAAGTTCTGTGACATAGTCTCAAAGATTTTAATGTCTTGCTCAAATTCCCACAACTACTAAACCATGGAGCTCCTAGATTCAGGCCAGGCCAGTATGACTCCTATACTGGACACTCTAGATGCCGGCCAATGTGTTGGCTGCTGAGAACTCATAACTGTCCTCTCCCAGGATTTCCCTTCACAAAGGGAGCTCTCTCAACAAAGGGAGATGCCTTGCCCCTTGATAAAAGGCATCAACGTCCAACCACCTTGCCTCAATTTGGGAGACTGCAAAGAACTTCCCATGGGATCTTCAGAAGCCTCTGTTGCACCCGCATCAGAGTTAAACTTCACCTTCTGCCCAGTTCTCCTTCTCCCCCTCCCTTACATGTCTTGTCCCCAAGTGTACCTCTGATAAAACTCATATACACAAAACTCCATCTCAGATTCTGTTTCCAGATAACCAGTAGAAAACAAGTTCAAAGCCTGAGCTCATGACCTTTATCAGAAACTACCACTTCAGAACAAGTTTGTTGACTTTGCCTGCTTAACTCCGAAGAGAGATTGTGAAATGAATCATGAAGTTTTGAAAATGAGCAATTTCCAAACAGGGGACGAAAAATGTTCCCATGACATATTCTGAAAGGTAGCATAATTTTATGTGAATTGTGGACCCAGTCAACAATTTTTCAAGGTAAATATTTTATGTTCTCTATTACAAAACTGAGCAGAAGGCCTTCATCATATTGGTTTACTCTTTCCTGTCTTCCTAGAAAATTAAACTGTTTGATAAACAGCCTGAATTTAGGAGTTTCTCCTTTACAGAGTTTTACAACAGCTAGTTTGCCTGCACATCAGAAACTGTTTAGATCCAAACTGTTTCCTTGAGCAGTAACCATGGAGTCCCGCACTCTTAAGTCACTGGGACTTTAGTTAATATTCATTGAGTCCTGTGGTATGATAAATAGGCACAAAGCCGCCATCCCCAATCTTGATCTGAATTGCAACCAGAAATCACATAAGAAAGATAAGAAACAAAGAGCACTTTGTCCATCTAGTCCTTGAAGAGCACTTCAACTTCATCTAACCCTTCTAGAATTTTCAGAAAAGTCACTTTTTCCCCATCTCTCTCAATATTTTTCAATAGAAAAGACTGACCCCCATGTTGTGATTTCTGAAACTCCGGAAAGTTCCCCATGCTCTCTTAAATATCTCCTCTCATTATCTTGAGGATATTTGCAATTCTACCATTTGAAATTCTTTCTCGAATGTCAGTCAAACGTGGCCAAAGCAATAGCACCCTTTAAGCCTTTCTCATCTGTTGCAGTTCAGTATAAGTATGGTTGGGTTTACCAGCAACTTCCTAAACAGGGGATTTGGATGATTAAGTTGTTGCATAGGGAGATGGGGAAGGAAACCAGCATCAGTAGAGCAATTATTTGTTCAAGATCCTTTACAGACATGATCTCATTTGATCCTCAGCTAACTCTATATTATTCTTCCTTTACTGGTGAAGAAATTGAGTTTTAGAGAAGTAGGTAAATTAGCCAATGTCACATAACTGGAAAATATCAGACATGGGCCTGCCTAACTTAACAACACCATCCTCTACAAACTCTGGGCTCATAAAGGGAGAAGATTATGTCATCAAGGCAGAAGAGTGAAGAGGAAAGAGGAACTAAGACACAAAAACACTTGGCCTCAGAAGCATCATTGTACTAGGTTCTGGGTCCAAAGGCAACATGGGAATACACAAAGCATGACATGACCTAAAGGGGGTCCTGAGATAAAGGACTCCTTCTCAACAAAAAGACACATAGTCCCCACAAAGCATAAAGGCCACCTCCTCTGTAAACAAAGCCAGAAACCTCTGTAAGCTCTTTGAAACCTCAGGTGCCAGAGATGGTTCACTCTGGATTGTAGACTCTTGGCCTTTTGATACACCAGTCTTACCGATAGTTTCCACAGCCCACACTCAGACAGAGTTAGGCTGTCCTGAATAGGACTTTGGAGACACATGCAGAAGGGAGTCTCCTGGATGTATCTGATCTAAGTGTTTCTCAGTAGGTCTCTTTATGAGGCTACCGCATCATTCAAAAATAAAATAGTATTTTCTGGAGGATTATCTGCTACTAAAGTTATCCACAGTATCCCTCCCTACAATACCAACAAAACTTAAGAGTTTGAAATAGAAAATGTACTCCTAGGCACAACTTTAGTTCTCCAAGTACAATAGGGTTCTTAGTAGTATCATTGGGTTTAGACAAAGTTGACCTAAGCCCAAAAAATTTATACTAACATATCTATTCATTAATCACAATTCTAGTATAACTTTGTCTCATCTTGGAATGTCAGACATGGAGCTCAAATAGTATTACAATGTAGTGGGAATACAGCATGTGATTAAGAATATGGGTTTTTGGAATCAGATAGCCTTTGATTCAAGACCTAGTTCTAGTATTTTCTAGCGTGTGGTTTTGGACAAGTTGCTTAATCTCTCTATGCCTTAGTTTTCATGAGGATAAAATGGAGATCAATAGGTATCCAATAAGGCTGCTGTGAAGGTCAAATGAGATAAGGTATGAAAAACCCTCAGTGTTATCTCTTTAATTTTCACACCATGACTGTATTTGAAGGAAGGAATTGAAAGTGACTTACCGTGAAATTTTGCTCATCTGCCAGGTGAGCACATGGCTATTCAGAAGGAAAATATATTAGTGTGGCTGAAGGAATAATAAAGTCACTTGGTTCACCTGCCTTCAAGCAAAAATCCAGAATGTCAGTAACTAAAGAGCAATTGCCCAACTCTAAAATCTCAGTTTATGTCTTCCCAAAATAATCTATTTTGGAAAAACAAGGTGAGAGGAAGAGAGATTTTAATTTTTACAAAGCAAAACAAAATATGTAATTCATCACAAAATACCTCCAAAACCTGTTTCATGACACATAAAACAAAAATAGTCTTATCTCTGGAAAGTAAATGTTGGTTTTTTTAACCATCTATTTCTCTCTTAGTTGTAGCAGTATGATAAGCAAGATAGTTATCTACCTTTCTCAAGTAGGACATATCGCCTCTGAGACCATGTGCTATAGCATAGACTTTAGAATTCACATTACCTGAACCAAATCTCAGGCTCAGGATATTATTCCCAACTGCAGCAGGCATGGTGAACTGCTGACCTAGCAGCCATTCTTCCATACCTTTTCCAAACCAGAAGAGCCCTCCACACTAATATATTATATATATTAGCCCTCCCTAATATAATGAAAGAAACACACAAGAAGAAAGAAACATCTTCCCTCCCTTCCTTCTTTGGGAACAGCAGGGTGAGGGCATGATGCTTGAAGTTGCTGCAGCCATATTGCAACCATGAGGGAGAAGTGAATACAATCACACTGAAATAGACTCAGAAGCTCTAACAATGTTGAGTTGCCAAACCAACCCAGTAACTGCGTTCCCTAAGACTTTGTATTATGTAAAAAACATAACCCACAGTGGCTTAAGCCACATTTAGGCCCAAACATCCTAACTTCTATATTATTCTTTAGAGTTCCTGTGAAGAATAAGTGAGGGAGCCTAAAAGGAGGCTTAGAGAAGTTTAGTAGCGCCTCTGAGTAAACTACCCTTCAACCTATTACTTTTCCTGTAAAGCCAATTCTATTCTTTACGATAGATCAACTACTGGTTCAACAGTCTACTAGCTAATTATCAACTTGTCTAGGTCTAAGTTTGCTCACCTTTAAATTGCAATTAATATTTACTTCATGGAATTATTTCCAGAAATATGCAAATTGGATGCAAGTATCTGTCACTAGACAGTAAATCTACTGGCAAGTGAAATGACAAATCCTGATACAGGTCCAGAATTTCACAATTTTGGTGAGGTTAGGTTGGAAAACTGCTTTGGTTCTTTGCAAAATCATCCATAAATGAGGATCTAGGAGAATTAGACAAGTTAGCAGTTGAAGAAGAAAACAAATGACTATGATAGTAAATAAGTGTTTCAAAAGAGAATCACTCTAGATGGAAATGAAAATGATATAGCTGCTTTGGAAAACAGTCTAGCAGTTCCTTAAAGGATTAAACCTAGAGTTACCATAAGACCCAGCAATTCTTCCTCTAGGTATGTACTCAAAAGAATTGAAAACAGGTATTCAACCAAATACGTGTACATGTATATTTATAACAGCACTATTCACCATAGCCAAAAGGTGGAAACAACCTAAATTTTCACCAACTGATGAATGAATAAACAACATGTGGCATATCCATACATTGGAATGGTATACAATAGAATGAAATACTGATACATGCCACAACATGGATGAACTATGCTAAGTGAAAGAAGTCAATTACATAAAACCATATTGCATGATTCTGTTTATACGAAATAGCCAGCATAGGCAAACCTATAGAAACAGAATATAGATTACTATTCGCCTGGGGCCAGGGGGATGGGGGGGCAAGGAATGGGAAGTGACAGCTAAGGAGTATAGGGTTTATTTTGGGATAAAAAAAATGTTCTGAAATTGATTTCTGTAGCGGTTGCACAACTCTGAACATACTAAAAACCACTGTACACTTTAAATGGATGAATTGTATGATATGGGAGTTATATCTCAATGAAATTATTATTTTTAAAAAGGAGGAGGGATGACTCCAGTATCAGAGGATTGGGAGAGGTTCTAAGAAAAATAGATCAACGGTTGAATATTTTTGCAAAAATTCCCCTGTTTATAACCAAGCTGCTAAAGTCAAATATTCAGTGAAAAATGGTATTTGGCACCTTTATATAGTTTACCCAGAAAAATCACAGCAAAAAGAAAAGTAGAAAACAGTCAACACTTGATACATTCTTGTTCTAATTAGTGCAGAGATTCATAACCTTCACTGTGTTCAATGTAAGAGAAAGCACCCCTGTTGACATAATTTTTGGTCTTTGTTTAAAGATCGCATTCCAATCAAACCATTTGATGATTGAATGATTGATTAACTTCGCCAGGATATGTTGGTACCTTGTAAAGCGGCTTTGCTTTCAGAGCTCCTTTTCTGATGCCAATTATCCTTGGATAAGATGAAGTTTCTGTCCACTGAGATGGAGACATGCTTGTGGATGCTGTCAAAAGCTCTTTTACATTTGATGACTCGTGTCAAAGAACTCAACGATCCCAAGAGGAATTACTTTCTACCAAGCATCATGTGCACTCAGCTTCGTATGTATTTCCCAGGACTTTCTTCAAAGACCAGACATTATGAAAGAACTATTTTGAAGAGGACTGAAAAAAATCCAGTCAAAATGCATCTCCCAGACCCTCATCCAGTGAGGTTTATTCTCCAACACCTTTGTGACATTGTAAATAACACGTCCTTTAGTTATGAGAGGAATTTCATGATGAAATCTCTTGAAGAACAAAAATGAGAATATGTGGGGATTGAAGAGGCAATTTAAAGGGCTATCGTGACCATTAATATCCTCTTGGATACAGCTGTGTAAACCTAGGATGGGAGGTACATAAACAGGAATTTGACGAGATGCTGCCAAGTTTGGCTAGAGCTCAGATCCTGCAAGTCGGTTTTAATTTTCAATAATGCCCACCACGTCTCTGACTTAAACAAGATATATAGTTGTCCATGCAAACACATCTGTGTAAGCCATATTGGATGAAACAGGTCTTTTGGCATGCAACATCTGAAATTTTGGGTTTTTTTTCCCTCTGGCTCACTGATCAACTGCAGCTCTCTGCCAATAAATTATTGTAAAGAAATTAATAGGGAAACCTATTTGTCATCACTATGTATGCTACTGAGATTCTAAAGAGCCTGGAGGAAAAGTCTGATTATTTCCATTTATCAAAGTCCTATTCATCCTTAAAGACACGGATCAAATCTTATCGCTTCCATGAAGCTCTGATTGTCCGTGCCCAGGAATGGATCTCCCGCTGTTCCCAAGTCCCACAGTGCCAGTTTTCTCTATCATACATCAGAAAGTCACCAGAAAACAAAGGACATCTTGGTAGACTTTACATCAGAGTTTAAGTCCTGGCTCTGCCACTCCTGGGCAGAGCAATGACCTTAGGCAAGTAACTTGCCTTTCAAATTTAATAATGACAACAGCAATGACGTGTATTGAAACCTTAACATACGCAAAGCCTTATGTGCAATACAATATTTCTAATCCTCACAACAGCCTACAAGGTAGTTATGATTATTCTCCATCGTACAGCTCAGGCAACTGAGTGGTTAAAGAACAGGATAGCATATTTAATAAGCTAGTCTTCCAGCTTCAACAAATATGCATGTTGCAATTCATTAGCCTACTTTTCTCACTTCTTAAGAGGTGTTCAATACGTAGTAGTTATTATATATATTCCAACAATGCTGATTTATTTATTGTTTAACCATATAGGCTCTATTGGGAAGTTTTAAAGACCATGTTGACCACTCTGGTCCCAGAGGACCCCTGGGTTTTACATTTACCATTGGCAACCTAGACCTTGAATTTTACACTCAGCAACAAAAGAGCTGCCATAGAAAGTATCCAAGGCTATAAAATTCAACAAGATTAGATACCTGCCATTTCTCTTTTTTTTGTTTTGGTGAAAATAAAGCCACTCCTCATAGACACAGAACACTTTTGACCATCATTTACTGTATAAGATTCAAGTGGGGTATCCAAGCATGATAAAATATTTCAAAATATTGCAATTTCACAACTAATGGATGCTAAAAAATAGCATCTATCCATACCAACACTTACTGAAACTTCATTATAAATTGCATATTTTTATTCTAGATAATTTTTTTTATTTTAAGAAAAGTTGAAAGAAGAATTATATTTTTATAGTCATTTCAAGGTTGGGCAAGAACTCCAAAACTTTATTTGGAATAACCACAGTTAGGTCTGGAATACAAGTTTTCAGCTCTTTTTAAAGTCTTTGGGGCAAGGTTTGAATGTCAACTTAAGGCATGTAATTTGTAACAGAAAGAATTCCTTTGAGGACAACAAACTACTTGAGCTTAGCAACCTGGAGTTCATTTATCTTATCTTGCTCTGGGCAATGATCTAAGTTGAGCTTCTGAAAAAAAAAATGGCAAATGTGATCAAATTAGGAATTGACTCTGATAAAGCTAAACTTTCTCAGTTGACAGCTACTTGCCTGACATATCTATCCAGTAAATTAGATCAGTGGACACATTTTTACTAATAATGGGATGGAACTTCTGATGCATGGAAGCGATGTCGTATAGTGACAGGAGCAGAGACTTGAAAGGAAAGAGGACAGGGGGTCTGCACCCTGGTTTTGTATGGACTTGAGCTGTTAATTAACATGCAACAATTAATTATTGAGAGCTCAGTTTGTACTGGGTACTGTTTTAGGTATTAAGCCCTAAAACCACTCTCTAAGCTTCTGTTTCCTCATATTAAATAATTCTAAGAAAGAACTAAAAACGAATGTAAGCAAAGCACCCAGCAGAGTCCCTGGAATACAGTAGATGACTGATAAGTAGTAGCTGATATATATTATTGTTCCCATGGCAACGGAGGGTGTCTGGAGGAATCTGATCTTTACAGTTCGATTTTTTTTCTTCTCCATCTCCCAATCAGTGTGGCTAAAGCTCAGTTTCATTATTTCAGAAATACGATCTTAACCCAACTCTTAAACTTAAATGTTCACGTGAAAAATAAAAATTAGTCACCTGAATATTTTTCCAATAATATTAATATAAAATATTTTGCCGATAATAACCACCATTTTAAACTGAGTCAGTTCTTTGGCGTGTAGCAATAATAATACTTGTATCAGGATGCTTTCAATTGCAATTAAGAGAGAAATTCCACTCAACAGCATAAACAATAAAGGAAATTTATTTGCTCTTACAATTGAGAAGTAGAGACTAAACATTGTATATTATCACATAGAATCCTTACAATGTGCCCATTATTATCCCTATTTTATACGAAATAAATGAAGCCTGGAGAGGCTAAATAACTTATCCAAGTTCACACAACCACTGTGTGGTGGAGTTAGTATTTGAACCTAGGCCATCTGACGCCAAAGTCCATTCTACTTTTAAACCAGTTAGAACACTTCCTTGCCCAGAGAACCCAATCAGTGTCAGCATTTCATGACAGTCTCTAGGCTATTTTACTTCCCAAAATATGATGAGTTTTTATGCCATTTTTCGCTTTTCTATCTTAACATTAGAGTATTGTGTACATAGCCAAAGAATTTGGATTAATATACTACATTACAATTAGCTTCAGTTTTCAAGTCAACAAAGATCCACTCCCGGCACAAAGCGCAACGACACTGGAGGAGAGAAAATGCTTGCTCTTCATTTTAAGTTTACAATTTACGCATTTCTATAGCTCTTCAGAGCTGACAGAGGAGTAGTGCCTGGATTAGCTTATTTATAACCAACATGGTCAGAATTTTTGTAAACCTGATCAGGTCTGTCAAGGGTCAGGACCCACAGTAAGGGTGGATCAGCGAGAAATCTTTACACGAGATTTGAATATGTGCCCCAGCCCATGCGAATTTGTGCCAGTTTCCCCCATCGCTGCCCACTCCCACCTCAACAGTCCTACTCCTGACTCCAAGGCCAGTGGTGGTTTCAAGAAATGGCAACAGCTGTCCATAACACAAACTCAGAGCCACATTGCTTGGGTCCGAGTCAGAGCATTTAAAATAGAGCAACAAGGGGCTGGCCCAGTGACATAGTGGTTAAGTTCACACACTGCTCCAGGGGCCTGGGGTTCACAGGTTCAGATCTGGGATGCAGGCCTAGTGCCACTTGTCAAGCCACACTCTGGCAGCATCCTACCTAAAATAGAGGAAGATTGGAACAGATGCTAGCTCAGTGACAATCTTCCTCAAGCAAAAACAGGAAGATTGGCAACAGATGTTAGCTCAGGGTCAATAATCATCACACACACACAAAAAATAGAGCAACAAATTCAACCAGCTTGAGATGAAAGAGGAAATTTTTGGCCCTTCCCTGCTCATCTTCAATAAGTGTAAGCATGTCCCCCAAAGGACCAGATTTTCCATCAAGGATTTCCCGAAGACCAAAATATCCAGGGCCATCTTAGCTCATCAGCCAAAAATCTTCCCAGGACTTACTTTCTCACGGGCAGAAAACCTTTCTGGAAAATATTTCTATTGTTGTTCTCTCTGCAGCTCATAAAGTTCTATATAATTATTTTCATATCCATCTATTATTTTTTCATTTCTGCTTGTTTTTGTTTCATAATTTCTTTTTTGTGTAGATGTGAAACCTTAATTTATCTCTTTGGGCATCCTAAACATAATTCTTTTAAAGTCTATATCGCTATCAACTATCATAGAATTTATGGTGTAAAATGTGGGAAACCTCACTTAATAGTGAAATAAATAAGTAAAGTGTGTCAGACACTGCTATAAAATTAATCGCATCTGTGGTACATTTGTGTCCCGGTAGTTGATTTTGTTGGCTGTTTTTCTTAAAGCTGGTTTTCTTCCTGTGTTTATGAATTCATGTTTGCAGACTCCTTTTGAAAGGAAGTCTTTTAGTTTGGGTTTGGATTTAGGCTTTATTTCTCTCACATCTGCATGTGAACAAACTCTCACTCACTTTCTGCTTGTGTGTCTGTCTCGCTCGCTCGCTCTTGACTTCTGTCCTCATTTGTCTCTCTGTATGCCTCTACAAGCCTCCCTTCCCAGTTGCCTCAATGTGCCCCCCACACCCAGCCACCAGTCCACAACAGGTCTTTCAAAAGAAGTCTAGGGCATACGTTAGTTTCTTAGGGTTGCCATAATAAATTACCACAGGTTTGGTGGCTTCACACAACAGAAATTTGCTCTCTCCCAGTTCTGGAGGCCACAAGCCCTAAATCAAGGTGTCAGCAAGTCCATGACCCCTCAGAAGACTTAAGGAAAGAATCCTTGTTTGCCTCTTCTTGACTTAGGGCGGTTCCCGGTATTCCTCGGCATACCTTGGCTGAGCGCTAGCTGCATAACTCCAGTCTCTGCGTCTGTCTTCACATGGCCTTCTCCTCTCTGTGTCTCTATGTATCCTCCTCTTATTATAAGGACATCTCAGTCACTGAGTCCACCCTAAATCCAGGCTGCTTTCATCTCAAGATCCTCAACTAATTACGTCTGCGAAAGCCTTATTTCTGAGGAAGGTCACCTTCTGAGATTTGGATGGCCGTGAATTTGGGAGGGATGCTATTCAACCCACCACAGGTCATAGACCCTAAGGTGATATTGAGAAGAACACAGAAGCAGTGACCAAGCCAGTAGGAAGAGACATTCCTGGCCATCACTGCCAGTTGAGGACACAATATATCTGTACTCCAGCCCTACCACCTGTTCATGTTTCTGTCCTGTTTCTAGTTCTTGAAGATGTTTGCCTTATTTTAGAAACTAGTTATGTCTGCTAAGCTTTCTTTTTTTGCACTTTATCTCTCATTGCTATGTGTTTGCGTACATCAAAGTATCACTTTACTACATTATCTCAATGGGTTTCCCCTTCAATTTTTTTTATACATGCTGTGCAAGTCAAACAAAGTGAGCATCTGTTACTTTGCAACCTCAGCTTAGCTCAAGTGTTCCCAACTTCAGCAAGTCTTTTCAGACACCACAGAGAGAGAGAGGAGTCCATTCTGCTTATACCCAGCTCCTTTGTAGCAATGGCCAGATGATAGCATTGCTTATATATGCTCGTCTCACCTTTGGACTGCGAACCACGTGAGAGCAGAGACCCTATTTTTTCATCTTTAGATCCCCAATATGTGGTTCCCAGCAGCCTCTTATATACTCACTGATTGAATGAATGAACAGACCCACATCAATAACTTCACGTTGCCTCTCATTTCATCACATTTCTGCCTTTTTCCTCATTCCAAAGAAATTCCTCCATAAATATTCCTCATTTTCAAAACACCATCTGGGGTATTTCTCTATGTACTCTAACTGCAATAAAATTTCAAAGTCCTATTTTTAGATCAATTTCACTTGGCAATTAGGCTGTGGTAAATAAATTTCATTCCCCCGTTCTGGGTTTAATTCACTGCAAAAACATCTCCGAAACAGTTTACCTTTTCTAAACAGCTTTAATTTTCTAATGGCTAAATCCTTATAACTGTTCATCAAGCCCCTGTAAATAATCTAGCAGCTGCGAACATTCTATACATCTAACAAAGAAACATGTTTAATAGAGGACAGGGAAATGTCATAAATAATAAGAGTTGTTGTAAAAATTAATGTTTTTGCATTTTACGGTTCATCTGCAATGAGTTATAGATTACATTTTAAAGCGTGCTCTGAGCTCCCATCACATAAAAGCTATCACCAGAATAACAGGCAAACTGTTCATTTCCTCATTTTGTAACCCACTGCCCTCTCAATGGTCAAAGAATCAGAATAAGTGTTGGTATAAAATCTTTGGGAGGTGGATGATAAGAGTGGGGTGGGGTGTTCTGAAGCCTGTTTCACAGCTTTGGTCTTCTGCTTCTGGCAGTTCAAATGTACAAACAGGTTTTTAGAAACTGCCTCAAGTATTATTCTGGTCATCAGCTCCTTTTGAGACAAAAACACTGCACATATTTTCTCTGCTAAGTTGGACTTTGAAGGGTGAACTTATGTTTAAGGACACCTCCGCCTTGAAGCACTCCAGGTTTCTAGGTTGAAATCATTTCCTATTTAGGAAACAGCACAAACAATGGAGTTTTGGAGTTGGGCCATGTTTCCATTTGCTTTTGCACTTTTCTTCTAATGAGAATGTTGTGTATACCTTTCCAGAAGCCTAAATACCAGTGAGTAAGAGCCATAGATACATACAAAACATCAAACTCTCAAGGTTTCATAGCTACCAAACAAATGCACAGCTCCTAACGTGTCTCCCAAGGTTGCATCTCAGGGAACAGCATACATGGGGTCTGCCTGTGTACAAATGTGCATGTGCGATGGCCTAAGACCTGCACAGGATGAGGATGCCATCACCCTCTCTGATCAGGACGGGAGAAGAGAAAGAGAAACAGAGACAGAGACAGAAAGAGAGAGAGCTGGGGGTAAGGAGAAGGAACATAGGAAGGTTGTAGGAACCTCAACAAAGACAAATTAAAAACAATGTATATTTTCCAAGTGTCTGGGACTGAGAGCCTGGAGGACTGAGTTCGCACCCCAGCTCACTCTCTGGGCCTCGGTTTCCTCACCTAAAATGAGAGCTTTGGACAAGGCAGTTTCTAAGATCCCTTTCAGAACTAACATTTTAGGAGTCTAAAAATAAAAATATTTACAATCCATTTTACTTATCAGAACCTTTCCTAGCTTGAGGATATGAAACCTTATCCTCATAAGCCCCCCATCCCTCTGGTACCTCCAGCACCCACCACATCAGCCTCCCATCCAGGTTCTGGTCACGTAGGGTGTCTTAGCCACAGTGGCACATCACAGTCACCAGAGGAGCTTTCTAAAGAGGCATGTCCCATCGTCTGCACCTTCAGACTCAAATTCTGTAGTCAGGGAAGGCGACGGGGCTTTCACGTTATTGCAAATGTGAGTGTGCTACGTACTCCCAGTGGGCTCACATCCAGTGGAAAATAAGGTCTTTGCACCTTTGAGGTGTCATTGTGAATTGACCAAATACGGTTAGAAATTTGGCCCTAAGTAGCCTCTTTGGATAGCTTCTCTAACTGGAGAGTCCTTCAGGTCCACAACCCATGGCTCTTTCAAACGAATTCTTGTCATTTTAGGAGCTCCTCACACCCAAGCATCTCCTAGTACTTTACAAACATGTATCAACCCTCACTCTGAGGGAGAAAATGTCATCACAGCTACGGTGGGGCAGGGCAGAATCAGCTTAGAGATTGAGATCTCTCTCCTGGGCAGTTCTGCGTCTGGTGTATTCCTGGGTACTTTGTCATTAACATTTGAAGAGGCATTAGCGTGACCTTCCGTGCACTTACTAATTACAGATGTGAACACACATACACAAAATGAAGAAAAAGGGGGGAAAGAGAATAAAACAAACAAACAACAGTAGCTTAACATTAGTCATACTACATTTCTTCAACCTACCTCCGTAATCAAGTTCGTAACTCATTTAAAGAGATCTCAACTTTTATAAGCTAAAACACATGCATGTTATTTTTCCATGGCCTCAAATAGTGGGGATTATGCATGTTAAAATTTTGAGGATCTTCTTTGCTTTGGAGAGATAGAAGAGAAGGGAACTTCTTCTTGATGTATGACATACGAAGAGAAGGATTTGTAAATCCTAAGTTTACAACTCACTGAATTCTTACAAAGTGATCCACCTGTAATATCTGTATAGTCCAACCTGTATAACCATACCCTGGATCAAGGTATAGCCTATCACCAGGGTCCTTGGGAAGCCTCTCTTTTCATGCTTCCTGGAGTGACCCTTCCAAGAAGCATTCTTTCTTGCTTGTATACTAACATGAACAAATAGAATCCTACAGAATTTAGACTGTTTTGTGTCTGCCTTCTTTCAGCTGACAATATTTCTATGAGATTCATCCGTATTTAAATGTGTAACTCTAATTTTTTTCATTGCTGTATAGTGTTCTATTGTGTGACTAGACCACAATTTGTTTATCCATTTGACTCTGCCTAAATATCTGCGTCGTTTCTACCACATATAATGATGCTATAAACATCCTTGTGCGTTCCTTTTGATGCACATATGTACTCATATCTGTTGGCTTTATATCAAAAAGTGTTTAAAATGGTCATGGGATCTGCATGTGTTCAGATTCGGTAGATGGTGCCAACAGTTTTCCAAAGTTGTTGCACCAATTTACACTCCCACAAGCCGTTCATGAGAGGTCCAGCTGCTCCATATTCTTTCAATTTCATGTTCTCTTGACTCGTTTATGTGAAATTAGTTATATTTCTACTTTAAAACTTTAGAAAAATTTGCCATTGAAGCTATCTAGGTCTAGAGGCTTTTGTTTGTTTTTGAGGAAGGTTTTTAATTATAGATTCAATTTATTTAATAAATATAAGAATGTTAAGATTTTCTATTTCTTCTGTCAGTTTTGAAAAATTGTGTTTCTCAAGAGATTTTTCCATTAAATTAAAAAATTTCAAATTTATTAGTATTACATTTTTTATAATATCCACTTATTATCTTGATATTTTCTGTAGGCTCTCTACTAATGTCCCTTCTTATTCTTACTGTTCTAATTTTAATTTTTTAATGTATGTATTTGTTGAGGTATAATTGACATATAACATTATATTAGTTTCAGGTTTACAACATCATGATTCAATATTTGTGTATTTTGCAAAATGAACACCACAATAAGCCTAGTTAACATTCATCACCTTACATAGTTACAACATTTTTTTCTTGTGATGAGAACTTTTAGAATCTACTCTCTTAGCAATTTCCAAATACACGATATAATATTATTAATAAAGGATTATTAGTCACCATGCTATACATTACATCCCCATGACTTATTTATAACTAGAAGTTTGTACCTTTTGACCACCTTCACCCACTTTTCCCATCCCCCTACCCCACGCCCCTGACAACCACCAATCTGTTCTCTGTATCTATGAATGTGGGGTTTGTTTGTTTTGTTTGTTTAGATTCCACATATAAGTGAAATCATACGGTGTTTGTCTTTCTCTGCCTTATTTCACTTAGCATAATGCCCTCAACAACCCATGTTGTCACAAATGGCAAGATTTTCTTCTTTTTTATGGCTGAATGATATTTCATTGTGTATATGTATATGTGTAAATATATATATACAATGTCTTCTTTATCCATTTATCTATAGATGGACACTTAGGTTGCTCCATGTCTTGACTATTGTAAATAATACTGCAATGATCATAGAGGTGCAGAGGTCTTTTTGATTTAGTGTTTTCATTTTCTTCAGATAAGTACCCAAAGGCGGAATTGCTGAATCATATGGTAGTTCTATGTCTAATTTTTTGAGGAAGCTCCATACTGTTTTCCATAGTGGCTGCACCAATTTACATTCCCACAAGCAGTGCCCAGGGGCCCCCTTTTCTCCACAACCTCACCAACACTTATAGTTTCTTGTCTTTTTGATAATAGCCATTCTAACAGATATGAGGTGACATCTCTTTGTGGTTTTGATTTGCATTTCCCTGATGATTAGTCTAATTAGTTTTTGCTTATCAGTCGCAATTATTAACAGTAAGATTTTCTGATAGCTAAATTTTGACTTTGTTTTCTCTATTGTGTGCTTATTTTCTATTTCATTGATTTCTGCTCTCATCTTCATTATATACTTACTTATATTTAATTTGTTCTTTGTTTTCTAACTTCTCAAGTTGGATAATCACTGGTTTTAAATCTTTCTTCTTGCTAATGCATACATTGAAAACTATTAATTTCTTTCCATCACTGCTACAGCCACATTCTACTGGTTTTGATATATTGAGTTTGCATCATTATTCAGTTCAAACTATTTTATAATTTCCATTCTCTTAATCCAGGAATGGTTTAAAAGTATGTTATCAATTTCTAAACATTTAGATATTTTATACTTCCTGGTTTTGAAATGTAACAATTCTAAAATGGGCAGAGAATATATACTGCTGATATGAATTATTCAAAATATGATGAGAATTGCTCCATGTCCCAGAGTATGATGTTTTTCTAAGTAGCCCATGAAAAGAGTGTGTATACTGCAGTTTTACCTGTAGAATTAGAATAATATTTTATATATTTAGATTTAATCGTCCATTAATTATATTGCTCGTATCTTTTCTATCTTCACTGATTTTCTGTTTGCATATTCTATCAGTGAGAGAGATGTGTTAAAATCTGCAACTATAATTGTAGATTTGGCTCTCTCTTTGTTTGGTTCATTTTTGACTTGATATATTTTGAAGCTATGTTATCAGGTGTATCCACACTTAACATTGTTACATCTTCCAGTTGAGTCAATCCTTTATCATTAGGAAATATCTTTCATTGTCCCTTATGCTACTCTGTCATAAAGTCTACTTTGGATGACATAAATATAGACATACTAGCTTTCTTCTGCTTACTGTAATGCATGTTTTTACATGATTTTAAACTCAATCTATGTCTTGATTTCATATGTGGTTCTTATAAACTAAATGTAGTTTGTTTTTCTCTTTTCCTTTCTTTTCTTTCTTTTTTTACTCAAATATGATAACTTTGGTTTGTTAATTGGTGCATTTTAGTCCATACACATTTATTGTAGTTACTGATATAGTTGAGTTTGTCTGTCATTTTGATTTTTTTCCTCTATTTCATCTGTTCTTTGTTCCTTTAGTACTCCTTTCCACATTTTGTGTATTAATTAAGTCTTTTTAATGTTTTATTTTATCTCATCTATTAGTTATTTTGTTATACTTTCTAGTACCATTTTTATAGTGGTCACACTAAAAATTACAATATATTTCCTTACTCTATTATAATATACTTTAAATTTTTACTAAGAGGAGGGGCAACAGATGTTAGCTCAGGGAAAATCTTCCTCAAACAAACAAAAAAAAAATAGGAAGATTGGCAACACACGTTAGCTCAGGGCAAATCTTCCTCAGCAAAAAAAAAAAAGGTCACAGGGATGTAATGTACAACACAATAACTATAATCAATAATATTGTAGCACTTATTTTGTAGTGTATAAAAATATTGAATTATTATGTTGTACACCTGAAACTAATATAATGTTATATGTCAATTACACCTCAAAAAAACAGAACTGAAGCAATATCATTCTGTACTGCGTGTCGTGAAGTGTTTAACAAGACTTGTAATAAAGATATTTCTAAAAAGCTAAAAGAAAACTTACCTTTACCACTGCCCAAACAACACAAGAAATGTACAGAGCTCGTATCCATTTTTCTCTTCTCATGTCCTTTCTGCCATTATTGTGATACATTTTACTTTTATTGCTATTATGAACTGCAAAAAAATCATTGTTTTGAACAGTCAATATCCATTTACACTTATTTATTACCTTTTCTGATATATTTCCTTCCTTTCTGCACTTTTGTGCTTTCATCTGGGATAAATTTCCTTCTGCAGGAAGAACTCTGTGTTTCTTGCAGCGTAGGTGTGCTACTGACAAAGTCTTCAGCATCTTTTTGTCTGAAAATATCTTTATTTTGCTTTCATTTGTTTCCAAAATATTTTACTAGATATGGCATTCTAGGTTGATTTTTCTAGCACTTTACAGATGTCATTCCATCGTTTTCTGGTTTCCATTAGGAATTCAGCTATTAATTGTAATCTATTTTTTCTCTCTGGCTGCTTTTAAGATGCTCCCGTTGTCTTTGACCTTTAGCAGTTTCACTATACTTTTCCACCTATGGTTTTCTTTGTATTTGTTCCTCTTGGCATGCACTTAGCTTCTTGAATTAGTGGAGTAAATTCTTTTTATCAGATTTGGGAAATTCTTGGTCAATATTTCTTCAAGTGTTGCTTCTTTTCCATTTCCTCTCTCTTTTCTTTCTAGGACTGTTAATACAGCTATGTTAGCCTTCTGATTGTATACTCATTAATTTTATTTCTTATTCTTTTCTTTTACTGTCTTTTTATATCTTTTTTATATTGACTTTCACATTGGATATTTTCTGTTAACATGGCTTTGAGGCTACTGGTCTCACATTGTGTCCATTTTGCTTTTAAATCCATTCATTGAGTTCTCTATTTTAGATACTGTTTTGCAGTTCTAGAATGTCCATTTGATTCTTTTTTACAGATTCTGATTATTTGTTTATATTATTCATATTGTGCATTTTACATCTTTTGTTCTATTTTCAACATAATAATTACAATCATTTGACATACTTAAGTGCTAACTCCAACACGGATTATGTCTGGGTCTAGTTCTGCCTTTTCTCTCAGCCGTTGATTACTTTTCACGCTTTTTTGCATGTCAGTAATTTTTTAGACATTGTAGATGCTTTGAGTTATGTTCTCTTCCTCTCAAGAATGTTAAATTTGTTCTGGCAGACAGTTAAATTACAAGCAAATCACCTTGATCTTGTCAAGGCTTACTTTTGGGCTTTGTCAGTGTGGGTCTTAGGTTTTAGTTTTGCCCACACTCTTAGGGCGTTATTTTCACTCCTAAAACATGGCCTTTCTGTTCTCTCAATTGAAATTCCAAAGTGTTCCTAAGGTCTCTCCACTCAATCTGGATTTTGACTGCAAACTCTGTCTGCTTAGCACTGTGCAGCCTCTAACATCTTTGCTCAGCTCTCAAGCCTCACAACAAATATTCTCTGCTTAGCATCTCAGAGTTGCACTCTGTGCCGGTAGTCTAGGATTAGGCCAAGAATCCAAGGGGATTACTTACTCAGATGGGGGGAGTTTCCCCCTAATAACTTGGCTGCCTTTTCTCTGGGACTGTGCTCCAAAATCCCAGTCACCTTGGCAGTCTAAAATTTCAATCTCTGTCTCCTTCA
Organism: Equus przewalskii; assembly: GCF_037783145.1. Classification (NCBI taxonomy): domain Eukaryota; kingdom Metazoa; phylum Chordata; class Mammalia; order Perissodactyla; family Equidae; genus Equus; species Equus przewalskii. The sequence goes on along the minus strand of NC_091838.1, from coordinate 61,962,418 downwards.
CTTAGTAAGACCACAATTCTCTGCTTAGGCTCCATGTTCTTGTTCTGTGAATTGGAAACTACCGTCAGGGAGAAAGAAACAGGAATGTGGGGATCACCTCTCATGCTTTCTTTCTCTCAAGGATTAAAGCTCTGTGTTGGTTGCTGTTCAGTGGCTGCAAGTAGTTATTTTACGTATTTTGTCCAGCTTTTTCATAGGTTTATAATGTTAGGGTAAGTCCAATACTAGATGAGAGAAGTCCCCTCTCATTAGGTACTAGCCTCTTAGCCTCCTCTCTGCTTAGTTTCTGAGCTTCTTGCCCCATGCATGCAGCCCTTTGTATCTAGTAGATGCCTCATGGGGAGACTTCATACAAACTCTTGGGCTCACCTTTTTGTGACTGCTCTCTAATTTTTGTCTCCCTCACCATGGGACTGACACCACTGTTTCTTAGCTTCTAAACTTCATATTGAATACAGATGATCTCCAATGTATGATGGTTCAACTTAACAATTTTTTCAATTTTATGATATGCAAAAGCAATACACATTCAGTAGAAACTGTACTTTGAGTTTTGATCTTTTTCTGGGCTAGTGATATGCAGTACCATACTCTCTTGTAATGCCGGGCAGTGTCGTGAGCCGCAGCTCCCAGTCAGCCCCACGATCATGAGGGTAAACAAGCAATACACTTACAATCATTCTGTGCCCACACAACCATACTGTTTTTCACTTTCAGTATAGTATTCAATAAATTACATGAGATATTCAACACTTTATTATAAAATAGGCTTTGTGTTAGATGATTTTGCCCAACTGTAGGCTAATGTCAGTGTTTTGAGCATGTTTAAGGTAGGTTAGGCTAAGCTGTGATGTTCAGCAGGTTAGGTGTATTAAATGCATATTTGACTTAGAATATATTCAACTTACAATGGGTTTGTTGGGACTTACCCCATTGTAAGATGAGGAAGATCTGTATAGGAAAATGCCCTTGGGGGTAAGACCATGATAAATTTAGAGCTTATGATGTATGTTCTTTCTGTATTGAATCCTGGCCCCATTCTTCTGCTCACCGAGGTGCTTTCCAATACTTTCAAAATCTGCTTTTTGCTTTGTTTTGTGCTTCAACTCAGCTTTTATAGTTGTTCTCCAGAGAAGGGATAGTCTGAGACAAGTTACTCTGTCAATGCAAAAATCCCTCCTTTGCATTTCATTTTGACTATCTACCAGAACCATTTTCTAGTTCTGGCCTGAAAGTTAAAATAAGCTAAAATCAAATCAAGGGAAGAGATGGCGTGACTGGTTTTTCTGAGCTTTGTCGCCTTGTTATTTTTGAATCCCCTCCTGCATAATTTATACAGAGTTTCACCTATAATATAGTTCATTGATGCAAGTAATTTCGATGCATTTTCATCAAATAAATCTCCCCAGTGAAATATTCTTAGTTAATAACTAACACATAAGAAGCCAGAAGTGTTTTCCAGAACCATAAATTTTAAGTTAATTTTATAGCTGTTGAAGAGCAGGATGTTATTCCAAGCTGGAGACCCTGCACTGCCAGTCTTCAGGGCCACAAGACACTTACTGTGGAATTAAATGGACCTTGATAAGCATCATCAAATGCGGCTCTGTGTTCTTCTTTTTTCCACATTAGCAGCAGACCATCGCATAATTCCTCAGACGGAAGTCAGAAGGAATATATTTCTCTAGTCAGGAAAAGTAATTTCAACTCCAACATTCTGAATGTGTACCAACTAATATCAGCGGGAAAATAATACATAAATGGGCTGAATTTACATATCTATTGTTAAGCCAAATCTTTTATTTGGTTTAAAAATTAAGATTCACAGCTAATGCCATGAGTGATAAAAGTGTGTCTGAGTTTTGCAAGTAAATTGGAAGAAAACAGAAAGTAGTCCAGAATATCATGAAAATGCAGGTGGACATCAAATAAAGGGAGATTCTTGATAGAAGATAATGGAATTAGTATTTGAACGGAGAGGAAGTGCAAGGAAAAGTCTGCCTATTCTTCTAGCACTTCATTTAAAAAGAGAAAAGGAGGAAGAAAAATCCTTCTAACTACTGTAAAGTGAAGGAGACTCAAAAATAGAATGGCGAATAATAACTAAAGTCACCAATAGCACTCACCTCACAAAACTCTCCCCAGATTAAATCTTATTTTTAAGCCCAGACTTCAGGTCTAGATTATTTGAACAAAGTCTTGGCTCATACATACACACACACAACATGTAAGAATACACAAACCTCTCTAACAAATTTTGTTTAGTTGATTGGTTTTTAAATAACATTTTTTATTTTAGAATACCTATAGATTTATGGAAAAGTTGCAGAGATGATAAAGAGTTCCTGTGTACCCCTTGACCAGTTTCCCCTATTGTTAACGTCTTACATTATTGTGGCACATTTGTCAAACCAAGAATCAAACACTGATACATTGCTATTAACTAAACTTTAGACTTTATTTGATTTTACCGGTTTTCCAGTAATACTCTTTTTCTGCTCCAGGATACCACATTGCATCTAGTCGTCATGTCACCTCAGACTCCTCTTGGCTCTGACAGTTTCTCAGTCTCTCCCTGGAATGCATGACTTTGACAGTTTTGAGGAGTACTAGTCAGATATTCTGAAGAAGTTCCCTTAATTTGGGTTTGGTTGATGCTTCCTCATGATTAAACTTGGAGTTATAGGTTGTGGGGAGGACTATGACAGAGGTGAAGTGCCCTTATCACATCATATTAGAGACTACAAGATATCAACATGACTCATCACTGGGGATGTTCACCTTGATCACTTGGTTAGGCAGCATTTCCCAGTTTCTTCCACTGTAGAGTCATATTTTTCCCTTTCTATATACTATTATTTGGAAGTCATATTCAAAGGGAGTGGAAGAGATTAAGCTCCGCCTCCTTAGAGGGGCAAAAGATGTTTCCAAAACCTGGATTTTAGAAACAACCATGAAAGGGCAAATGAAAACAAATCCAAACTCTTTTATTCAGTGTTTTATAACAACACCAAAACTAATATATAGTATACATAAAGTCACCAAACTGGGAATCCATATATACTTTACAAAACTTAAGGATGCCTTCCATTACTATGAAATTTGTCAAATCACAACACCTAACTTAAAGCATTAGTGCTGGCAATTGATGATTCGTAAATAGATGCCTAAAATCATTTCTTATTTTGTTCCCAGCATTGAAAAACACTGCCACAAAATGCACCATTGTGCTTCAGCGCACATTTTAACATTTATTCAATGGTCTTTCTTCAGGAACTACAATTGTGCAGCACATTGAGTTAGCGGGATATCTTTATCGATCCCTTCCTCCATGTTTAATCCAGCAAAAAATATCCTGTAATTCTAGGAAATCCACAAATGTGATCCTGCTTAATTATTCATTTATTATGCATTCGAAATTATTTTTTGAATATCTACTTCATTCAATGACTTGTCTTAGGTTCTGTAAGGGCCACAAAGTTTCATAGGATAGTGTTACTGCCTTCAAGGAGTTGATACTCTGCAGTAGAAGATATTTGCGTAAATCAGGGATCATGATGGAAAATCTGCATAAGTGGGGGAGAGTATTACAGGCATTAGGAAGATGGGATCACTTCCCTATGAGGTGATCATCAGAGAAAGCAAGTATAATTCTCAACGCAAGCCTGAGTTTGTCCAGTCATCCTACAAATAGTTATCAAATCCCAATTATACGCCAGTGGCTTGATTGGAGGCTGGAGATTATAGTACAACAATAACAATAACATTAATAATTACTTTTAATTGGAGCTTTCTCTGTGCTAGATGAACAAAATTATAAGTCTGTTCTTTGACAAGTGCTCTGAGAGGAGCATGCTTAAGATGCTAAGGAAGCACAGGGGAAAATTGTCTAAAAAAGAATTTATGGAAGAGAAAGGCAAAAATTCTAGCAGATTTCCTAGAGGAGTGACTCTTCAGCTAACTTTTAAAGAATGAATGGGGCCAAAACACCACCCCCAAAGACGGATGAGCTTGGAGGAGGGCCTCAAAGCAAGGGACTTCATGGCGCATACTAATGGAGACTTGGTGTGATGCGAGGGAAGGGCACTGTCCATGCAAGTGGGACTGGAGAACTGTGTATGGAAGGAAGATTGAAGACACGAGCTTCAGAGTATTTAATCACGTCAGCTGACTATGTAGTACAATACAACAGCATTAAAAGTGAAGCTTACACTAAAACATCTTCCCCTCCCTTGCCATGAGCTCCTGAGGAGTACAGTATTGCCTCCAGAATGCCCCTTTAATGTGTTGCTCATTGAGATCCCCCATCGTTACATCTGCATGAATGGGCTTGTCTCAGAGTAAGAGTGAGCAGAGCAGACACGTTGTGCAGGAGGACATGGGACAAGAAATCCCAATGGTGAGGAGAGTGGTCCTGGGGTATAAGTGTAAAACATGGACATCGACTCCAAGTAGTTAAAGTGCCAAAAGGGGATGTCTTAGTTTAAGAGTGAGCAGAAAGAAAACACCTACCAAAAAATAAAAATTAAAAAAATAAATAAAAGTATTAGAAGAAATTTCACCTAGCCCACAGGCAATGGATTTTTTCTTTTTGGCAGATGGTGGTGAGATGCCTGGATCAGATGCTAATTAAACAGCTGATGGAACGCCATGCCCGCATTCAAGACTTGAAAGATCAGTACAGAGACTTCATAGGTGTGGAATTCAACTTCCCTAAGTCCGGCCTAGAAGATGTTTATTTTAATCATCTGTTCTTAACAGAGCTGTCCCCTCACTATAAAATGCCTTTCAGGAAGATATCCTATAGAAGAAGTTCTATTCCATGACATGAATAGAAACCGGATTCTCTGACTTGAGCGATACTCATTCTATTTCTAACTCTAAAAGTTGATTTTTCTCCTATACCAATGTGCAATTGTCGGTGGGGAATCATATTGTATCTTTTACTCTGAGATGTGTTTTAATACATAAATACTAAGCCGTAACAATAAAGACCTGTAAAAGACCGTGTGACATAGCACTTTACTTATCATCTCTCCTTAGAAAAAGAAAGATAGTGAGTTAAAAAGAATAAAATTATGTAAAGTAGAAAAATTTGATTTTTCTCAGGCCCACACTTTTTCTTTACCATAACCAGTTTTTGTAAAACAGAAAATACTCATTCATAAGGATCTTCTACACAGTTGCAGTGAAAATCCGCCTCACACTATCTACTTATGAAACCCCCTGTGGGCCTGCCCTGCCCTTCCCCCAGGCTGGCACTGTTTCCTGATGGCTGAGAAGGTGGTCACTGTTTGTCATGCAGCTTTCTTGACTAGGGTATGACAAACGAGCTGCTGCTTTTGTTTGTTTTTAGGTCTGTCTTCTGACTTTGTGATTGATTCGCACTGCAGATTATCAATGGAAGGTGTGTGTTTCGATCCAGCTTTCAATTTAAATTTTAATTAAATTTTTGATCCTGCTTCCAAAATGTCAAATAAGCAGAATTCCACTTTCTATCCTATCTGCTCATCAGTATGGAATTTAAGCATCTCCTCCTCTGTCTAGGCCTGACTCCCTGTTCAGGAGTCTACGGAGGCTGTCAGTGGACAGCTGTGCTGACTGTTTACTCTGTTCTCTCCCCACCCACACACCAGCCTGTGGGTCAATGGACACAACCCTTATATCCCCAGTGAAGATAGGCCAATGCCAGCTAGATGGTAAATAAGTAGCAGCTAAGTAACCAAATGAATGTTTGGATGAGTGGATAACTAAACCACGGAGAAAACTAAGAAACTATTTATTGGGTATTTCTCTGTTTACTGACAATCTTCCCTCACTTGACAACTACGAGGTGATAGTCAGACTTCTAGAACTATGTGAGGGGTGGGATATTTCCTACTGAGGAGCCCTCTGATGAATCTCATCCTCTCCTTCATTAGCACAGCAAAGTAGAAAGGTACTGGCTCTCCAAAGTGTAAGACTCATCTCAGTTGGCTTTAGAAGCATATCCTTTCTTTTAATTATAAAAACTTAGCACATATTTCTAAGAATTTGAATTTTCAAGAGTAAAATGTAAAACTATGTTCCTTGACAATCATGGTGACACACATGCACACACACACTCACCATCTCTTAAATTTGTTTAGAATTCAGAAAAACCAAAGAGCGTTTTTTACTTCTCAAATAGGCAGAGAATAAAAAATTGGGTAATTTCCAGAGTAGGTGAGGATATAGGAAATTGGCACTTCCATACATTGTTAGCAGGAGTGTATTTTGATGCTCCATTTTTAAAGCACTGTTTGCCACTACTACCAAAAGTGTAAAAGCACATACCTTGTAACTTAAGAATTTCACATCCAGGAATTTATTCTTCATAAATACTTGTCCAATAATATGTACAAGAAAATTTATTGCAGCATTATTTAGCATAGCAAATAAAACTCGTATAAACAACTTAATTGTCTATTATTAGGAGAAAGTTTATATAAATTATGGTTTATCCCTGCAGCTGTTAAAAATAACAAGAATGATTTTTATGTACTGCTGTAAAGAGATACATCAAGTGGGAAACAATAAGTGTTACTAAACACTTATTATGTGTATATTATGTTATGTATATTATAATCCCCTTTGGGTTTAAAAAAAGATAGTTGTGTGTGCTTGTATGTGCTTAGAGAAATTCTAGAAAGATATACAAGAAATAATTGACAATGGCTACATCAGAAAATAAAACTGGCAGAAGTAAAAGCAACATTCTTCTTCAAATTTTACCTTTCTACATTTTCCTCTTTTTTTTTTTTTTTTTTTTGGTGAGGAAGATTGGCACTGAGTTAACACCTGATGCCAACATTCTTCTTTTTGCTTTAGGAAAATTGTCCCTGAGCTAACATCTGTGCCCATCTTCCTCTATTATATATGTGGGTCATATGAATGGCTTGATGAGTGGCTTGATGAGTGGTGTAGGTCTGCACCCGGGATCCAGTCCTGCAAACCTGGGCCACTGAAGCAGAGTGCACTGAACTTAACCACTGTGTAACCAGGCCAGCCCCCCTTTCTGCATTTTGAATTTTTTTAACGGGCGTGTGTTACTTTCATAATTTAAAAACAAGTTAGTAAAAAAAGAGTTGTGTCTGAAATAATAAAGAGGTTAATTTTATAATTTTCAGGTAGAGAAGGCCTTCCTAAACAACACACAAACCCCAAAACCATAAATGAAAAGATCAACAGATTTCACATAAATTTATTTTTAAATTTTCACACCACAGGGGAAAAGAACATTAAAAGGTATTGTCTAGGGCTGGGTGAAGGATTTTCAGAGTTGATACCAACACTGCAATTCATAAAAGGAAAAAAATGATAAACTGGGTTTCATCAAGATTAAAAAATTCCTCTGTGGAAGACCCAGTGAAGAGGATGAAAAGATAAGCTATAGACTTGGAGAAAACGCTTGCAAATTTCTTAGACATAGGCACGTGAAAAGATGCTCAACATCGCTAGCCATTATGGAAATGCAAATTAAAAGCACAATGACACATCACTACACACCCATCAGAATGGCTAAAATAAAAAATAGTGCCAATACCAAAAGTTGATGAGGACATGAAGAAATTGAATCATTCATGCATTGCTGGTGGAATGGAAAATGGTACTGCCACTCTGGAAACAGTTTGACTGTTTCTTTAAAAACTAAACATGCAACTACCATATGACCCAACAATTGTACTCCTGGGCATTTATCTCAGAGAAATGAAAACTTATGTTCACACAAAAGCATGTACCCAAGTGTTCACAGCAGCTTTATTAAAAATAGACAAAAACTGGAAACAACCCTAATGTCCTTTAATAGGTAAAAGGTTAAACAAACTATGTTACATCCATACCAGGGAATACCACACAAGAATAAAAAGGAGTGAAGTTTTGATGCACAAAACAACCTGGGTGAAGTAAAAACAATCCCAAAAGGTTACATATTGTATGATTCCACTTATTTAACATAACGTTAGTGGTCACCAGAAGTTAGAGAAAGGGGGATGGGGTGGATATGGCTATAAAAGATTAGCATGAGCAAGCCCTTGTTGATGAAATAGTTCTGTATCTTGATCATAGTGGTGGTTACATGAATCCACACATGCAATAAAAATTGCATAGCAGTACACACACATCACATGAAGGCAATCTCATACTTTTGATGAAAATATGAATTGATGCAACTTCTCTAGAGAGCAAATGCAATATAAATTAAAAATTTCTTAAATATATGTACTCTGTTACCTAGGAATTCCACTTAAGGAACTTGCTCTAAGGCGATAATGTTTCAGGTGTGAAAGATCACTTGTGTAGGAATAGTCACTGTGGCATTGTTAGGAACAAAACACGAAACCAACCAACCAACCAACCAAAATACAAAATTGGAAACAACCTAAATGTTTGCTATAGGGATTTTTTTCCCAATCATCTCAAATTCTTTGACCTATTTCCCATCAAAAGGTAGGCTCCACTTCCCCTTCTTGAGTCAGGGCCTGTTGTGACTGCATGAACCAAGAAGTGATGCTTTGTGAGTTCTGAGGCTAGGTCAAGAAAGGCCATGCAGCTTCTGCCTGGTCCTCTGGAGAGCTAAGCTATCAAGTAAGAAGTTCAAGTACCATGAAGCCCCTATACTGGAGCAAGCAGTCCCAGCCTAGCACAGCCTTCCAGCCAACCCCCACTCCAAGGTGCTATACGAGGAAATGAAGCCATGGTGGCAGTAGGTCCTACTTACAGCTCAGCCACGTAAGTCACCTCCAGTCCCAGCCAATGGCCAAGACATCATTGAGCAGAGCCATCTTGCTGTGCCTTTCCTGAATTTGTGACCCTTAGAGTCAGTGAGTATTTATAAAATAGTTGTTGTTTTATGCCATTAAGTTTAGGGTGACTTGCTATGTATGTAGTGATAGTAACTGGAACATCCATTAGTTAAATAACCAAATAGTAGCGAAATCCTATGGCACCATCAGAGATGATGCAGTGTCTTTATATTGATTAACATGGGAAAATTACAGCAGTCAATGGAGATATCCATCTGTGTCTTAATTGGGGGACAAAGGGAAAACAGAGGCATGTCTGGAAGAATAAGCACCTAAATGTGATGGTAGTTGCCCTTGAATAAGAAGACGTTTTGTGATTGTTACTTCATTCTTTACCTTGTCCTGTTGTGTTAGAGAATTTTCTATCCCCCTTACTAGTTATAGAATCATCCTCCAGTTGCTGTGAGTATTGGTTGATAAGTAACTCACAGTTGAGTTGTCCTTTTTTCTGAAGAACTGCCCTAACCCAAATGGAAGTCTTTTTGCCAGGGAGTCAATTCATATCCCCAAACCTCAGCCAAAGACTGATTGACACAAGGATACGTAGGCCAGCCTACTGGCTTCAATGGAGGACCAACTCTATATTCCAGTTATGCTCCAGAATTTCCTGTGGGATCAGACTGAAACTGGTGTCCAGTTATCTTAGTCTATTCAGGCTGCTATAACAAAATACCACAGACTAAGTGGATTATAAACAACAGAAATTTATTTCTCACAGTTCTAGAGGCTAAAAGTCCAAGATCAGGGTGCCAGAGTGGTCTGGTGAGGGCCCCCTTCCCGGATCATAGCAGGCGCCTTCTCTCTGTGTCCTCACATGGCAGAAGGGGCCAAGATCTCTCTGGAGCTCCCTTTATAAAGCACTAATCCCATTCATGAGAATCCCATACCTCATGACTTAAGCACCTCCCAAAGCCGCACCTACTAATACCATCACTTTGGAGATTAGGATTTCAACACCTGAATTTGGAGGGACACAAACATTCAGACTATAGTACCAGCTGAGACTACACCCTTACTCAGCTTTCCCCTGCCCTTTCCTGCTACCTGAGAACATTCCCACCTCCCATCCCCCAACCCCACCAACAGATACTATAACAAGAACCCCCATCTCAGGCTCAGTTCCTGCAGAACCCATTCTGAGACAAATATGTGTTATTTTAACCAAAGCATTATGTTCACCAAAATATAAAATAACAACAAGGCCAAAATCAAGAAAAAATGTGTTGAATCAATTTACATCGTGGGGGTAAAATAAAATTAAGGAAGCAGGTATTTACTGGAAATTTCAGCAGTCAAATCCTAAAGTCTCTGACTAAAGTTATACGAAGTTTCTCATGCCTCAGAAGGAGCAGTGATCAAGAAACCACATCCACAGTAGTTTTCCTGATTTTCATAACATCGCTTTAAATATTGGTCATTCACACTTTCAGAAAAATCCAACCTGATGTTATGCTTTCCTCTCTTCCTTCCTCTGGGCTCTCTGCTCCCTTAAGAAATGATCCTGTCTTCACCTCATGAAAGTTTTAAATTTTCCTTCTCATCTTGCCTCTGCTACCCAAGGACTGCTTTTTGTTGGCATAGTTCAAACAATCAAATCCCTGGGCAAAAATGTCCAGGGTGGATGATAACAGACTGCTTTCACAGGTAGAAGCATCTTGAAAAAGCGATTACTACAGTGGTCCTGAAGGGGGAAGCTCAGCAGTCCTGGGACAAGCAAGTATATGAAGAATTCACTTGGGCTGCCTTGTGCTTCTCTCTGTGCCTCAGTAGCCTCATTCACAGGTTCCGCCATTTTTTCTCAGCTGGCCGCTTGAGTGCAGTGTAAGGAAACTCAATCACAAAGCTTTCAAGATTTTGACAAATGTCTCCCAGGAATGGGCCTGAGGCCACTGGTTCCCAAAGATGCATTAAAGAATCATCATAGAGCAGCTAATCTCCTGTCCTGTCTGACCTCAGCAGAAGGGAAGCCAATGACAAGAGAAGTGAAAGGCAACTTGCTCCATTTCCCAATTCCCCGAGACATTCAGTCTCTCTCCCTTCTCTGCTCCACACGTTTCCATTTTCTTTGGGGACGTGTGATATTGGAGCAAATTGTAACTGAATCACTCCTAGAATTAATACTTAAAGAAGACACAACTGTCTTCCTTTATGATGATTTTAAAAAAGAAAAGAAAAAGAAGATACAGCCCTTCACAGGCCGGATGATGGTGAAATACAAGTTTTTCCAAAACAGAAGAAAATATGTAATGAAGTATTCATAAGGCCACTAGCTAGAGCTCAGAAATTTCCGGAAAATCAGGGGCAATTCTATATGCAGAATGTCTCCAAGGGGCAGGACAGATTGTGCCTGAACACTTGGCCATATTTACCCTAAACAGACAGCATGTGACTTTCTTTCCTAACATATTTTGCAAGATATTTTATTTAAGCTCCTGCAGGCATAATACGAGAGAAGAGAGATGAAGGGGAAAAAATAGCAAGTAACAATCACCACCTGTCACACTCGCCTGCATTTTCATCCTTGGTTTCCAATACTACTGATCATCTTAGATTCGGAGCCTGTTAAGAAGAGGTCATAGTTCTCGTTACATTTTATGAAGCATCAAGCATAGTGCTTCTCAAAATAAATGTTGTTAGTGCTTCAGGGCTGATGTTTCTATTCATTTCTTCCCACTTCCCCCCCAGAAAAAATCTTTGAATGATAGTACAGATTTTACATACCTGTTCATCATTCATTCCGTCAGCAGGCATGTTTATTGTTAATAATAGCAAACATTGACTGAGAACATGCAATATTCAAGGCACCGTGCTAAGACTTTACATATGTAACCAGTATGTTGAAAGACCAGGACTTGTATGTTAAGAACTAGTTAGACTGCAAGCTATGCTGGTGTGAAAAAGTCACCAAAATACAGTGGCTTAAATGAGATCATTTTTCTCTTTCAGGATATCAGAGGGGAGCAGGCCAAATTTGGCAGGATAGCTCTGCCATCCTCAGCATATAGCCTCCAAGGCCCTTCAAGTAGGAGCCATTTCCCAGCCAACAGAAAGGAAGAAAAGGAAAACTAGTGGCAAGCAGCTTATCTGTCAGGATGACAGATAAAAATGCAACCACCAGAGCTGAAAAAACCAAGCTGAGTTTATTTCTTGCCAGGCAAAAGAGAGCCACAGTACTCAAAACCAACTTCAGTGAGTTAAAGGTAGAAGGCTAGATCTAATGTAAAAGGAGGAAGTTTTGCCCACATGGGGCAAGAATCTGAAGGAATCACTCGATTGATCAAGAAGAGGAATGTTAGTCTCCTGCAGGATGGTCATTTCTCAGATTTATGTCACAAAAGCATGGGAAAAGTTCTCAGAGGTCAAGCTGGCATTGTGGGCACTTTGGCATGCACATTCTCAGGACTTGGCAAATGTTTGATCCAACAAGGAGATGACCTGGAAGCTGTACCTATCTTTTCCACTGACAACACTGTTTCAAACATAATTGTCTGGCCACTCTCACTGCGAGGGAGGCTGGGAAATTTTGTCTTTGGCCTAAAAGTCTACATGCCCAACTAAAACTCAATGAGATTGTATTATTAAAAGGAAGATAGCAGAGTGGATGCTGAGGAATAATTATTGATCTCGTCCATGTTTTGCCATGCTGGCCGCACACGTACCCATGATCACTCTTCTTCCAATTCATAGAACACCCTTACTTTCTCCTTTAAGGAGATAGATCCAAATTCCATCCAGTTCCTACATCCAGCCCAGCCTCCAGAATCTCTAAGTGATGTACAGTCATCTGTATCAGGTCTGAGGTTGGCTCCTGGTGGTCCAGTGACTTACAAACTAGTAGGCAAGTGACATGTACTTCCCTCCTTTCTAAGCCCCCACACATTCAATAGGCAGTGGTAAAGCAGCAACAGCATATTCACAATAAAAACTCCCATTTAAAGGAAAGGTTGGGGAACACTGAGTGGTTACTGGTCCATGGCCCTGATGACATCCTGCTAAGCAGTAATTGTGAGGACCTCCTGCTCTGGCAGGGCAGTAAGTAACCTGGATTCTGATCTCTGGGAATGACTCCCCTCACTATTGCTGTCTGTGACCCTGGCTTTGCCTTCTGGGAGAATATTATTTATCTATTACCCTCTGCTGCCTCCTCTGAAGGTGTTAGAGATGCCCTTCTGGACAACTCATTTCTTGCTTTTGTAAGTTTAAGAGCCTGAGGGATTCTTTACAGAAGAGAAAATGCACCAACCTTTGTAAGGCTTTGTAAAGCTTTTAAGGCTTATGATTTTTTGGGCAATTCAGCTACTCCGAAAACTCAGAAGGCTGCTTGTCTATTTTCTTCCAGTCAGTTCCATGCAGTGGAGTGCTGGACCTGGCTTGCACCAGCTTGCAAGAATGTACTGTGCACATCTCTTCCCAACTCCACATAATCAGTGGCATCATATTGGTAGCTTGAAATAGACCATGGTGGGAGTATTTATACCATAAAAATAAGCAGACATTAAAAATCAAGGCTTTTTTTAAAAAAACATAGAACTGGTTATTAAATATTCACCAGCGTGCCACTGGTTCCATGTGAAAGCAATCATACTCAAGATTTCTTCTGGACAACTTCCTAAGTCTGCTTCTCACTCCTTCTTTATTAGCTGCTAGCTCAGCCCATTCTCCTCTTCTCTATTTCAACAGCAAATACGTTAAGGCGGATTCAGAAGCCATAACTACCTCCCACTAGCTGAGCAATCTAAATGGGACACCTTGAGAAAGGTTATGAATGAGTCTATCTCCTGCTGTTTCAGGTACAGTTGAAGTCGACTTTTCCAACCTTGTAGGCTCCAAATTTCGAGACCTTCAATTTAGACTACAGATCAAAGGCAGAGAAAGCCTCCATTAGCACAGCTCCACTCCTTTCCATCTCCCCTTACAAATTGGCCAATTCTTGCCCGAGCTCATTTCTTTCTTCTCAAATCTTGAAAAAGCAGCAAGAAGCAGTCAAAACACATGAAAGTCTACATTTTTCTAACCACTTCTCTAAAGTTAAGTGATCATCCTTCCAAGTCATTGCAGGTGACAATTTTACCAAACAAGTTGCCAAGACATTGCAGAAGGGTCACGAGCTTTCCAGCCTTAATATGTTTCTTGGTTGCCTTCTACCTGACCACAAAGACAGGCCACATATTTTAGGCTTTGTTATGGCAGCAACATAGTTTCATATATTAATTTCTATAGTAAGTAGGGTACAGGTTAAACTTTATACAAAGATGACAAAATATACAATGTCCTAAATAGACACAGTTTATTTTTCTTGCAAATACTATCCCAGAGCTAAAGCAGTCCAATGCTGGTGGTATATCCCTGATATCCAAACTGTTCCATTAGTTGCCATTCCCCATCCATAAGGAAAAGAAGGTTTAGATAAAGCAAATTGTTCTTAAGGAAATGACCTACAAGTTGCAGATGGACTTCCACCCACATCGCTTTTGTCCAGACTTAACGATGTGGCCACACTTAACTGCAATGGAAGTGGTGGAATGTAGTGGCTAGTGGGCATCCAGATGGCCAGATGAAAATTAGGGTGCTTATTACTAATAAGGAAAACAGATGGAATGGAAATCTGTGAACAGTACGTGGTCCCTGCACAGGCCTAAATAGAAAACAAGGTATTGGGGTTGGCTCCGTGGTCGAGTGGTTAAGTTCGCGCGCTCTGCTGCAGCGGCCCAGGGTTCGGATCCTGGGCACGGACATGGCACCACTCATCAGGCCACGTTGAGGCAGTGTCCCACATCCCACAACTAGAAGGACCGGCAACTAAGATATACAACTGTGTACAGGGGGAGGAGGGGGGGGTTGGGGAGATAAAGCAGAAAAAAAAAAAAAAGGATTGCCATCAGTTGTTAGCCCAGGTGCCAATCCTTAAAAAAAAAAAAAAAAAAGAAAGAAAACAAGGTATTGTTTATCATATGTCAGCATCTGTTTATCAACTCTGGGAAGCAGTTCTTCTCTGACCACTTGGGTGAAATCTAGGGTCAGTCCTATGGCCGCTCTCAAATATTGAAAAGTCTACTGGTCACTTTAGCCCCGAAAATATTCTCAGTTCACTACTTCATATCTTTATTCCAGCGTAAGAATTAAAACTCAAGCATCCTTTAAAAGTTAAAAGCTTCTCCTGCTGTGAGCTCAGGTCTGCTGAAGGTGGAAACCTACATTGAGAAAAGAGTATGAGCATATAGTTGGCTTCTTTTCTATTTCTCTTCCTTGTAGTCCTAGCTATCTTAACCCAGCTCAAAAACAGTAGCCACTTGTTCCTCCATGATCGAAGTCACTCACCTGTTGACTCACTTACCTACCTCAATTCGACAAGAGTTCACAGACTCTACCACACTTACTTGGTGGGGAGAGCTACAGAAATCATGTTACAGACATCTGATTCAACCCTGGTGCCTGGACAACGTTTTCAGCAAATTGGTAAACTGTTCCTCAGACACCTGAATCATACGCCACCAGGAGTAGGAAGAATGTTGCATAATATTTCTACTGAGAAGATGAGGTGTACATGTATAATTAGGCATGTTTCATAGGAAGGAGAAGAAAGCAATAAATTTTGAAGAAAAATAGTCGTGTAAACGGTACTTCTCTCAGCAGTGCTTTTGTAGTATCTGAAATAAGCAGTCATGGGATTGGAGCTAGTTTTTCATTAGGTTGCCTGACTCATGATAGGAAAAATCATCATTGTTTTAGTTTAAACATTTTTTTGCATGAATATCTTGGTTTACAGATATCTCTCCTTACCTGGTAAATTTCAGACATGCTATTCAAAGGAAATTAACAGAGAATTTTCAAGCAGAACTATGATATAGGTAGGGAAAATAAACCATACACATTTTGCATGATAGAACCTCCATCATGATGGCAGTGAGGCCGTGGGCATTATTACTGTCGCAGAGTGATTTGGAAAATTGCCTGTTAGATCATTATACAAAATAGAGTATTAAAGCAGGGGAAGGACACAATGCTCATTGTCTAAGGAAATAAGCCCATGGGAGAAAGAAGGACTAATGTTCATTACCAGGAACAAACATCTTTCTGAATTTCATTCTTTGAACACACAGAAAAAGATTCAAAAGAAAAAAAAGTTGTTTCATCTAAAAGCTGTTGAGAATGGAAATATCAGCAAAAGTTATCAAAAAAAGAAACAAAGTTAGTGGCTTATGCCATAATGTTGGCCATCAAATCTTCCTCCTTACCTTTTCTGCCAGTTCATTTCCAAAGACTGATCACTACAAGACGAAAGAAGAAAGTGGTAAAGAATCAGTAACATAGACCAGTAGAATTGTGTAGAGAAGGTCACTAGATTGAGAGATGTGGGAAATTTATACACCATTCCTCCACCATGGCTACTTTAATTTAACTGATTTGTTTTTCTACAGGGGAAGTCTCTATAAATTCACTATCCCCTCAACATAACCAGTGATAATAATAATAGCTAATACATGGTACTCACTATGTGTGTCAGCTTTTGTTCTAAGTGATTATATATATACATACACAAAAATCATTTTAATAATAATAATAATAATCCTATAAGAGAGGCTAGATACTATTATTATCCCAATTTTCCAATTGAGCAAACAAGCATAGAAAGGTTAAATAATTTGACCATAAGTAACACTGGAGGTAGGATGAAAACCCAGGCTCAGAGTCTGTGCTGTCACCCACCATCCAATGCAGCCTCTCCGATACTATCAACAGTTATTGTGGTTGATTGTATTATTGTTCCTGGCTAATCACTCCCTCTTCCTTTAAGAGAATTAAATATACTCTTTCATTGCCATGAGACTTGCAGTGTCTTTGGGGGAGCAGTATACTTCCTGTTTCCATTAATGGCAGGCTTGATCACGTGACTTACTTTGGCCAGTGGACTGTCAGTCTGCCAAGTTCCCATGGAAGCTTAAAGAAGCATCATGTATTTTCTCCATTCTGTCAATCTCTCTCTCTCTCTGCCATGAATAAAACAGATCCCACATAGATCCTGCTCCACCTGACTTGCAGCTATTGATATGTCACAGTTGCAAGAATAAATGTTTATTATCTTAATCCACTGAAATGTAGGGGTTATTTGTTACTGCAGCTCAGCTGATTAATACGGTTACCACCTCTTGAGTGCCAATATGAGCTGAAATGAATTCTCAGATCTTGCAAGTATAATATGTTGTCCCTCAGAATTCACAAAGATAATTAATGTGTAACTAAATAAACCAAGAATCTTCACATGTTTTATAAGAGAAAACGATTACCCTCATTTTATAAAGGAGAAAACAGATCTCAGACTAAGTGTCTCAACCAAGATCACAGAATTAGTATTGCAAAGCCAACCCCAATCCTCATCTATCTGTGTGGTTTCAAGGCACAGGTATTTCTCACAATACTGCACTGCATCTTCTTCCAGGAGAGGGAAGATCCCAGAAAACCCATATTACCTGTAGGGAGTTTTTGACACCGGAGTTTGAAAACTCAGAATCTCCAACCTGCAACCTGCCTGAGCTAGAAGTACCCCAAATCGCTGGATGTGTCACAGCATTTTTTCCCTTTACTAATTTAAAAAACTACAATTGCTAAGTTATATTGTTTAGAAAGAACTATCACTTCTAACTCTACCTGGTTATGCTTTATAACCTATACGCAACCACAGGAAAACTGCTATATATTTTATCAATATTAATCATTTCATTTATGGACTGGTTTATTTAGGTACATACTCATTACCCCTGTGAATTCTGAAAGACAAAGCTTTGCACTTGGAAAATTGGAAAATCCAATTCAACATGATGGCTCAGTTATACAGGTGAAATGTAGCTTGATCAACATAGAAATCAGAATCTTGTTATCTCGCTCTTGTTAAGTATCAATGTCCTGAGGGGACAATCTCCATGGCAAAATGGAGAAAAATGTATGATTGGACAACTTGCTTCATCTTCGTTTTTCTATAAGCTAAATTGGAATCACTAAGGTTTTGTGGGTTTTGTTTGTGTTTTTAAGTTTAGGCTATCACTTAAGACTGGGAAATCTATATTTTTGTAAGTCCATTCCTTGATCCTGGGAGATTTTTATTTGAATCTCAATAATGTCTTGGTTCTTTATATAACGTACATCCTTAATTTTTTCTTGTGGTAATGACAAGATACAGCTCTTTATCACTTTTCAAGGTTTAAGAGTTAGCAGCTAAATAGAAACATTCAGGGAATGAGAATATGTTACTGCAAATTATCTAGAATCTCACGTTGGTGAATGAGTCAGAAGCTTGTTTCATTCAAATCTTTGGGCCTTGTATCTAGATGCATATTTAGAGGATGGGAAGCTAGCAATGAAGTGTCTCCTGGGACCCAGCTCCATTTCTTCACGTCATGGACAGGCTTTTTGTTGTCATTGTTTCGTACCTGAGTAACAACATCCTCTCCTCCCTTATTTCCCTGGTAATTTTCCTCTACAATTGGGCGAGTATTTTATAAGAATCTGAAGTCCTCCTAGGAATATTGACATTCTCATTCCTATTTTTGAAAATAGGTTATCCATGGCCAAATTCATTAGAATCTATATCTCTTTATAATTCATTGATCCTGGAGAACCTAAAATATGACAGTTTGAGAGGCTGATTGTGAAAGCTGGAGAAGGAGAAAGGCATCTTATAAAGTGGCTCAAAGATATCACACACTTTTAGGATTGCCGTTAGGGCAAAACAATTTTCCCAGGATCATGGCCTCATCCCCTGCTTCCATCCCCAAGGGCTGCATGAACTCGAGAGTGTTGGAAGCTGCATCTCTCACCTAGAAGAGGCATGAGAAAGGCTGACACAACCAAAAAGGGAGGAGAAAGACATCTATGGGTAGCGAGGTGGAGTCTGGGAATATCGCACTAGCCATTGAACTTGAGCAAGCATGAGTCCACTCTGATCCACCGTGCTCTCAACTGTAAAATAAAGATATTAAAGTCACAAACCTCTCCAGTCTCTTCTATCTCTTGCGCTCACCCTCTCTCCACGGATTCCCAATGATTTGTATCAAGCCATCAGCTGCACCCTTAATTTACTTTACCTTATTAAGAGTTAAAAACACTCTTAAGGAAGAAGTTTTACTAAGGAGATTTTCTAATGGTAAAAAGCTGGTTAGTGACAACAATTATTCAGGAATGCTCCTGCTCAAGGTTCATGTAAAGGAAGAGTAAAATGTTATTTAAACCGAAATTGACTTGAGCCCGTCAGTTGTTTTTTTTTTTTTTATTCCACTAGCAGAGATGGCTAGAGGAAAGATAAGGGAACGCCCCCTATATGTAAATAATTCACAAGACGCTGGAGCTTAGAGTCAGTGAATAGGCAAAAGGGAAGGCCCTCAAAATCCTGGGACCATGTGGAACTGCCACCACCCAGGAGATTGGGGGGTACCATCAAATTCGCTTGACTCTCGAAAGACAGAATGACTTCAGCTGACATCTAGGTAGGGAGCAGATTAATGTGATACATTTTTAAAATAATCTAATATATGTTATATCTTGTCTTGGAGGCGCATATTTTTAAATTTTTAATATTTGTTGTTGCGTTTCCATTTTCTTCTTATTTTATTAGTAGGTAACTGGCATATCAGCAAGACCTCAGATTTTAGAATTAGCCATCCTTTGGTTTGCATTTCATCTTTGCTGATTACTCATGCTTCAGAGACCCAGTTTCTTCATTTCTAAAATGAACGTGAAAGTACTATCTATTTCGCAGGGTACTTATGAGGACCTAAAATAAGAAATGTAAAACGCATAACACATGGTAGGTCCCCAAAGACTTGAGGCTTTTAAAAGGTATTCACAAGTGCTTACTGGGTTAACGTATGTGAAGGTACCACCTTCCCCAACAAGATGCTAAGTAGATTATGGAGAGACTTTGTGTAGCATCAGGGAATTCTGAAATGAGAAAGAAAAACGTGGACAGAGCTCTTGATACCTTATTTTGGCTTCTGTGCCTGCTGTGTGAGCTTTTCGGGACACCCTAATCCCTGAGACAAGTCTTGGATTGATTCAAGCCTAAGAAATGGGTTTTTTTGCCCAGAAAGTCCAGCATCCAGATGCTATGGGGAGAGGTACTATGTAAATACTTTGCCAGGTTGATGAGCTCCACTGAAAGCACCGTGTGAGCTAAATATGTAATAGGAGCTGTCTGTCCCCATTAACAGGAAGTTTTAAAACACTGTGTAGAACCATAAAAATAGTTCGAATCAATTTTTCACTGGGCTGTCTCTCAGAAACCATTCTGAAAGTCTGCTAAAACACTGCAAATATCATCTGTTCAGCCACGCTTTGCTTCTGTTTTAAATTAACAGCAATCTTGGGGTTTCAGTTCATTAGAATGTTCTGAATAGAGATAAATTAGTTAATAGATTTAACAACTGGAATCCGTGTGCCCATACTTCAAAAGGATAGCACTTTTTTTTGTCTCCAAAATCTCATTAGGAAAAACAGGTCAAATTGAGGCAAATAATTCAACTCAATTTGTATGCTTTCAGCTCCACGTCTTCTAAGATTGTAAAAGCTCACACCTATACAGGTCGAGCTTCATGTAAATTTATTGAACTATCAAACTCCTTGCAAACTACGCTGTAATGAATGCTTGAGTACATGATCCCTTTAATTTATATAAAGGCTGCTTTCTGAAGGCCTTTAACAGTTTCACAAAGATTATTAGTCCTCAGAACAATCTTTTGAAGTTGGGAAGGAGAATAAATAACTAAGGCACAGGGTAGCCTTGAAAGAAATACTTTCTCATTAAACAGAAGATCAGTAAAATGACATGCAAGTAAAATGCTGTGGCAAGCAGTTTGTGGTTCCATAATAAGCTAACATAAAATTACCATGTGACCCAGCAACTCCATTCCTGGTTCTTACCCCAAAGAACTGAAAACAAGTGCTCAAACAAAAATTCATATAGATATTTGTAGCAGCACCATTCACAACAGCCAAAAAGTGGATCCAAATGTCCATCAACTGATGAATGGATAAACAAAATGTTACATCCATGCGATGGAATATTATTCAGCCATAAAAGGAATGAATATGCTGATACAAGCTACAATATGGATGGACCTTGAAATCAATATGCCAAGTGAAAGAAGCCACACACAAAAAGCCACACAGTGTATAAATCCTTTTATATGAGATAACCAGAATTAGCAAATCCAGAGATACAGAAAGCAGATTAATGGTGGCCAGAGTCCAGTGGGAGGGAGAAATGGGGTGTGACTGCTTAATGGATGTGGGTTTTCATTGTGAGGTGATAAAAATGTTCTGGAACTAGATAGTCGTGATGGTTGCGTGAGTGTACTAAACATCACTAATGGTAAATTTTATATGTCTTATACCACAATTTTTTTTAAAGAAATTTTTTGAGTAAGTTTGTTCTCATGTTTCTGAAGGGTGAAACTGCAAGCTTGCCTGAAATCTGAGGGGGAAACTTCAGGCAGCCTCATGGTTCCCTTCAGACCTGGTGTTCCAGAGAAACAAATAAAGCCCAATTTAAATAATTTCCCCAATTCTGTGAAGTGTGCTTTCGCCTTCCTGGCCTGAAGGTCTCCTGAGTTTTTAAACAAAGCTTTCCCTGACCTCCCCAATTCCCAGTCCAATTTAAGTGCTTATAGAATACCTAAATATAGGTGGCACACAATACCTATATTAATACCGCCACGTTGCATCTTAACTGTTTGCTGGCTTATCTCCCTTCCCCACCAGACTCTGAGTTCCTTGAGTTCTTGCATCTTTTTCTATGCTCCTTGCTTTCTGCCTTAGCACATGGAAGGAATTTCAGAAATCACTCTACTTCATGTATTAAAATTACAACTATACACTGCTCCCAAATTATTAACCTGTTAATGCACTAAATAATCCTTCTTAAAACAGCATGTCAGTTTCCCT
Organism: Equus przewalskii; assembly: GCF_037783145.1. Lineage (NCBI taxonomy): Eukaryota > Metazoa > Chordata > Mammalia > Perissodactyla > Equidae > Equus > Equus przewalskii. The sequence goes on along the minus strand of NC_091838.1, from coordinate 61,940,660 downwards.
TCTAATAAACTGAAGCCAGATCTTTGCAGGGCACTGTTATATCAGCAGAGCAGTACCTTTAGACGTGACTATGGTTATACTATTTACTACCTGGTGAATAAATGTGTTAGGAGCAACATGAGATTTTTGTGAATTTTATTGATCTTTCTTTAATTTTTAATTCTGTGAAAATGAATCAACTGTTGGCTAAACTGAATAAACTCAAACTACTCCCAGGCTGTTGATGCTCATAAAATGGCATGACTTTAATGCCATGACTAGAGTGAGTATTGATAAGAACAGTTTTGTGATGGATTGGGGAGAATAAAAGCTTTGATGGGGTAAAATCTATGTTAATGTCTTGACATCAGTGTAGAATGAGAAGGTGAAAATGGAGGTGGGAAAATGGGAGATTACTTAAAAGAATTAAGATAACCATTTTCTTTATATGGAGGTGGCACGGCTTTTATTAGCATAACCGGAGATTGACCGACACAAAAAACTGGTCCTCATTTTTAGTTATTGCTCTCTAAGGCCTACTGTTCAACTATCCTAAAGCCAAAAGTCATCATTTTTGGCAGCCTTCATTGGACCTAATTGCTTTACAGTTAATGAGCTAATAAAATGAGTTAACTTATTCAGTTCCTAGGCACCTATATTGCATACAATTTGTCTTCGATGGTACAATAGAAATAGATTAAATTATCTTGTTGTTGTTATTGTTGTTAGCTGTTAGAAAAGTCAGGGCTCAATATTCAACCCACTGGTTGAAAATACTCAAGACTTAATATTTCAAGTATTGACCCTACCCTGGTGTCAAATATTCACCCTGTTTTATTTCTCTTCTTCTCACTTTCTCATCTGTGTCTTTTTTCTGCCTTTACATTGTGTATATTTTTGTGGGTTGCCATAAATCTTTTTAAAATGAGGTATTCTATTATACATGAATAGAGGAGACTCAACTATATCTTAAATGAATAAGTGAGTAAATAAACAAACAGCTGTACTAAATTTTTCTTTCTTTCTTCTTTCCTTCCTTTATTTGTACTAAGGATATGGAGGAAATCTTAAGGATATTCAATATTTAAGATAGGAGAGCCATAAAGAGCAGAAGCATAAAACAAGTCACAAGAGTATGCAAGCATTAATATCTTCCATATTCTTTTGTGTGTGTGTGTGTGTGTGTGTGTGTGAGGAAGATTGGCCCTGAGCTAACATCTGTGCCAATCTTCCTCCACTTTGTACCTGGGACGCCTCCACAGCATGGCTGATGAGTGGAGTAGGTCCATACCCAGGATCCAAACCTGCGAACCAGTGCAGAACTTTAACCACTTGGCCACAGGGCTGGCCCCTATCTCCCACGTTCTTTAGGAGAAAAATCAAAAAGGAGATTGTCTGAACATAAAATTCTCATTAAGGATGTAGAAACTTGCATTTCCCTCAGTTCCTCAAATGTGATTGCTTCAATTTCTGTAGAATTACTCTAGATTCTGCCCATTTGAGTTTCCTAAACAAGTGAACAGAAACTATGAACACACACATATTATCCCAAAATACTTAGCCCATTATCTTAATGAATTTATAGAGTTGTTTAAAAACAACTGATAGACGACTAAACTCAACCATTCACTATCGCTTACTACTATGTCGTGTGTGGAGACCTCTCAGTGGACTTCTACAAAAAGGACTCTCTTTTTCCCTGATTCTAATTCTGGGAAGAGTGAAGGGATTAGAAGGAGGGGCTATAAGAGAACTAACATTCTCCTTTATTATGATAGGAAATCGTAATGTCTAAAATCAAGAAAAGAGAAGCATATTTACATTAGTTAGAAGATAAAAGAATTGAAAGTAGTTTCTCCTGGGGCTGCGGGGGATAACATTAGGGCGCTGATCATTTTTGTGTGCAGCTTTTAGACTTTATTGCTTTTTAATGTATTATGTGCATGTATTACTATAATAAAAGTCAAATTTAGAAACATTCCTTCATGATTCCCCTTGCTCTTAAGGGTAAAGTCTGAAATCCAAAGCATAGCTTGCAGGGTCCATATGGCCGCCTCTGCTTCTGGCTCCAGCCACAGTCCTGACATCTTACCCTTTCCTTCCAAGCTCCACCAAGATTGGGCTTTCTTCACCTCCTCCTAGTCGAGGATGACTTTGCTCACCTCTGGGACTTCCCATGAGCTGCTGCTTCTGCCTCACACCCGCCTGCTCCTCCTCTTCCCTCCCCCAACCTTCTCTTGTCTACACTTCCTTCCCCCATCACACCACCACATCCAAGTTAAATGTGCTTCCTCCTTACTTCCTTAGCATTTTGAATTTTCCCCGGCACCGCATTTTCACATTGCATTACAACATCCGATTGCATGAGCTGCCCTCTCATCTAAAGTGTGAATGCCACGAGAGCTAGAACCCCTCGTTCACGTGCATCACCCTACACTCAGCACCCAGAAAGATGCTTATTTCAAAGCTGGTGCTCAACACATACCTAAAACAGTGCCTGACACCCAGGGGGAACAAAAATAAAGTTGAATGAAAGAAAGGAAGAAAGGAAGGGAAGGAAGGAGAGAGAGAGAGAAAGGGAGAATTGAGAGAGAGAAAGAATGTTTAGACTGCTAGATTCATGCTGTTTATTGAACTTAATCCAAGGCAAAATTATAAAGTACAAGGAATTTAAAGGTAGTAGTTTTCCTTTTTTTTTTCTATTCCCTTCTCCTCTTTAACTGTTCACTATAGCAGATGCTAAATTTCAGTGTTTTCACAGCACCACTTAAGCTAATTCACGCTAAAGAGTGGGTGACAACATTGTTTCAAAGGGTGATTTTAAAAGTATTAGCTGGAGACAACAGTGCTTAACCCAAAGAACCTTAAAGATCATTTTGAGTTCAGTCCTTCACTTTAGAAATGAAGAGATGAAGCTTTTATGAAACTGAAGCCAGAGACGTCAATGACTCACCGGATATGACACAGCAAGTTCAGTTCAGAGCTGACACCCACAGCTGGATCTTCTGACTCCCCACACTGTCCTCCCTCCCAGAGGTAACACCGCCTACTTAGAGAGAGTGACATCTTGGGAAGCAGGATGAGGGTGATGTTTCCCAAGTCAGACAAGCAAGTTTTCTTGCTGTCTTTTCTTCCTCCCTTCCTTTCTTGTTCCTTCCTCAAATTTCAGCAGCCTCCATCAACACCTACCTCAGAAGGTTATTGTGGATTTAATGCGCTATTGGCTATGACAGCACCTGGTAAACTGTAAACTGTAAGGCACTTGAAAAACCGTAAGGTTTGGGGTAAACTGTAAACTTTAAAGCCACTACAAACGCTGGTAGATTCCAGAGGACATGGGCTGTGTTCTTAGCAACCTGAAAATCCTGCCTGGAAATCTTGAAGTATTTCTTGGCGTAACAGTCCCTCACTGAATCCTGTAGAAGTTTAGAGAGACTGACACCCACCCTCAATACCAACTTAGAAGCAATTTTTGTAGAAACTCGATTTCAGGCTATTTTTTGACAGTTTACTAAACTTCCCTGATACAAAAATTTAAGAGCCGATGAATAGTTTACTGTTTTTTGCCGGGACACTTTAAGAAGTTATTTCATCCCCATTCCTTCAGTTGCTGAAAACTGAAGTGGCTTCTCTGACAGAATCACATGGTTAGTAGATCCCATAGCACTGGAATATCCTTAATGAAGGCTGAACATGTGGAAAAGTTTTCAACAGTCAGAACGTTTACTGTGGAATTCCAGAGTCTCCATGGGGCTCAGGAGGGGTTCCTCTCAGATAAGTCCTCTCCAATATGCTTTTGTTGGTCTCCTTTCGCATAGGATGGGTCCCCCCTAAAGGCATGTGTGAAACATTTAAGCAACCAAATGATGTCTCTGGAGTTCTTTGACTCTAGTTTCTGATGATGTCCCCCACAGTTGCAATCAGACAAGGCACCATCCTGAACCTTCATGCCAGGAGGCTGTTGGGGGTTCAAGTGGTCAGTTAGGATGCTTCAGGGGCAAGGAACTGAATACCCAAATAAAAGTGGCTTAAACAATTGGGTTTTATTATTATTGTTGCCTCATGCTCAAGACTAGCCATAGGTAGGCAGTCTCAGGGTTGGCTCAGCAGCTCAATGATGCCACCAAAGACACTGCTTCCTTTCATCTTTCTGTCTTCCCATCCTCAAAGTGTCCATATATCTCCCACCTCGGTCACAGGGTGGCTGCAGCAGGTGCAAGCTTTACAATCTCATGTGACAATGTTCCTAAGGAAGAAAGGAAGAAGTAGGGAGGAAGAGCGTTTTTCTCCTCTCTCTCCTTCTGTAAGGAAAGAAAACGTTTTTCAGAAGCTCCCAGCAAACTTTCCCTTATGTCTGTTGGTCAGAACTGGATTCCATAGCCATCCTGAGCTCCAAGAGGGCTGGGGAAAATGAAACTGTCATTCTCAGTCTCTATCTTGGAATTGGGCACTTCCGATAGGCATGATGGATGAGCTAATGTTTGTTGGATAGGCTGTTATAATAATAAACACTACTTGGGTGTGAATTAAGCACTTGATATGCATTCATCCATTAGGCCTTCACAACAAGCCCATGGAGTAGGTGTAATTATAGTTATTTTGCAGAGAAATGAACTAAACTTCAAAGGTGTTAAGTAACATAGTGAGGCGGTGAAGGAGCCAAGATTCCAACTCCATCACCTGACTCCGAGACTGCACTCCTGACTCGGCCTGCAGTGTCTGCCACAGCAGGCAATCCACCAGGCTGCTTCTAAAATCTAACACATAAAATTCTGAGCCATGCTTCTCTTCCTCTGAAGTGCAAATGTGACATTTTCCCCTGGCGGCAGTCGTGGTTTGGGTGAGAAGACCAGAGAGGCATCCAAGAGTGACAAGAATTGCTTTCTGTCATCATCAAGGCTTCCACAGCTGGGGCCATGATCAGGACAAGGGCTGGGACCCAGAGAGTCCACTTCATGGCCAGGGGCTAGTGATAAACAGTCAGCAGCTCTACCACAGGTACCAGAAAGTCTGGCAAGTCAGGGGTGAGGGAGTGAAGGGTCCAGTTACAAGCAGGCAGGATTCGAATAGAATAGAGTTTCTAAGTTAGAGGAATGTTTTAGAGGCCACTTCTAGTCTTCCTCTCATTTTCAAATGAGAAAAATGAGGCCCAAATAGTGTGGAGTTATTTGTCCAAGGTCACCCAACTAGTTTATGTAGAATAAGAGACACAAAATGGGGTTTTTTTTTCCAGGTGGACACAAATAACTTGGGACCTGCCCTCAGTGAAGCCTTGTCTGACCCTTGCAAAAAGCAGCCATAGAACATCATACATGTTTCTGTTATAATACTGAATTTATTCACTTGTGCATGGGTCTCCTCCATTACGTTGGGAGGGTCTCAACAGCTAGACGACACCCAACCCTGAATGTGAATCTTGACAACTCCACTTGCTAGCTGAGTGACCCATGGAAAGTTGAATGACCTCTCCAATACTCATTCTCCTCCTTTATAAAACGAGAAAAGCAACAGTTCCAACCTCACGGTGTTATTGGGACAATTAAGTTTTAAAGGCACATAGCACTGTGTGCCAGGCAGACTCAGGGGTTGATAAGTAGCAGTTACCGTTGACATCATATCTCCCCAGTGCCTACTCCCAAGTTTGGCAAATCAACTTATCCATCAATAGAGGGGACTCAGAGTCAACATCATAACAGAGCCAGATGGCAGAGTGTGAAAGAGACATAAAGATGTGATGAAGGAAGACGTACAGGAAAGGTCTGAGCCCAAAAGGGTAGGAAGATCATGCAGATCTGAAGATATGAAAGAAAGAAACACATGGGAAGTAGAAGAGCTTTCACCACTCACTCAGTCTCCCAAACTCACTTTGGCTCCTCAAGATTTAAATAAGATGGATACCATCATCACTAGCTTCTCGAGACACACCTAAAGAATTTAAAGCAATTTGCTTTAGGTCATATAGATGGTAAGTGGCAGAGCCAAGACTAAGTACCAAGGCCAAATGATTCCAAAAACATCGTCCACATGCCTACAAATCATTGTGAAGATTAAATAAGCTCATATACATGGAGTTCTGGGCACAACGCCTGGCACAGGAGTGGTGGCTCATGTCATTGCTAGTTTCATTCTCATTACATTCCATGTGTCCTTCCTGCACTGGTCCCAGCAGAGAAAGATGGTGACACTCTTGCTCCTAAGGAAGAGGTGGAGCCTCTTAGCATTCGTCAGAGGCATCATCAGGAGCAACAAGAGGTGCACGGCCCCTGAGAAGCAGTACTTGGCTTGAGCTGCTATAAGAGGTATGCATTGATCTCAGAGTTCTATTGCCCAGAGGTAGGCAGGGTGGCATAGGTTTAACCCTAAACCTACCCTATTTCTAATCCTCCCCCAACCCTCATTAATAACATGGCCGAGAGGCAGGAGAGACGGTTATAGTGGTGGCAGGAGCAACAATAAAAGCAACAAGAGAGAAAGCAGCTGGCACTGGAAGGCCTTGTGCCAGGCTAAGGCCAGAAGGGACTCCAGAAATGATTACAGCGGTAAATAAACAGAGCTGATGGCTGCACCGGGGCTCTGTACCCTGCCAGGGAAGGGACCAGGGGAGATGGGATTCCTGTAATTACGCTGGTGCAGGCTCAGCCATCATGGGTTTACCCTCATTGGACTCCGATCTGTCCCCAGGCGGGAGTTCCAGGAGCACCTGTTACAGCAGAGGTAGTTTGGCAAGCCAAACAAACTGTGGATTCATCCAGGCCACCTGTAAAGGGATTAATGCCTAACAACCTGTGCAATGCTCCTAATTGTCATAATTAATTTGGCACCCTTTCACTGGTAGGTGCTAAACAAGTACCATATAGCGAAAGCCCATTTCCTGCTAAAGTGGTTTTTCTCCCCATAATTAAAGCTGTGAGAAATTGTGTCATTTGAAAAAGCTTACCACCATATTTTCCTCACTAAACTGCCTTTTTAGTTTCTCTTCTCTTGGCCCTCTCTATCCACTGTTGGTATGAACATCCTTCTTTCTTTGGCTTTTCCAGTTACTGCTTCCCTGTTGCATAATTTAGGTTACAATGATTTGCTCATTTTCTCCTCCAGCTGGCAGTAGTTTGGTCTCTTCCACCTCCTATTTCTTTAAAATGTCATACTGTTGCTCTAGCTTATTTAAACACTGGAAAGAAGGGAAATGCAGCCACTGTAGGCACACCCCATATCCCTTAGAAAAGCGGCCTTGCTGTCTTTCCATGTGCCACTGCCGACAGGACCAGAATCCAGCAAGCTAAGAACAAACAGCTGAGTGCCACTGCAGAGGCAAAAACAATCTGGCCTCTGCTACTTTAAATAAAGAGGAGTGGAGGGATATCACATGAGAGCAGAGTTCACTTTATGTGGAGAAACAAAGCAAAAACATTTAATAACAATAGTATCCCACATATCAAGCTCTCATTGATTTTCCCTATTTACAGCTAACATTACAGGCCAACTCCACTGATTAGGGCTTCCAAAAATAAGAGACTTTTGAAACAAAGAGCTTCTTATTCTGTTTCTGCATGTGTCACTCCTGAAAGATACAGTGATGGAGAGTTTATCACTGAAAGATAGGGATAAAAAAGTCATGGCCAAAATACTTTATAATAACTGGTGGGCATTTGTATGTGTGTGTGTCTGAAAAAGTGAAAAACAATGAATCCACTTTCAGAAATTCTCTTTTTAAGTTTCTGTCTTTTGATTCCCAATAGAGTATATTATCAGTATAATGGAATTATTCACATGAATACTAACCAATGTCAGCTTCTCTGTATTCTGTAAGGAATTGAGCTTATAAAATAAATCATCTTGAGTATTTTCTAAACACAAAAGCACAATTTATAAATATTGACTTTAAAAATGTATTTGAGAATGTCCACTCCAAAATGTATTTAAGTAGAATCTTTTCCAAAGAATAGATCACAAGGAATTCCACCAACTCTTTCCTCAGAATTTCCATGACTTTGGGGAAGAAACATACAGGAAATCTATTTTACAAATATAATTTAAGAAACCAGTCTGTATATTTATAAGCCAAGACTTCATATGCAGAATTTCTCAAGAAATCCAGTGGTCAGATATCAGGATGCTCCAACTGCTCATGGACAAGGTCCTGTAAGTTGGACATAATAATACCTCAGTTTTACAGAGGGAAGAAATTAAATACCAAAGGGCTGTGAATAATTCATTTACAGTGGGAAAAAAGTTAAGGACAAACTAAACTTGATCCCAGTAATCCTTAAATCCTCACACACAAAAAATGACTTGTATTTATTTTAAGAGGAAGACCATGTCCTTTCTGTTCCCCTTTGTCTTCAAGAACTAACCTTTATTGTTAATTAAATATTCAAATTACATACATTTTATAAATTAATCTTTATTTTTACAGATAATGACCATTATAACTACTGCTGAGATCTGCAACTATCTTTTAACTTTATTCTCTGCACTAAGAAGGCAGCACTTTCAGGGTTTAGAGGTAGATATTCTAATTCAACAAGAACCATTTTAACTCCTAAAAGCGTAAACAAAGGAATTGTGTTAGTCAAGAATCTTTTGAGTACAAGTCATAAAAGTCCAACTCAATTGACTTAGGCAAAAGGAGACTTTATTAGGAGGCTATTAGAGTATTTTCAGATATCTAGATGACAGCAAGGGCTGGGGTTTTAGACAGCTCGACCCCAGGGACAAGGAAGTTCAGTTCTTTCCGTCTTTTTCTGTCCTCCCAGTGGTACAGTTTCAACCTCCTTCATTAGAGCTCACACTTTCTCACGTGGTGGCCACCAGCAGCTTCCAAACCCCGCTATTGCACAGTTTCTACCATCAGGAAATACTCATCTACTCCCTTAGTTCTAGTTCAAAAACTCCTGAGACAAGCTGATCAACCTGGCTTGATCTGCATGACTATATCCGTGGGGAGATGGATAGTGGGATACTTAGTGGTGGGGGGCGGGGGGTAGCTACAGAATAACTAACTGGACAGACAAGCCAAGAATAATCAAGTAAAATAAAAACATGCACAGATTCCGAAAGTTCAGGCAATGCCAGAAAGTTAAGGTGGCACAAAATAGCATACTAGAAATTGGCATTAAAGCATTCTTCAGTACATATTTTTTTCACTTCTCGGCCAAAACTTGGTCATATATCATTTTCTATCTCTTCCCTCTTAGACATTTTCTGTCACTTCCCCATGGCATCTAAGTTTGGGCCTACAAATTGCCCCTAAAATCTTACGCAAGGCATGCATGATGTTACTGTCAGAACTGTTTCAGAGATGTCTATGTTATTTTTAGGGTTCTGATCTTCAAGCGTGCATTTCCTTATTCCCGATTCAGAGAATTATCTTCTGAGCTTTGAGATTTTGATGCAATTTCCAGTTCATACTCCTTTTTCAATTGCTGCATTTTCATGTTTAAATCCAGTACAGTTCTGACCAGTTGGCGATTTTGGAAATGCATTTCCAGCTAAAACTTAGAAAAAGAATAAAGACTTTTATTAGCCTGAGATATGGATCAAATGAAACTGCTCTCTGCACCAGAAAAATATGGACTTTATAGGAAAGGAAAATAAGATATCAAGAAAGATGTATTTCTCATCTTATTCTCCAGTTCCGACTGTTTGGCCTGGCTATAAAACAGACTTTCTATACGACAAGGTAAAATCGGATATACAAATAGCTTTTGAAATGGCCTTGAAATGGAAACAAAAATAGCTGATGCCCAAAGGTGTCCGTATGAAAACCTGCTGTGCACGGAAGGCTGTTTTCAAGCAACGGCATGTGATCTGTGATGAAATCATCTATCTGTACGAGTTTTCTTAGCTACAGGGTAACTGCCCAGGGCCACCTGAGCATTCGAGCCCTGGGCCCATTTACTTGATTACTTGTTATTTCAAGTTTTTAGGACTTTAAATGGTCTCCCTGTCGAGCAAAAATATTTAACAACACCTTAGAGGCAGGTGTACAGTTATGTGTAGTTACACAATCTAACAAGTTTCACTCTAGAGTGAAATCTGTTATATAGCAGGGCTGATTTATTCCCTCCTCCAGTGGGAGATTGCGAAGGTCTTCATGTGTTAAAAAAATAGATCTCTAGGGTAGTTTACCTAGAAGGCAGTCCAACAAGGCTTAGTCCAACATCATCTCTGCATGACAGTTGAAAACTAGTAATCAACTATTCACAAATTTCTTCAATTATCATCTTGTTTAATGCACTTCATAAGCACCCTGTTCTCTCTGCTTAAAACTCTTCATCAACTCATCAAAGAAAACACCCAGGACGAGCCAGGGTGTTCTGTTGTAAAAAGCAAATATTGATGATCCCCTCTCAATTTGCAACATAAAGTCTTTGGATAAAATTTTCTTTCCGTTTTTCCTCTGGCACATTTTTCTTCATTCTTCAGCACCTAGAACCACTTCTCTGATAACAAGAATTAGAAATGAATAAGAAATAGAGCATTCGGCAAACAAACATTAACAGTAACGACACAACAACCAGCCCCAAAAGCCCCTGCACCGTGCCTACAGGAAGCTTCAACTCTCCAGTGTGGCAGAGACGCACTATAATCCTGCCCTGCTTTTCCAGCTTCACTTCCTGGCACTCTCCCCACCCCAGCCCCCACGGCCGGTGGTCAGAAACCTTGCCTCTTCCCAAATAAACACTCCATGCTGCGTCACATCTCCTTCCGCCCCGTCTGCTTAGGATGCCCTTTGGCACCTCTTTACCTGCTGAATCCAGTCAAATGCCAGCTCTTCTTAGAAGTCCCTTCCCTGTCGCCCCTTATCTGTGCTCCCACAAGATTCTGTACACGTGCCTCTCATAGCACACAGACTACACTAGACTGATGATTGACGGCTTAGTTTGTTTTGTATTCATAACTGTATTCCCAAGAATGGGTGCACTGCCTGGGCACAAACATGGCCGGTGCTCTGTGTGTTTGTTAGAAGACTGAGTGAATGAATGAATGCATGAACTGACGAATATCCATCCTGTCCTTTCATGCCAAGAATCAAGGAGTAAAATTATTCATGATGGCTCACCACCTAAGTAAAGTGAGTGTGTGTAATTCACACCTATTTATGAAATTCAAACACTAATAGGCCCTTAACTTTTCTTTCATCATGGATCCCTTTGAGAATCTGATGAAAGCTATAACCCTCTCTGAAAAAAACGCACTTTATGCACCTACAAAATTTTGCATACAATTTTAGATATATATGAATGAAAATGAAATCCATTCACAGACCCTGGAAATCAATACATCCCACTGAGAAGACCAATTCAAACAACAAATAATAGCAAAAATAATATAAATAGCAGCATGTCTCTAGTTAATTGAACCTGTTCAACATTATTCCTTACACAAATATGACCCTAACTTATGATATGTGCACATATCTGCAGGGATGTATGCCAATTCCCATAGAAATCTGGTTAACGGCCCATTATCAGAAACCACTTCTTCTAGCATTGAGCATGTTAAGCTAAAGCATCTACACTCTTCTGCCTTTTTCTCAAGACAAGTCACACACATTGGTGAACTAGTTGGTCGAGATGTTAACCATGGTCTGGAGCCCAGGGACACAGTATCTGTGTAAGTATGAAATTCTCTGGCTCCTTTCCAGAAAATCCCTGGATCTTTGATACCAGTGTATATGTCATTTTTTTCGGACAATGAGTCTCCAAGGTCTATAAAAATAATTATCATCATAAAAAGAGCCACTGAATAGTGCCTATGTTCCAGGAATTTTATGTAACATTATCTCATTTAATCCTTAGAGCAATCCTATGAGATTATTATCACCAGTTTACAGATGAGTAAACTGAAACTCAAACTTGCTAATTAGCATTCCTAAAGTGGTAGAGCCAGTTAAGTTAGGAGAGCCTTTAAACGTTAACGCTGGGATATGAACTCTCATCTGTTTGCAATCGTATTCTCCACCTCCTCCCCACCCCAATAGGTATTGCTTGCCTAAAACTCCTACTTGTAAAATGACTTGTTAGAATGGTTGGAAGGTGTCTCAGAGTTTATTCTACATAATCTCTTCATTTGATTTAAAAAGGAGTCAACTGAGGCACAGAGAGGGTAGTGACATCCCAGGTCAGCAGCACAGAGATGGCTGAGCCAGGTCTCAGCCTTCCAGTTTGAGGTGCTGACCCCCAGCACACCCCTCCAGGCTGTATCTCCGCTAAGGACGGCTCTCCGCTATCGAACTGCTCAGATGCCAGAAGAAAACCACATGTTTCCTCAATATGGTTGCGTCAGAGATAATTCATCCCTTGTCAAATTCAAATTAACACGGATAAAATTACATTTTTGCCCTTATTGCCCATCTCAAACTCCGAAACAAGATAAATATTCTAAGGTTCTTAAATCAGACAATTTACTGAGGGCTGAATCAGTTCTAAAGTCGTGGTTAATATTTTATCTGTATTCAATGAAAAAGAGCAAAATTTTCCAAGTTAAATCTGTTATACACGTGCATGGGCAGCACCATTTTAAACTTTGAATGGCTCTTCTTCATTTTGTCCTGTTCTAATTTTATCTATTTGGAAATTATTTAGATTATAAAACGGTGATCTAAAATCTTTACCTATGCATTCCCTCCAGTTTAACATTTGGACCTAACCTGCCTAATGTTTAAAAGAGACAAAATATCTTATTGTAAAAAATAGCTTGTTATTTCCTGTTTTCTGAAATCTTCACAAGGGGAAAGATAAGACTAAAACTTTCGGAATAAAAGAAATGGTTGCTGATAGACTTGCTCCATCGATCCTATGAGAGAGTTTATTTCATTGAAATTTCCTCCACCACACGCCATACATACACATACTAAGAGTTCCCTAGAGGCAACTTTCTATAGGGTGGAAAGATAGAGAACAAACTGGAAAAGGGTTATTGGAGTCTTGGGCGCGTCACTAGTAGACTCAGCTCCCCACAGGCGCCAGCACCGCGGGTGCCGCAGGACCCCTTCCTTCCCAGATGCTGCTGGGGAGGTGGCGGCGTCAGCATCCTGTCGGGATGTTAGCTGGCCTTCCCGGGAAGATCGATGGCCCAGCTCCTCCTCGCTGCACGCTCTCATACTCTCCCTCCCTGGGAACAGCTCCTCTCCGCCCCTCAAGTCTTGAGGTGGGCCACGCAGCCCCGGCTCTGGAGCAGGAGCCAGGACCAAGCGGAGGGCAGCCCCGGAGCTGGCCGCCCCCAGCGCGCGCTCACCAGCTCGGCGCTCAGCCGGCCCAGTGCGCCCTCGAAGCACGCCCGGCTCTGCTGCTCGCGCGCCGCCGCCCGCTGGAAGGCGCTCGCCAGCCGCCGCCTGAGGTCTTCCAGCAGCTGGCGGGCGGCGGGGGCCTCCTCCGGCACGCGCACGCTCTGGCCGCCCCCGGGGAAGCCGCGCGCGTGACGCGGGGCTGGGGGCCAGATCCCGGCCCTGCCTGGGACTCTGCGGGGCCCGCGGGAAGCTCTGTTTCGGCGGCGGCGGGACGCCCTGGGCCCATCTGAGAGATGCCGGTGCCAGCCTTCCAGGCATGTATCGCCAGCGCCTTGTTTCCCGGGGCTAGAATTCCCGGGGGGAAGGGCAGAGGCGGGGACAACTAGCGGAACTGGCGGGACCCCCGCCAAGTGGGACGCGGCTATTGCTCCGCCACTCGGAGGCGCTCCCTGTCTCCCAGCCTCGTCTCCCTCCTTCTTCCGTTCTTTAGCAACAAACGAAGGAGGTAGTTCCCATCACTCTGAAAAGTTTCAACTGGATCACTTTTCCTGCTCCTTGCAGTGTCATTCTAAGGGGAAGGCTTGGGCCCAACCAGTAGGTGGAAGTTGAGGTACAGATGCAAGGTTTGAGACCAAAGGTAGAATATTTTGTCACAAATATTTGTCCGGTTGCCTTGATTATTTAATACTTTATCTCTTTAAAATAAGTTTTTTGTTACTTTCTACCATCTGCCAGGCACTGTGGCAAGTGTTGGGGATATACGGTCTAATTAGGCCCCTTACCTCTCTCAGGTGTTCCCCCAGTCAAGTGGGAGAAGGTTGGCCCTGTTGGTGAGTTAGAAAAAAATGGTTTTTCCATAAGCCCAGCAGTGCAGAAGGTGCTTGGGATTCAGAAACTTCGTGCTCCCCTCTATACTTGATCCTTTCTGCCACTTTGACATTTATGATGGGGCTCAAATGAAAAATAAAAATTCCTCTTACCCGAAAGTGTGTTGTTTTATAATTCCCAATTCAGTGTAAATGTAAACGTGTGCCAGTATTACGTGTATATCCTCTATCGATAAACACAATCAGCTGCCTCTTTTTGATCTAATGGAGAATTTCTGAAAAGGAGTAAAAAAAACGTGTGTGATCGGAGAATGCAATTACATCCCTCCCCCATCGCCAAAAAAGGTGGCAGAGATGCTTATTCAGTACTCTCATCTTAGAGTTATTCATTAGTTCAGTAAAGATTTACAAGTCACCTGCAGTGTTCCAGGTCTGTGACAGGCGTCGAAGGCAAAAGAGCTACTTTTTATTAGTGCTTACTATGTGCCAGGCACTTTTCAAGTATTAACCCATTTTATCTTAACAACCCTGTGAGGTGGGTGCTGTTAGTTTCTGCATTGTACAGATGAGGAAACTAAGGTAGAGGTTATGCTGTGTGCCAAAGATCACAAAACTGGTAAGTGATTGTCTGAGGATTTGCACCTGGGAAGTCAGTGCTCCAAACCACGGGGACATACCCTGGATGCACACTACCTCCCAAAGAGAAAAGGAAGTTTCTCAATTTACGTGTTGCATGAGTGAGTGTTCAAACTCCCTGTGCTCATAAAATTCAGCTCTAATGAAATGGCTCAAGGCTCAATTGGATAAGGAGGAAAACAGGTTACCAAGCCTTGCAGATAATCTGCCAAATTCAACACCTTACAACAGTTTACAACCTGAGCACAAAACCCATCATTGTATACTGTTTCATAAAGATTCTCTAGAAACATTTGAAGATGTGTTCTATTGGTAGAAATTATGAAAACCCATATGGCCTACTAGGAACCTCAGGTATACGTTTAGAATTTTGGGGGTTTTTGCTAGTTTTTTTGAGTGATAGTTGGTGGGGCTTGAAAATCAGCATTAGTCAATGTGCAGTATAAATGTTTAAAATGAGTTTTCTGCCATGATTTTTCACTTGTGTTTCCAGATCATTAACTTCAACAAGAATTTCAGTTAAGTTTGATTTAATTCAACAAATAACGAATGGTGTGTGTTCAGTGTTAAGCATTGTACCGTGTGAGGGAGATATAAGGATGAATAAGGCACTCTTTTTGCCATCCAGAAGCTTAGAGCCTGGAGGAGCAAATTGTTTGGTCATTCATAAAGCAATATTTATTTAATGTCTTATTACATACCAAGTAGTATACAAGGTGCTCAGGCTGCAAAGTGAACCAGAGAGACAAAATGGTGTTTTAAAACAGACTGGTTTTACCACAGATGACTAATTTTCTTCCATAGACGTTTTTTCAGGGGTGCTGCATCTTGGATTTTACGATATTTTTTTTCTTTTACGCACACAAAGTGGATTGAAGCATTAGGGAATTAGAGTGACTCTAACGTGAAGAGACGTTTGAGTTAGGAAATGTATGAGTTATCCATTGCTGCCTAACAAATAACCCCAAATTTTAGTGGCTTAAAACAACAATAAACATCTCTCACGGTTTCTGTGGGCAAGAATTTGGGAACAGCTTAGGTTATGGTCCAGGACTTTCATGACATTGTCGTCCAATGTCGGTCAAAACTGCAGTCACCTGAAGCTGGATGTGACTGCAGCTGGAGCATCTATTTGCAAGGGAATCATTCACGTGGCTTGCAGTTGGCACTGGTGGTGGGAGGCCTCAGTTCCTCTCCATGTGGATCCTTCACTTAGACTGCTTGAGGGTCTTTGTGATATAGTGGGCAACCTCCCTCTGAACAAGACAGAGAGAGAGAGCCAAATAGAAGCTCCTTATATGAGCTCTGAGCTACATTTTTATGACCTAGTCTTGGGAGTCACACAGCATTACTTCCATCATATTCTGTTCATTAGAATCCAGCCTCTAAGTCTGGACCACATTCAAGGGGAGGGGAATTAGGCTCCACCTCTTAAAGTAAGGAGTATCAAAACATTTGCAGAGACCTATTTCTTAAACGGCCACAGGAAAAAAATGATACCTTACATATATGTAAACAATGATTCAAAGAACTGCTGACTTCCTGTCAGGAAAAAGTGAAGACCAGGAAATATTAGGGCAATATATTTTTAGATTTAGAAAGAAAATTTTAATGCAGACTTCTATATACAGACAAAATATTCCTCAAAAGTGAAATAAAGATGTTTTGACATAAAAGAAAATTAGAATTTGTTACCAGGCAACTTACACTATTAAAACCCTAAAGGAAACCCCTTAGTGGATTATGTGATTCAATGACAGGTCAGGTCATCAACCACAAGTCCAACAAGCTGACAGTGCCTGAACCCAGCAGTCTCAGCTAACTGTCAAACCGTGTCGTACCTGGAATCATGTGGTCTGTATGTCCGTTTCTCCTATTAGCTTCTCAAGGACAGTGTCTCAGACTTAATCACCTTTTCATCATCGCCAGAAACTAGCATAATGCTGGCTTGAAACAAACACTTAGTAAATCTTAGTTAAATTAATAAATTGATTAATACAGCAGGGGAGAAGGCACTTAACATTCATAGAGCACCTCTTAAGCACTAGATAGATAAACATAGACATAGATAGATAAACATAGACATAGATACAAGTCCAGATGCAGATATAGATATATTTATAGCTATAGACATAAATATAGATATCAGTACAGGTATAGATAGGTATACCATTTAATCATCACAATTATCCTGTTTTTTGTGTTTTTTTTTTTTTTCAGATGGGATCCTGAGGTTCAACGAAGTTAAGAGACTTACCTAAGGTCATGTAGTAGACATGGCTAAAGTGGGATTTGATTCCAGATTATATGGCTCCAAGGTATGCTCTTTCCCCTATACCACACTAGGCAATGTATAGTTGCAGAATCATTAAAAATCTGCTAAAGGAGGTTAAAACTTAGAATTTCCTTTATTCTAGTTACCTAGACAAGTTCTTTCCTAGCCCAAGTGCCATCCTGCTGCCACCCTTACCTATAGCAAGGCCATCTTCTCTCAGGCCTTTTGAACCCCAGAAGGAGTTGAATGTGCAGATCGTACTCCTAATTCATGCAGAACAGCAGCAAAACAAAAGTCTGAAATTCCTTATGCAAAAGCCTAATCTCTCTAACTCTCCTTACATAAATTCATAAACATTTATTATCTCTCACAGTTTCTATGGGCAAGAATTTGGGAACAGCTTAGGTTATGATCCAAGACTTTCATGACATTGTAGTCAAATGTCGGCCAAAACTGCAATCACCTGAAGCTGGATGTGACTGCAGCTGGAGGATCTATTTGCAAGGTGAATCACACACATGGTTAGATATCTCTAACAAAATGTGTACAGGATCTATATGAGGAAAAGTCTGCTGAAAGAAATCAAAACAGAACTAAATAAATGGAGAGCTATTCCATGTTCGTGGATAGAAAGACTCAATATTGTCAAGATGTCAGTTGTTCTCAGTAGAGTTCCAGTCAAAATCTCAGCAAGTTATTTTGTAAATATCAATAAAACAATTCTAAAGTTTATATGGAGAGACAGAATACCCAGAATAGCCAATATAATTTGAAGAACAAAATTGGAGGACTGACACTACCTGACTACAAGACTTACTACAAAGCTACAGTAACCAAGGCAGTGTGATATTGGCAAGAGTGGAAAAATAGATCAATGAAACCAAATAGAGAGCCCAGAAGTAGATCCACATAAATATAGTCAACTGATCTTTGACAAAGGAGCAAAGACAACACAAGGGAGAAAACATAGTCTTTTCTACAAATAGTGATACCAGCCCTGATATTGATTTCCCTACATTAAACCCAACATATATGGGGTTAAAACCAAAGCACTCTTTCCCTGCTTACTCCCCGGCTTCCTGGCTCCAGAATCCACTGTCCAGCCATGGAGCCAGGGAGACAAATGGCCAAGGAGAAATACCTGGATTCATTATCTCCACCCCCCCCTTCCCCTTCCCGAAAAGCAGTTACAGGCTGGTAGAAAAGCTGCTGACTAGCAAGGTCACAGGCTTCTTCCTCTCTGCAAGTAGTCTCAAGGCCAAACACAGGGTGGTGGAAAAGCTCCGACCAGCAAGGTCATATGCTCCCCCTCCCCTACCTAAAACCCCAAGTAAAAACCCTTACTTTTAGGTTTTCGGGGAGTTTGGGATTTCAGCATTAGCTGCCCTTTCTCCTTGCTCAGTGCTGTGTAATAATAAAATTCCTGCTTTCTTCCACTGCACCCGGTGTCAGAGATTGGCTTGCTGTGTAACGGGTGAGTGAACTCACTTCAGATTTGATATCAATAGTACTTGGACAACTGGACATCCACGTGCAAAAAAATGAATCTAGACACAGACATACTTCCACCCTTCACAAAAATTAACTCAAAATGGGTAATAGACCTAAATGATCATAGACCCAAGTGATCAAAACTGTAAAACTCCCAGAAGATAACATAAGAAGGCTACCTCTCAATTGTTTTGAACACTAAAAGGGAGTTGAATGCACAGACAGTATTCCTAATTCATGCAGAACAACAGCAAAACAAAAGTCTGAAATTCCTATTAAATGCCTACTCTCCTCTCTAAATCCCTTAAATAAATTCATCAGTTAATATGTACCTTTGTTGCAACTAATTTCTTTTTTTTTTTCCTGTCTGTTCACCTTTCCCTGGGAAACCCGGATCTGGACTCTTTACGTGTTCTTTAGCTGTGCTTTGGGATCTTAGATCTTTTGCTTCCTCTTCAGCCATCCACTCTGAACAATTATGCTTTTAGACAATGTGCTCTGTGTGTTCCCACTGCAAACAGAACGTCCCTAAGTGCTTTGTGCAAAAAGAAACAAATACTACTCTAATTTTTTCAGTGAACAGCTTAGTGGTTTGAGCCATGGAAGAGTCTGTGGGGAACATGGTCATTTTGTTTTCTGGCTAATGAATGGTTGGCAAAAATTCCTTTTTGCTTGTGGAATGTCCAAAATGTAGTCATTGTCCTTCTAGCTTAATTTGCCAGAATTCTGAGTTCAAAACGGTGATTTCAAATTCCAGCTTCACCCCTTGCTGGCCATGTGACTTTGTGTAAACTCTCTGGGTCAGTTTGTTCACAAGTAAAATGAGAATTATCTTCCTCCTCACTCACTTGCTGAGTAGATTGACTAAAGCCCCCAGGAGGGCACTGAGCCAATAGGCTCTCCGTAGTTGTGCTTCTTGATTCTCACATAAGGGATGATTGGGGTTCTTACCACAGGGACACGTTTCTGAACATTGCATCAGTGAACATCACAGTGCTATGTGTCTAAAAGATACAGGAGAATTAGGATTGCAAGGGAAACTGAGTCAGGTCTGAACTAAAACAGTGAAACCAGGCTGAAAAATGCCCCTTCCAGTGGGTTGAATGACCATTTTATTTATTTAGTGTGTGTGTGAGGAAGATTGGCCCTGAGCTAACAGCTGTGCTAATCTTCCTCTACTTTATGTAGGATGCTTGATGAGCAGTGCCAGGTCTGCACCTGGGATCCGAACCCATGAACCCCAGGCCACCGAAGCAGAGCACACTAACTCAACCACTACACCACTGGGCCGGCCCCTGGATGACCATTTTAAATTGTCAGTAATCACACGGAACGAGTATAATCATCTCGATCACATCCTTTAAGTGTGTACGGTGAGTTATATTATTGTTCAAAATATTCTCTGCCTCTTGCATTGGGAAGATTGTATTTCTCCACTCGACTGACCTCAGGCTTGGCCATAGGACTTGCTTAAGCCAATGAACTGTGAGCAAAGGGATACGTGATTTCTCAGAGAAATATTTAGGTTCTGTCACACAATCCATCCTCTTCTCTTTTCCAGCAGTGTGCCAGGGCAGACAGCTCCTTCATGCTGGGTCCTAGGATGGAGATATCATGGAGCAGAGAAGAGGCTGGCCTGTTATGGGGGGGGGGGGGGGGCGGTGTAGTTTGAGTGAGAAACAAACATATATAGTAATCCAAGGAAATTAGTGTTTGTGGGTTTTTTTTGAAAGCCCTGATGTCCAATTTTCCCTTTGGCTTATTTCCTTTTCTTAAAAGTAGAGTGCGGAAGTACGCATCCAGAGGACTGAGAGTTCTGGTAAATTGAAGTTTTACTGAGATATTTCTATGATAAGATCTCTGGATGCTTATTTGCCTCCAACAAGAAAAATGTAGTTGTTGGAAGGTACCAAACCTTTCTAGTAACTATCCAAACACATTTGCTCTTTTACTAGATGAGTTTAAATGAGTTATGAAAGTCATACATGAAATGTAGATAACAGTAACTGTTTTTTATTGACAGAGAATATATAAAAGGCACATGCAGGATACTGTATAATTTTAGACTGTCAGTTTGCAGTCTGAGAAGAACATCACAGCTTCATTTCCACACCAGATATAAAAAGGGATATGTTTCTTTTAATATAGTTTTGACTGTTTATCTTGTCGTCATGCTCTGTATCTTGAAGACGTTTCAATTACAGCCTTCTTCTAAGATTCAACTAAACATGACACCAGAAAAGTATAGAAACAAGACAACTTATGGCACTTTTCTTCAGAGCCTTTTGTGTACTGTGATATTTGAGTTTTGAGAAATAAAAGAAATGTCAAATTTGTCTAAACAGCAACTTTGATACCCACTCCAATAAATAGATTTGTGTTTTAACATAAGATACACAAGTTAGCTATTTTCTTTGGCAATTTCAATTCGGAAAATAGTTACAGGTACTCAGGAAGCAATATCTGCTGGAGAACATTACTACCTTCTTTTAAGATTGGACTTTCTTTTCAGTAAAATTGAAATGTTATCCAGTCAATCAGCATATGTTTGTTGAACTCTACTTAATGCAATGCACTGTTCAAAGAGCACCCAAGCAGAAAAATATGTTAACAAATGCATTCCTTTTGTGACTGATGACGCAGAGTTAAATTGAACTGGTGGTAAGTGCCAGAAACATTTTTACTATTTGAAGTAGGCAGCCTCTAAACTGGCCCCCTGTCGCTTCTGAGATTATGTTACAAAAAGACTGTGAGTTTTGTTTTGCTCACGCTTTCTTGCTTTCTTGCTCGCTTGTTCTGAAGGAAGCCAACTGCTATGCCATGAGCTGACCTATGGAGAGTCCCACATAGCAAGGAATGGAGGGAGGCCACTGGACAGTAGTCAGTGTGGAACTGAAGCCCCCAGTCTAGTAGCTCATGAGGAATAGAGTCTTGGCACAACCTTGTGAGTGAGGTTCAGTGAGAATCCTCTCCCAGTCAAGCCTTCAGATGACACTGCAGCCCCATCCAAGACCTTGGTTGCATCCACCTGAGAGACCTTTAGGCAGAGGACCCAGCTAAGCTACACCACAGATTCCTGAACACAGAAATTTTGAAATAAAAACAATTTTGTTATTTTAAGCATGTAAAGTTTTTTTAACTGGTTTTTTTTTTTTTTTGGTTAAAAAATAAAGACTTTATTAAGGTGTGATTGACATACAAAAAGCTGTACGTATTTAATGTATACAACTTGATGAGTTTGGAGAAAGGTATACACTCATGAAACCATCATCACAATCTGTGCCATAAACCTATCCATCACCTCCAAAAGTTTCCTCTTTCCTCTCTATTTATTATTATTAGTTGTTATAAGGACATTTAACATAAGATCTACCCTCTTAGCAAATTTTTCAGTATACAATACAGAATTGTTAACTCTAGGCTCTATGCTGTACATTAGATCTCTAGGACATATTCATCTTATATAACTGAAACTCTGATACTTTAATTAATACTTCCCCATTTCCCCTCCCTCCAGCCCCTGGCAACCACTATTCTACTCTCTGCTTTTATGAGTTTGACTTTTAAATTCCTAACGTAAGAGGTATCACGTAGAATTTGTCCTTCTGTGTCTGACTTATTTCACTTAGCATGATGTCCTCCAGGTTCATCCACGTTGTCACCAATGGCAGGATTTCCTTCTTTCTCATGGCTGAATAATATTCCATTGCATGTGTGTGTGTGTGTGTGTGTATATATATATATATATATACAGTACATTGTTTTTATCCATTCATCTCTTGATGGACATAAAGGTTGCTGCCATGCCTTGGCTATTGTGAATAATGCTGCAGAGAACATGGGGATGCAGATATATCTCTGAGATCTTGATTTCAATGTCTTTGGATATATACTCAGAAGTTGGATTGCTGGATCATATGGTCATTCTATTTTTACTTTTTTGACATACTTCCATACTGTTTTCCCTAATGGCTGTACCAATTTATATTCCCACCAACAGTGCACAAATGTTCCCTTTTCTCTCAACCCCTGCCAAAACTTATCATTTTTTCTTTTTTTTTTTTTTTTGATAATAGCCATTCTAAAAGGTATGAGGTGCTATCTCATTATGGGTTTTATTTGCATTTCCTTGATAATCAGTGATGTTGAGTACATTTTCATATATTTGTTGGCCATTTGAATGTCTTCTTTGAAGAAATGTCTATTTAGGTCCTTTATCCATTTTTTAATCAGGTTATTTAGATTTTTGCTATAGAGTTGTAGGAGTTCCTTATGTATTTTGAATATTAACCCTTTATCAGATGTATAGATTGCAAATATTTTTTCCCATTCCATAGGTTGTCTTTACACATTGCTTATTGTTTCCTTTGCTGTGCAGAAGTTTTTCAGTTTGTTGTATCCCCACCTGTCTATTTTTCTTTTTGTTGCCTATGTTTCTGGTGTCATATCCAAGAAATCTTTTCCAAGACTAATGTCAAGAAGCTTTTTCTCTATGTTTTCCTTTATGAGTTTTACAGTTTCGGGTCTTACACTTAAGTCTTAGTCCATTTTGAGTTGAGTTTTGTGTAGGGTGTAAGATGAGGGTCCAATTTCATTCTTTTGCATGTGGATATACAGTTATCCCAGCACCGTTTATTAAAGAGTCTGTTCTTTCTCAATGGTGTATTCCTGGCACCCTTGTCAAAGATTAGTTGATGGTATATGCATGTTTATTTCTGGCCTGTCTATCTGTTCCATTGATCTGTATGTCTGTTTTTATGCCAGTACCATACTGTTTTGATTGCTGTAGCTTTACAATATATTTTGAAATCAAGAAATATGATGCCTCCAACTTTGTTCTTCTTTTTCAGGATTGCTTTGGCTATTTGGGATCTTTTGTGGTTCTATATGAATTTTAGAATTTTTTTTTCTATTTCTGTAAAAAATGCCATTGGGATTTTGATAAGAAGTGCATTGAGTCTGTAGATCACTTTGGGTAGTATGGACATTTTAACAATACTAATTCTTCCAATCCATGAACAAAGAATGTCTTTCCATTTGTTTGTGTCTCTTATTATCTTTCATCAATGTTTTATACTTTTCAGTGTACGTATATTTCACCTCCTTGGTTAAGTTTATTCCTAAGTATTTTATTCTTTTTGGTGCTATTGAAAATGGGATTGTCTTCTAAATTTCTTTTTCAGATAATTTATTGCTATTGTATGGAGACATAACTGATTTTTGTATATTAATTTTTTTATCCTGCAACTTTACTGAATCCATTTATTAATTCTAACAGGTGTTTTTGTGTGTGAGGCTTTAGGGTTTTCTACATGTAAGATCATGCCATCTGCAAACAAAGATAATTTTAGTTCTTCCTTTCCAATTTGGATAATTTTTTTTCTTCCTTTTTTGTCTAATTTCTCTGGCCAGGACTTCCAGTATGATGTTGAATAGAAGTGGTGAAAGTGGGCACACTTTCCTTTTTCCAAATCCTACAGGAAAAGCTTTCACTTTTTCACCATTGAGTATTATGCTCCCTGTAGGCCTTTCACATATGGCCTTTATTATGGTCAGGTAAGTTCCTTCTAATACCTGATTTGTCAAGAGCTTTTATCGTGGAAGAGTTTTGAATTCTGTCAAATGCTTTTTCTGCATCTATTGAAATGATCATGTGATTTTTGTCCTTCATTGTGTTAATGTGGTGTATCATATTGATTGATTTGCATATTTTGAATCGTCCTTTCATCCCAGGATAAATCTACTTGATCATGGTATATAATCCTTTTAAAGTGCTGTTGAATTCGGTTGGATAATATTTTGTTTAGGATTTTTGATTCCATTTTTATCACAGATATTGGCCTGTAATTTTCTTTTTTGTCATGCCTTTGTCTGGTTTTGATATCGGGATGATGCTGACTTCATAAAATGAGTTTGGAAGTGTTCCCTCTTCGTCTATATTTTGTAAGAGTTTAAGAAGGATTGATATTAATTCATCTTTAAATATTTGGTAGAATTCACCTTTAAAGCCATCTGGTACTGGGCTTTTCTTTGTTGGGAGGTGTCTGATTACAAATTCAATCTCCATATTTGTTATCGATCTGTTCAAGCTTTCTATTTCTTCTTAATTCAGTTTTGTTGGGTTGTATGTTTCTACAAACTCATCCATTTCTTCTAGGTTGTCCAATTTTTTGGTATATAATTGTTCATAATAGTCGCTTATGATCTTTTTTATTTCTGTGGTATCAGTTGTAATGTCTCTTCAATCCCTGGTTTATTTACCTTAGTCTTCTCTCATTTTTTTCTTAGTCTAGCTAAGAGTTTGTTGACTTTGTTTATCTTTTAAAAAAAAAACAACTTTTCAATAGTTTTATTGATTTTTTTCCATTGTTTTTCTATTCGCTATTTAATTTTTTTGCCTTAATCTTTATTATTTCCTTTCTTTTGCTAAATTTGGGCTTAATTTGTTCTTTTTCTAGTTCCTTGAGGTGTAAAGTTAGATTTTTTATCTGAGATATTTCTTCTTTTTTTAATGTAGGCATTTATTGCTATCAATGTCCCTCTGTATACTGTTTTTGCCACATCTCTTAAGTTTTGATATGTTGTAATTCCTTTTTCATTTGTGTCAGGATATTTTCTCAATTTCCCTTTTGATTTCTTCTTTGACCCACTGGTTGTCCAAGAGTGTGTTGTTTCATTTCCATGTGTTTGTGAATTTTTCCATTTTCCTTTTGTTTTTTATATCTAGTTTCATTCCTTTGTGATCATAAAAGATACTCAGAATGATTTCAGTATTCTTAAATTTATTAAGACTTGTTTTGTGACATAGCATGTGATCTATCCTAAAAACGTTCCATGTGAACTTGAGAAGGACGTGTGTTCAGAATATGTCCTATATGTCTGTTAGGTCCATTGGTCTATTGTGTTGTTCAGTTCTGCTACTATTATTGTATTGCTTTTTATTTCTCCCTTCAGATCTGTCAATGTTTGCTTTATATATTTAGGTACTCTGATATTGAATGTATATATATTTATAATTGTTATATCTTTCTGTTGATTGACCTTTTTATCATTGTGTGATGACCTTTCTGTCTCTTGTGACAGTTTTTGACTTAAAGTCTATTTTGTCTGATATAAGTATAACCATTCTGCTCTCTTTTGGTTATCATTTGCGTGGAATATCTTTTTCTAACTTTTCACTTTAAGCCTATATGTGTCCTTAAATCTAAAGTTAGTTTCTTGTAGACAGCATATCATTACATCTTGTTTTTTAATTCATTCAGCCACTCTATATCTTTTGATTGGTGAGTTTAATCCATTTACATTGAAAGTAATTATTGATAGGTAAGGACTTCCTATTGTCATTTTGTTAATACTTTTCTGTCTGTTTTGTAGTTCTTTTGTTCTTCCTCTCTGGCCGTCTCCCTTTGTGATATGATGATTTTTGTTGTGCTATACTTTGATTCTTGTCTCTTTATCATTTTTGTATCTATAGTTTTTTCTTTGTTGTTATCATAAGGTTTTCATACAACTTCCGATTGTTATAACAGTCTGTTTTAAGCTGATAACAACTTAACTTCAATTATATACAAAAACCCTGCACTTTTACTTTATACACACATACTTTATGTTATTGATATCCGAATTTACTTCTTTTTATATTGTGTGTCCATTAACAAATTTTTATGATTATAGTTATTCTTAATACTTGTGTCTTTTAATTTTAATGTTAGGGTTAAAAGTGATTTACATACTACCATTACACTATTACACCATTACACTATTACATTATTCTGTGTTTGTTTATATATTTACCTTTACCAGTAAGATTTACATTTTCATATGCCTTCATGCTGTTGTTTAGTGTCCCTTTGTTTCAACTTGAAGAACTCCCTTGAGCACTTCTTGTAAGGCAGGTCTAGTGGTGATGAACTCCCTCAGTTTCTGTTTGTCTAGGAAAGTCTTTATTACTCTTTCATTTTTAAAAGAGAGTGTTGCTGGGAAGAGTACTCTTGGTTGGCAGTTAGTTTCTTTCAGCACTTTGAATATATCATCCCATTCTTTCCTAGCCTACAGGATTTCTTCTGAGAAATCCGCTGATAGTCTTATGGGGATTTCTTTGTATGTGACTAGTCATTTTCCTCTTGCTGCTTTCAAAATTCTCTCTTTGTCTTTGACTTTTGACAATTTAATTATAATGTTTCTCATTGTAGACTTCTTTAGAGTCAACCTATTTGGGGATCTTTGTGCTTCAAGAATCCAAATGGCCATTTCCCTCCTCAGATTTGGGACGTTTTCAGCCATTATCTTTTTAAATAAGCTTTCTGCTCCTTTCTCTTTTTCTTTACCTTCTTGGAATCCCATAATATGTATGTCGGTTCACTTGATGTTTTCCCACAAGTCCAGTAGGGTTTCCTCACATTTCTTCATTCTTTTTTCTTTTTGTTTGGACTGAATAATTTCAAATGACATCCTTTTAGATTTGCTGATATTTTCTTATGATTGATCCAGTCTGCTGTTGAAGACCTCTATTGCATTTTCAGTTTAGTCATTATGTTCTTCAACTCTAGAATTTCTGTTTGGTTTCTTTCTATGACTTCTGTATCTTTGTTGAACTTCTTATTTTGTTTATGCCCAGTCATGTGTTGCTTAACCACAGGATACATTCTGGGAAATGTGTCATTAGGCAATTTTGTCATTGTCTAAACATCATAGAGTGTACTTACACAAACCTAGATAGTATAGCCTACCACACACCAAAGCTATATGGTACTAATCTTATGGGACCACTGTCATATATGCAGTTTGTTGTTGACTGAAATGTCGTTATGTAGTGCTTGACTGTATTGGTTTCCTGATTTCGTTTATCTGTTTTCTCTTGTAGTTCACTGAGCTTCTTGAAGAGTTTATTTTGAATACTCTGTCAAGCAATTTGTAGATCCCCGTTTCTTTAGGGTTGGTTACTGGAGCTTTATTTTGTTCCTTTGGTGGTATTATGTTTCTCTGCTTCTTCAATCCTAGTAGCCTTGCACTGGTGTCTACATATTTTAAGAAGCAGTCACCTTGTCCAGTGTTTACAAACTGGCTTTGGCAGGGAAAGCCCTCCACCAATCAGCCCAACCAGAGAGTCTAGGTGGGCCAGTTGGCAAGGCCTGAGGTTGGGCCATCTGCCAGGGGCCAAAGGCTAGCTATTGAGATTGGTATGTTGGTTGTGGAAAGTCACTCCTCTTTGGCGTGGACACCAATGTAAACAATTAGGGACATTTACCTGACTTGGAAAACTCAGCCCAAATGCTGTAGATTTGGTAGAAAATATATGTAAATGCATCCCTTGTGAATTATTGGTAAATACTGGAAGCCATTAGAAACCTTCTGTGACATTACTGCCAACCATACAATGGCTCCATTGTTTAATCCAAAAGGACACTCACAATATTTATATGAATTGATTTTTAAGGGAATATCACATATATTCTTATGTATGTCTGCACAAGAACATTTCAAAATGCTCCTTTACCATTTATCAAAAGGAGTTGAGGGGGCCTCCCCGGTGGCATAGCAGTTGAGTTCACACATTCCTCTTTGGTGGCCTGGGGTTTGCCAGTTCAGATCCTGGGTGCAGACTGTGCACCACTTATCAAGCCATGCTGTGGCAGGCATCACACATATAAAATGGAGGAAGATGGGCACAGATGTTGGCTCAGGGCCAATCTTCCTCAGCAAAAAGGGGAGGATTGGTGGCAGATGTTCGTTCAGGGCTAATCTTCCTCAAAAAAAAAAGGAGTTGGGGAACCCCAAGATCTGAGATTCTCTTTGTAAAACTCTGAATAGAGAGAGAAGCATATCTTCTTTCTTTTTTATTGTAGTCTTTATAGAATCCATCCAGATTGAGAGTAAAATTAAATTATACAGATCCTAAACATAAGATTTTAACCAAAAGTAAATACATTTCTTTTCATCAGTATATCATTGAATATTAAATTAAAATCAAATAACATTAACATTAAATGTTAAAAATATAACATTAAGTTTCTAGTAAGGAAAAACAAGGTGATATTTAACTGCAACTTTTAGCAGTGCTCATAGATCCACAGAACCAAGTGGTGTTTGTTGGGAACACATAAACTTTCTTCAGTGGGCGGAAAAGGGCCATTTCTTCTGCCAGGAGACCATTTCTATCTGACCTGTATCTAGTTAATCAGAAAGAGAATCAGCATTTCTAGAAAATTATATTACTCATTCTTTCAACTCCTTTCTCTTGAATGCAAAAATGAAGGGCATTGCTTCTTACATCTCATTTATTCATCAGTATTACTTTTTATGGGATCCCTTTATAAGGGAAGAGTTAAGAGAGTCATAACAACACTGACAACCTCTGGCAGATACAGAATAGAAAAACACTTGAGAAGTGATGATGCATATAATAGAGGAAAAGAGCCAGATGTTTTAGATGGACATGAAGATAAGAAGAAACAAGTTGTGCTTCAACTTACAGTTTGTTGTTTTAAAAAAACAACCAGGACTATCAAGTAGATTAGTTTCCATGTGATAGTAAGGCAGCCTGGCATCTAAAATCACATGCACCAATTCACACTGATGTTAATGTTTGTGGAGGGGAGGAGCGGAGCACCAACATTCATTCATTCAACGTTCCTTCATTCAAGAGTATTTCAGAATACTTATTATCTGCCAGGCACAGTGCTAGATGTTGGTATGGACATTTTTCTTTTTACTCTTGCCTTTTTTTTTTTTTTAAAGATTTTATTTTTTCCTTTTTCTCCCCAAAGCCCCCCGGTATATAGTTGTGTATTCTTCGTTGTGGGTTCTTCTAGCTGTGGCATGTGGGACGCTGCCTCAGCGTGGTCTGATGAGCAGTGCCATGTCCGCGCCCAGGATTCGAACTAACGAAACACTGGGCCGCCTGCAGCGGAGCGCGCGAACTTAACCACTCGGCCACGGGGCCAGCCCCTCTTTTTACTCTTGCCTTTTTCACATTAATTTGATTGTCCCTACTAACCTTTTATTTCCTTTCATCCTTTCAAATGCATGTTTAGTGAAGAACAAAAGAATTTCCCAGTCCTGAAAAATACTAATCCTGGAAATTAGTATACATGCCTGAAACTACTCCATTAATAAAACAAAAAACAACAACAACATCATCTCTCTTGCTTTAAATTAATCTAAGGATTAGACTCTAGAGTATTCACAGACACCTGGCTTCTCGGTTGAATTATAAATTTCTTTGGCTACAGGTACATTCACATTGCTTAGGACAAGTAAGTGCTAAGAGTGAACCGAGATGAGGAAAAGTGGGGTACCTGGACTGAATTCTCCTTGTTTGCTATTTTAGTGTAGAGTAAGACTACATAGACAGATACTCGCTTTTCAAATACGTTTTTAAATTACAGAAAAATCTTAAATAAAAAACATAAAAATCAAAATTAGAAAGAAGGAAGTGATTTCTAAGACATGATTCTTTGAAGGAGGAAGAAAATAATTAGCAACTGAAAAATACACTGGTAGAGATATCATGTCTAGGAATTGCAGAACAAGTAACTTAGTGACCCATAGCTCTATAACCCTACAGAGGGAAGCAGAACAGCAAAGTGAATGAGAAGGTTCAGAAATCTACAGACGTGCTCTTTACACACTTGACTTTAGACTTCTCTTTTTCTTGTTAAATTTCTACAAACTACATTTGCTGCTCCTGGAACACTTCCCAGACATGTTCAATTCTCCATCCCTTTGCACATGTGCTGTTCCTATGCGTGGAATGACCTTCTCACCTTGCCCAACTCTTCTGATGAGTCTTCTCCAAATTCCCTGGGCAAGAATAGAGCCTCCCTCCATTGTGTGTTCCCATTGCTTGTATCCATAAGTCCAACTCTTACTCCTTGTTATGCTAAACTCTATTCCTTTGTTATCACCTTTAATCTGTAGCTTTCTGATGCAAGCACCTTGTCTTATCCTTGGGTTCTAGCCCAATGTTCCACAAATGGCATGGGAAGGATAGATGGATGTTAACTAAAGACTGAGACACAATTCAGCCCTATACTGTTCAATGGAATTCAAGTACCTAGTAGAGAAAATTGCGTATTTATGATTCTAGGAATTCACAACTTCTTTTTAACCATGGCATCAGATGATGCTAGCTCACTTTTGCCAGCTATAAGAAAGCTAACTGAGTAAAGTACAGAAAACAATAGGAGACTCTTGCTTGCTGCTTTCCAGTCCCTGGGAGCCCCCTGCTGCCCAGAAAAATAAAAGGCACTGCAACATCTTCCCAGGCTAATAGGGCAGCGTTAGACACGCCTAACATGAAACCTTAAAAACTTACTTTTACCATTTCATACACCAGCTCAACATTATCAGCTGTTTTTGTCATCCTCCTTCTGAATCAGCCAAGTCTGCTTTCTAGGTTTTCAATTTTTCTTAATGGTACCACCATGATCCAAGTCATCCTGGATCAAATGCTCCCTTCTCCTGCTGCTCCTTCTCCTCATTTTTGGCAGTATTGCTATCAAGTATTGAACTTTTGCTATGTGCCAGGCACTGTACTAAGCTCTTCACGTGGATTACATATCATTTAACCTCTGAATAACCCTTATAAGGCAAGCTATTATTTCATTTTAGTGACAGGAAAACTGAGGCTTAGGAGGTTAAGTAACCTGTCTTAGGTTATACACAGTGAATGGCACGGGACAAAGCTGGGGCTTGAAGCAGGAATTCTGGCTGCAGAGCTCTTACCCAGTGCTTCCTTCCAAGCCACTGCTTCTGCATCCAGCCTGAGTCCTCCTTTCAAAGCCTGGTGCTCCTACAGTTTAGCTCCTCATTACATCATGCTTGAATTTTATGTTCAGAGTCATAGCTGTATTCCTCAGCTCCTGCCTCTCATTCTACTGACATCTGATATTGTAGCATTAGGGTTTTTATTAATTTGGTTAACTAGTTACTTAACATTAGGGAGCTACCTACTCTTTCTAGATTCCTGGACTTTAGACCTTTAAAGCCCTAGGGCCATGTTTCAGATCCAAAAGAGTTCCCTGATCTCTCTTTCGCTTCACTGTAATGAGTCTGCTCTGCTATCTTCTAACACTGACAACACTGCTCCAACCCTTGTCTTCTTCTTCCACTAATCTGGATTAGCACTGGCATCATGGGTAGAAGAGTTGATTTTGGAGACAGATAGGTTTGAGTCCCTGCTTATAGCCACCTGTTAGTTGCATGATGTTGAACAAGACTTATCATCTAGCCTAATTTGATAATAGAATTATCAAACTGAACTGAATATTTGGAAGTTTTTCTCCCACTAAACCCAAGTCATTTTACAGATAATGGATCTTTAATTTTAAGGACTCCATAGTACCATGCTCTTAACACCCTCTTTCCCAAGAACTTTGAAATAATATCTATAACTTATTGACTACCTAGTTTGCACCAGCAATAGCATTCATTAGGTGTTTTGTGAAGGATGAGATATCAGCATACAGAAAAACGATTGAATAAACTAACGTTGTAAGAGCAAATACAAATGACATTAATAATAATTTATGTTGTGAATTATTCAAATATTTTACTAGCAAAATGCATTAGTGCTGGTTGAAAAATACATGCTGGTTGACTATAGCTTGAACAGTTGTTCACTTTGCTAATTTTCAACCTAACATCTTTTAGCCAATAATTTCAAACAAATGGATAGCACACACTTGAGGAGCACTTTGATTTGATTTTTTAAATTTCTGTAGAAGATACTTTTTAATTCACTTGAGTATGCTAACGTAATTTTCCTTCCTCACTCCCCAAATTATATTCCTTCTCCCATCACATACACCAAGATGGCTCCAAACATCTCATATCTATCCAGAAAAAGAGGGGGATGGGGTAAGAAAGAAGGGAAAAAGTGGTGGGCAAAGATAGTCTGAGCCTCCCAGATTGCAGACCCCATGTAACTTTCCTGGCTACTGATAAAGGTTTATTTTAGAGACAGAAACCAACCTGAGAGGACCTCATTGATTGTAAGGTTGCCCAAATGTGTTATAAGGAAATGGCGAGTACTCAGGGTAGCTCTTCTACCTCTGGTTGTCTATTTTAAAGTACATTTGATTAAAATTGTGCACCTAACTTTTGTTTTCTTATAGACTTACTCCAAAGAGAAAGGTATTGAAGGAAGAGAATACTGGGTAAGGACCCAATATACATGTGAAAACCGTGCTTGTTTGATGCTTGTTTTGAACAATGTCTTCTTGGCCAGCATGTTGTGGGAATGGGGACTGGAAAGTAAAACTGAATGTTCCATAATTTGGAACTTGACTTCGAAGCTTACAAATATCACATGGTAATTTTTTATCAAAAAATACACAAAAACAATGTAAGCTTTGGGTGATAAGTTTATTACTCAACAGTGATACCTGTTCATCAGTTGAACCTCACTGCTTCCAGAAAGAGCTAGCTTACAAAGTTTGAGGAGTTTCCACCAATGACACTGTGATAATCTCAGACGGTAGTTCTCTGGGTTCTAGGAAAATACAAGGAGAGAGAGCAAGTAATGCAGATGGAATGATGGCTGGGAACTTGGAAGAATTGCCAAGAAAATTCGAGGCCAGAAGAGTGAGCAGAGAGGCCAATCAGGAAGAATCCTCTCTGCCACGCTAGGAGGGTGACATAAATAAGCAGTATTCAGAAAATGCCTTAATTAAGCAGAAACCAACTATGTTTACCACTTTGAATAATCCTCATATAGGCAAGACGCAGCATAAAAATAGCTCCCAGTTGCCTGAAATGTCTTACTTTCCTTAATGTCAGTATTGTGTCCTGATCATGGATGTTTTGAAACCCAAACCTACACAGCCTCAAGGAATCTCCATCCTCAAAGAGTGATAACACTGTCTTTAACTTGCTCAGCCTGTTAACATACTTCACCAAGGAGGGTGAGATTGGCTGATATATTTTCAAGAATTCTTCAACAAGGATTTTTTTTTTTAAGATTTTATTTTTTCCTTTTTCTCCCCAAAGCCCCCCAGTACATAGTTGTATATTCTTCGTTGTGGGTTCTTCTAGTTGTGGCATGTGGGACGCCGCCTCAGCGTGGCTCGATGAGCAGTGCCATGTCCGTGCCCAGGATTCGAAACAACGAAACACTGGGCCGCCTGCAGCGGAGCGTGTGAACTCAGCCACTCAGCCACGGGGCCAGCCCTTCAACAAGGATTTTTGAAAGTTTTCTAGTTAATTCTAAGTTAACAAAAAAATGTTTCAAGGTGTCTGGATACCTTATTTCTCTAGAGTTTATCAAGGTTTTATTTCAGTGATTCAAGGCTTTAAGTTGAAGCAGAAACGTATATCTGAGCTAGAATAATGGAGAAGATTCTTCATTACACGTTTCAGTAATCAAATAATTAGGAAGAAAATGTTATTTTAAAAGTAATCATTTTGCAATATATCAAATCATTATGTTGTACACCTTAAACCTGTACAATGTTATAAAGTCAATTGTATCTCAATAAAACTGGGGAAAAAAAGTCAGGAATAGGAAAAAGACTAATATAGGTATTGCATGAAAACAATCAGAAAGCACTCAATAAACACATTTTGTTCTCTGGAAGAAAATTTGTGACTCTGTAAGGTCTTTTTTTAAGTTTTCTGATAAAAGGTAATAAATATTTATTGAGGAAAGCTTGAAAAATATAAAGAGATGAATAAATACCACCCAAATTTCACTACTCAGATATGACTGCTGTTAATATTATGGTAGTGTCTTTCAAAGTTTCTTAGCCTCTCCAAACTTCAGTTTCCTTATTTGTCAAATGAGATTAATAATAGTACCAACTTCATAAGGTTATTCTGAGAATTACATAGGTAAAACATATGAAAGCTTAATGTTTGATACAGAATAAGCACACACACAAAAAGGTTAGCTGTCACTAATTTCAATGCCTATCTCCATTTTTTTAGTTTTATAAACCAGGGTCATACTTACCTTTTGTTTCACATCATGATATTTTCATTAAAAATATTATGACATTTCAGGGGCCAGCACGGTTGTGTAGTGGTTAAATTCGTGTGCTCTGCTTTGGCGGCTAGGGGTTCACAGGTTCGGATCCTGAGCATGGACCTACATGCCACTCATCAAGCCATGCTGTGGCGCTGTCCCATGTACAAAATAGAGGAAGATTGGCACAGATTTAGCTCAACAACAATCTTCATCACCACACACACACACACAGAAAAAAATATATATATAATGAATATTTCCTAGGTCATTAAAATTCTTTACAATATATTTTTAATAGCTTCATAATCTAGTATTCTATCTTGTGGAGCAGTAGTTCTCAATCAGGTGCTATTTTGCCCCCAGTGGACATTTGGCGATGTCTAGAGACATTTTTGATTGGCACAAATGGGGAAGTGAGGTACTACTGGCATCTAATGAGTCAAGGTCAGAGGTGCTGCTGCACATCCTACAATGCACGGGACAGTCTCCCACAACAAAGAATTCTCCAACTCAAAATATAAAAATTGCTGCAATTGACGAACCCAAGGATGTATCAAGATTTTTTTTTTAAACCAAGCCATTCTTATTAAACGTTTAAATAAATTTTATTATTATTATAAGTAACACTGGAATGAAAATCCTTGTAGTTCCTGTTTTCTGAGGCTGTTTTGTGGTCTGCATGATAATTTACTTTCAATTGCATCAATATAAGCATTTTGGTGTGTGTATGTGTGTGCAGACTTGCACTTAAGAGCATAAGGCAAATTATCCCTAATCCATATCCTGGGACAATTAATTAGCATTTGAAATGTCCTAAAAGGGATCAATATTTTATGAGTCGATTATTTGATTCTTAAATTATTCTTATTGATAGTTACACCACAGGGTATGTTATTTAATACTAATGTAGAAGTATTATTTTGACCTTGGGCATGTTATCCAGCAGGTCAGTTTGAAGATCCGGAAACTGATCCCCAGAGGTATAGATACCTCAGTTTGAAGACTATTGAGTTAGACCAAAGAGAGGCTGGTGCCCCAAGAAAAGGGATTTTCAATTTATCCCATAGACCAGAGTTTCTCAACTTCCACACTGTTGACATTTTGGAAAATTTGGGGAAATTCCTTGTTATTGAGAGGGAGGTCATCCTCTGCAGTGCAGCAAAGAATGTTTAGCAGCATCCCTGGCCTTTAACCACTAGATGCCAGGCAGGAGCAGCCTCCCCCACCCAGTTGCAACACCAAAATGCCTCCAGATATTGCCAAATTTCCCCTCGGGAATGAAATCACTCGCAGTTGAGCAACATTGCCCTAGAGAAAAGGTAAATCATTGAGTGGTTTGAAGCAGTAAGACACAATCAAAATTGCAGGGCTATTTTTATTGCTTTTAGAAGCAATTGCAATGTTAATATGGAGACAGGCCTAATAAATTTTTCAAAGAACTGGTAAAAAAGGAAGAATCTTTGGGGACATTTGCCTGTCCAATATCAAAACACATTCTAAAGCTTTATTATTTAAACTTGGGTACTAATGTAGGAATTAATAAAGAGATCTAAGAAATGGAAAAAACAGTCCAGAAATAGGTTAATGTTAGAAAGAATAGCAAAATAAGCATTCTCACTCAATATGATGGTATCATGATGGTGTAAAATGGTACAATCCTTGGAAAGCTGTTTGTCTATCTGTATCAAATTAATAAAATATTCATATCTTTTGGGATTGTGTATATTTGTCAGAATATTGTGACTTTGTTAAAAATTATCTTGATGAAGAGTGTGTTATAACATGCAAAGATGCTTATGTTAAACTGATAAGTGAATAAAAATACAGAAAAAATATGTATATATTATACATAGAATACAGAATACGATGTACATTTCGAATGTATATTCAATATGAACACTATGAAGTCAAAAAACAAAAGTTTAGGAGAGTGTGGAATAACATTTAGAGTACTTTTCCTTAAGTAGTAAACATTTCATGGGCTATTTTTCTGCTTTTGTTTCTCCTTATTTTAGCACTTTTTCTAAAATGATCATGTGTCAATTAAGGGGAAGTTTTGGAAAAAATAGAAATAAATTGTAATTTTAAAAAGGAGTGGAAAAGCATTAAATAGAAATAACCAAGTCTACTTTTTTGCCTTCATTGAATATTTCTCTTGGCAATTTACCATTCCTACCATAGCCTTCTTGGAGAGACATTTGGTTTTTTCTTGGAAAAACCCCATGCTTACTGACTTTATCCAGGAAAAATTGAAAATTGAAGAATATATAACAAAGAGTTTACCTTGGCCTGATTATGAGTCAATATTTGGGGGGAGCTGGTGACATGCATTAATTTTAGACTTAATTTGTCTTCCTTCCTCTCTCATGGATGGCATTCCATTCTAGGAGGAGCTTCATGATGTTTTAACTCATTTTCCACTGTCATTCTTGACAGTATTCATCATGAATGGAGACATAGTGCTGCAGCTCAGGGTAAGAAAGAATCTAAATTGAAATGTGTTGGTTTGAAGTTAAGTCTGGTTATAGCTATGAACTTAAAATTTTGTCCTTGCATTTGATGCTTTTTGGTGAGGAAGATTGGCCCCAAGCTAACATCTGTTGCCAATCTTCCTCTTTTTTTAATTCCTCCCCAAAGCCCCAGTACATAATTGTATTTCCCAGTTCTAAGTCCTTGCAGTTCTTCTACATGGGACACCGCCACAGCATGGCTTGATGAGTGGTGTATGTCCGTGCCCAGGATCTGAACCAGTGAACCCCAGGATGTTGAAGCAGAGCACACGAACTTAACCACTAAGCCACTGGGCTGGCCCCTAAATCTTTCTTTATCTGGAACTCAACTCTACCCATCCACCTTGCCTTAGATTTAGAATGTAATTCCTCTTTTTTATTTGACGTTCACATTTTTCTTCAATCCGTGTAATTTACTTTTATGACTAGCATCTTGGTTAGATTAATTTTTATCATTTATTCTCAGATGTGGTAACATTTACACATAACTTTATTCTTTCCTGCCTTGACACAGTACAATTTATACTTAATTAATTAAATAGCCTACCTAGGCTAAATGATATTCATAGAGAATTATAATAAAAATATCAGAGAGATGAAATATATTGAGTTATTTTTAGAAGTTAATCAAGATAAATTTTACTCAAGAATACAATTATTTTATATATCCACTCTATCTTTAATAATACTGTCTGATGCCTATTACTGTTAAACATGTCACTACAATGTCTCTTAATTAATATAATAAATTACTTCTACTGGATTTTATAGTCTCAAGTAGTTACTAGCAAGACAAAATTTGACTCCATAGTCTGAGAATTATAAATATCTATTGAGAGGTGCTTAATAATTAAAATAACTCCTGGAAGAATATCTCTGGCTTTTTGCTTTTCTATTTAAGTAGACATGATCCCATTCTGGTGAAAAATTTTAAAATATAAGATGGAGCTTATTTAAAATGCTGGCACTGGAGCAATCTACCAATTCATTAGCAGAGAGTTTTGGAACTCTTGCTTGATTATTTATGCAGTCAATAGCAAGGCTTGTCTGCATTCATAATTGTTTGATTTTATGGCCTCTTCTTTAAACAAACATTGTCTATGGTAATGTGATGCCCTGATGGATGGGAAAGGTTTTGTCTGTGAATATCATTTAGATAATTAAAAATGACAGATGAAATCGCAAAAAAAAAAAAAAAAAAAAAAAAAAAAAAAATGCTGGCACTGGAAGAAAGGCTCACAGTTAATAAACTTTATCTATCATGTTTAGAGAGAGACATTGTCCTAGAGGAAGTTTATTTGACTCCCAAACTGATTGCGTGAAATATGAGCCACATTTTTGCTTTCCAATTTGATAAACCAAAAGAGCCACCTACTAAACTGCAATAAGGTATCAATAGCCAATCAGTGTTCTTTTCAGTTAACATGTCATAGTCCATGAAGAAAAAAGTCTAATTAAAAAAACCAAACTATTAGGTCTTTCCAACCCCACATGGCCCTTTAAATGAGTGAGGTTTTAAGAATCCGATAAGTAACACTACTTTCTTCCACTCTTGAGCCTGGCAACCACCAAGACAGGATTACTGACAAAAGCTTTAGTGGAGGGAAAGGCTTGGAAGTGCAGCCTCAATGATCTTTCTTATACTGCGTTTGTCAATGCTCCCAAGCACCCTGTGAAGTAGTTACTCATACTACCCCCATTTTACAGATAAGGAAACTGAAGCGGAGAGAAGTCAAGCAATCTTCTCATGTTGAAAGAGGTACTAGATAGTGGTGCTGGAAATGTGAAGCCAGGCAGTCTGACTCTAGAACCTGTATTTAAAAGCACTGGCTGCCTCACTTCACAATCTTTTTTTGAAGTCAAGGGGATTCTAATAGCTTAAGACCAGAGGTAAAGGCAGTAAGCTCTGTTTTGCACTACTGGGTCTCAGTCATTTTGACAACTGACAATTCCTCTGAGAGGGTCACTTCCATTCCATGGCAACAACTCAAGTGAAGCCAAAATTGTGAAGGCCACCAACTCTAAATTGATCACATTATGACCATGGCCATCTGTGACACTGGCAACATGTTTGTACAGGTTCCTTTGCCTTTACCGGGACTAAACCCTCCTACCTTGTCTATCTCACAACTCTCAACCCTTCAAGACTCAGTTGAAGAGGAGTCAACTGCATATTTGAAAAAGCATGCTCTGAGGGGCTGGCCCCGTGGCCGAGTGGTTAAGTTCGCGCGCTCCGCTGCAGGCGGCCCAGTGTTTCGTTGGTTCGAATCCTGGGTGCGGACATGGCACTGCTCGTCAGACCACGCTGAGGCAGCGTCCCACATACCACAACTAGAAGAACCCACAGCGAGAAATATACAACTATGTACTGGGGGGCTTTGGGGAGAAAAAGGAAAAAATAAAATCTTTAAAAAAAAAAAAAAAGCATGCTCTGATCCCCCTGGGAGGTGAAATGAGTCACAGCATCCTCTCGACTCCATCACATCCTGGGAATTTCGCTCATCTAGCACTCACTACATGTATTTTAGATGATATATGTACTTCCCTACGTACAAGCTCCACGGAGACAGGACTGGCATTTTATTTATCTTAAAGGTAGGCTATATAATAAATTCTGTAGAATCACAAAATCTAGCCCAATCTTATTCTGGCTGTTTGAATTCCTTCTACAACTCTACAATTCTTCTAATATATTGATTGTGAGTTATGTAAGTGTGAGCTCATAGGGTTTGGAGGTTATGTGAGTATTTAGCTCTGGGTATGAGAAAACTCAGAAATGGAGAAGAAACAAAGTCAACTTTAGGTGTAAAATATTTTTCAAGTTCTTACGTAAAAAGTAATACATATTAGTTGTAGAAAAATACAAAAAGTATAAAACACAACCTTAATCACATCACCTCACTTTAATATCAATATAGTCCTTGTAGCCTTTTTTTTTTTTTTTTTTTGCTGAGGAAGATTCTCCCTAAGCTAACATCTGTGCCAATCTTCCTTGGTTTTGTATGTGAGCCACTGCCACGTCATGGCTGCTGCTGAGTGGTGTAGGTACACTTTTCAGGAACCAAAACCAGGTCACCAAAGTGGAGTGTGCCAAACTTAACCATTAGGCCACAGAGCCGGCTCCTCCTTCTAGTCTTCTTAATAGCTGTTGTTAAGCCATTAAAAAAATAGAAAAAGGGAGTAATAAAGTCTCTTCAAAAAGTAAAATATTTTAGTTAAAATGATATGTTAAAAAGAGAAAAGGAAATGTGAATGATATGTCTCCTAAAACAGAGAAAAGGAAGATTTAATTTGTCAGCAAAAAAGCATTGAGTGGTTGCTAAAGACAAGACAAATATAGTGATGGTAATGGAATCACCTTTGTGACCTCAGAATCCTTGGCTCTCAGATGGTGGTCAATAGATAATTCCATTCATTCATTCATCAAAGGACTATGACTCAGCACAGTATCATGTACTGGTTAGCCCCTAACAGATTAAAATGAGTGCAGAACATATTTTCTCATTTATCCAATAAGTTCACCCAACAAAAACTTTCTAACTGCCTACTTATCAAAGACAAATTAAGCATGGTCCCTGACCTATTTGAATTTGTATATTATCGCTTCTCGGTCTTTTGGCTAAGATCAAGTGAATTTGTGTATTAATCTCTCATCAACCTCTGGGGTCTACCTTCCCAAAAAGTCTTACTTTCATCAAACTCTAGGTTGGCACAAATCAAGGTCTCCTATAAAATACGGAAGAATGATTTAAATGGCATTAAATATATTTTTAAAAGAATTAATAAATCTTGCCAAAAAAGATCTGATTCCAAAACAAATCAGATTCATGGCATTCAAACCTGGTCACATTAGATAACACTTCCCATTAATCGCCTTCGTCTGTTGTTCAGGGTACATTGCTGTGATATTGTTTTGCTAAGGCAAAATTGATTTCCCCACAATTTTAATATCTTGTAGGTCTTTCAGGTTTTCATTTTTGAACTAGCCCTTACTGGCTTGAAATGTAAAGTCATTAACACTTGTATTCTTCCTGTCTTGTTTCAACACACTCTGCAACACCTGCCTTGTCATCAACGATCGCAGTGCTTGAGGGCACAGTTTCCTGATCTTGAATCCCTAGATGGAGAGGGTGGAGTGTACACACACACAAAAATTCTCACTCATGTTATCCTCATAAATACACGATTGTAATCTCCAAGAGTGGGGAGCTAAATTTGGGTTCATTAACAAGACTGAACTGAACCACATACTTTTTTTAAATCAGGGTTGTTTATTTATACAAGACCCCATTATCTCTTTAAAAAAAAATTGTTCAAAACTTGATATGGGACAGAACCCTATTTTGTAACATTATTCCAGACCTCCCTCTGGGAAGAAATTAGCCCTCCTGATAAAACACACAAGCAATTTTCTCATGAGATTTAATGGACTTAAGACTTAGTCTGAGAAACCAGGCATCCATCCTCCCAGTTGACTCTCACTCGGTGACTGTTACGAAACGTTTATTTTCCATATTCCAGCAAAGATTAGATAATCATTCTCTTTTCCTAGAAATCCTTACTAAGAATGAATCTTTGAATTGGCCTTCTAGAGGCCTTTTAGTTTGCATAATACTCACAATTAAATCCTCCAAACACTTTTTTGAAAACATCTCAAAACCTCTGTTAGCAAGTCATAGTTTACAAAAGATTCTTCTAGTAAAGAAGACAGCAAGGTAAGTTGATAATTGCAGTGCAGTGTAATAAATGCCGCTTTATAGATGTACCCAGTGTGCCATGAGGATGGAGAAAAAGTGTTGAAAGCAGATTGGGGCGAGCTTAACACAAGTGAAATTGAAGAGGGGAGAATGTTTGAGTATTTCATGTACCACTTCATTCAATTTGTTTGTTTTGTTTAATTTTAGTCTTAAGACAGCTACCATTTCCCACTATTTTTCTAAAAGTACGTTGTTTTATCCACATGACAGCTGAAAAAAGCTTTTATAGAACAGCTGGAATTTAACCACCTTAGTAATATTATTAATGGGGGGAAATGTTACAAATTCTAACCAAAAAAATCTGAAATCAACATTTGAAACACAGCCAATTGGTAAATCAAGACATCTTGCTAATCTGTGTGGGAGAATACAAAAAGATGAAAATAATTCTTAGGTGAATTCAACTTGATTTTGCTCTGCAAGGTACTTCTCAGAAAGCAACTTTCTGATCATTGAGTTGGAGTCCCAGGTATCTTGATAATAGGAAGGAGAATTTCAGCTGGCGGGCGCGGTGATAACGTTAGTCACAGCAGTTAAATCTTCTAGTACAAATTAATCCATTGGTATTCTGGTGTATGAATTAGTCTCTGTAAGTTAGAAAAGAGTACGTTAATGGTAAAGTTGAGTCCATGTACGTATACACATGGTAACAGAATCAATTCAACTGCTTTAACTAGATATTGACTCTGCCCTTGATGCTCTGCAGTTGATAGTTCTTATTTGCTTCATTGTTTATTGTTAATGACCTGGATGAAGTTATAGCCAAAACATTTCCAGATGACACTGTTGACAAAATCAAAACTGAAAAAGACCTACGCGAACTAAGATGAAACCAAAAATCCACCAATAAGAATTTAACTGAGGATAAATATAAGAAGCAATTGCACGTATGCGGGAGGATGTGAGTCAGCAGCTGCAGGTATAATAGCAAAAAAAATCAGAGGGGCTTTGATGAACAGTAAGTTTAGTGTGGGTTAAAAGTAGGATACAGCAAAAAAGAAAAAAAACTAATATGAAGTCAGTCTATTTTCCAATGCAATTAATATTCAGTAAGCTGTTATTTTGCACTGTGTTTGGGTCTTCCATATCATCATTAAAGGTTTATAGTGAGAGAGAGGATCAATCAGTGTTATTCTGTGAAGGTCAGATCCCATCTGGAGAACAGTGCAATGTTTAGAACAAAAGGGAACAGTTTTGTAGGTTGGAATTGCAAGTTTTTAGTGAAATAAATTCTCCACAGAAAGTGTTTAACAGAGTGTTTCTTATAGAGAGTGTTTAACAGAGAATTTCGTGTGTACCATTTGTTTTGAATTCTAAAAGGTGTAATTGTTAATATAAAGGGAAGAACTTATAGGGAATGTTCAATTTTTACCATGTGAAGAGTGCTCTTGAAAAGTATCTCTTAATCTCAGGTCACTTCAGCCTGACAGTCTAATGACTAAATCAACAATCTCTTGTAGGAGCTGATAACTAATTCTTGTCTGCATCATATCTCTATTAAAAAACATTCACTTAATTCCAGAGAGACATCTTCTCAAAGTAAAATAGAATGAGAATCAGCTAATTAAATCAATGAGCAAAATTGCAATCTTTGGAAAAACCAATCTCAGCATAGCAGCGAAGGTTTTTTCATCAGGGAAAAGGACTTTCATTCCACCCTGAATTTAGGACGAATGCTACAGAACTGGAGTTCCATGAACTATTAATTTAACAGATAAGAACCAACTCCCAGATGTTTCATGCTATTTGAAGTGAAAGATTCATTTGGCTCTGAGCTACACTCAGAAAACTTCAGATAGTAAAAGGCCCCTCAACATAAATGAACTAAGAAAATTACATGAAAGTCAATTTGCTTTCCTACTTGGAAACTTTTGACTTCCAGGATGAAGAAAATGAGTACAATTTTCTATAAATTTATGGATTCAACTATGTGAATGCAAGCACCAATAATATATCTTAATGGAAACATGGGAAGTTATTGCTGGCATCCTGTACTCCCCCATTAGAAAACTAAAAGACTCCTCCTGCTATCCCATATTTCGTGAAGCAGCCTACTTGGTCTCTATGGCCTGTATTTGGAACAAGAGTAATAAATGCAATCTGGGATGAGTTG
This sequence comes from Equus przewalskii, assembly GCF_037783145.1. NCBI lineage: Eukaryota > Metazoa > Chordata > Mammalia > Perissodactyla > Equidae > Equus > Equus przewalskii. Next base: position 61,896,874 of record NC_091838.1, on the reverse strand, counting down.
TAAAACCACACTAGATGTGCTGGAATTGCACAATTTAAAGGAGACATTGAGTTTTTGATCCCATCTTTGAGTTTCAGGCAAAGAGTTGTTTTACTTCCCTTTGTTAGGAAAGACCTGCAGGATGCAGCAGAGACCACTGGCAAAACTAAATTTCCAAAAGCTAAGTAAGTGTTGGCTGATAGTTGAGCCCGTCGGTTATATCGTCAGACAGACCTCAGTTCAAAGAGTGAGCCTGCCACTTCCTAGCGGATACTTAAACCTCCTTAAGTCTCAGTTTATCCATCTGTGAAATGGGATAAAAATATTACCTATAACAGAATAAATAACATGTATAAATATACATAGTATATGCATAAAATGTTTTATTTCTTTCTAGAAACTAAATGGTGCCATGTCTGGTTTCACTTACCACCTGTCAAAGTGCCTTTGATATAGCAAATGCTCAAGAAATAGCAGTGATTATCAATATCATTGTTATAATTATTGGCGAGAATTAACAACATTAGCCCAATGGTTAAAAGCACAGTCTACGAGGCTAGTCTTTCAGGGTTTAAATACAGCTTCCACCCTTTCCTAGTGATCTTGGATAAGTTACTAAGCTTCTCTGCTGTCAATTTGCTTGTCTGTAAAATGGGGATATTGATGGCACTTAATTCATAAGGTTTTCATAAGGAGTAAATAAATAAATACCTAAAATGTGCTTAGATTTTCAACAAATGATGCTGGAACAAGCGGACATCCACATGTTAAAAAAAAGAGCTAAAGACAGATCTTACACTCTTCACAAAAATTAACTCAAAATGGATCACATACATAAATGTAAAACACAAAACTATAAAACTCCTAGAAGATAACAGAAGAAAATCTAAATGACCTTGGGTTTGGTGATTACTTTTTAGATGAAGCACAAAGGTACCATCCATGAAAGAAATAATTGATAAGCTGAACTTCATTAAAATTAAAACTTCCTGCTCTACAAAAGACATTATCAAGAAAATAAAGGAGGCCGGCCCTGTGGCCGAGTGGTTAAGTTCATGTGCTCCACTTCAGTGGCCCAGGGTTTCACCGGTTCAGATCCTGGGCATGGACATGGCACCCCTCATCAAGCCATGCTGAGGCAGCGTCCCACATAGCACAACCAGAAGGACCAACAGCTAGAACACACGACTATGTAGTGGGGGACTTTGGGGAGAAGAAGAAGAAGAAGAAAAAAAGATTGGCAACAGATGTTAGCTCAGGCGCCAATCTTTAAAAAAAGAAAAAAAGAAAGAAAAGAAAAAGACAAACTACAGACTAGGAGAAAATTTTTACAAAATACACATCTGATAAAAGATTGTTATCCAAAATATGCAAAGAACTCAAACTCAACAATAAGAAAACTGATTAAAAAATGGGTCAAAGTGCTTAGCAGACACCTCACTAAAGAAAATATACAAATGGCAAATAAACATATGAAAAGGTGCTCCACATCAAATCTCATTAGGGAAATGCAAATTAAAACAACAATGAGATACCACTACACACCTATTAGAATGGCCAAAATCCAGAACATTGACAACACCAAATGCTGGTGAGGATACCGAGCAAGAGGAACTTTCATTTTTGGTAGGAATGCAAAATGGTACAGCCACTTTGGAAGACAGTTTGGCAGCTTCTTACAAAACTAAACATATTCTTACCATATGATCCAGCAATTGTGCTCCTTGGTATTTACCCAAAGAAGTTAAAAACTTACATCCACACAAAAACCTGCACACAGATGTTTATAGCAGCTTTATTTATAATTGCCCAAACTTGGAAGTAACCAAGATTTCCTTTAATAGATGAATGAGTAAATAAACTGCAGTAGATCCAGACAATGGAATATTATTCAGTGCTAAAAAGAAATGAGCTATCAAACCATGAAAAGATATGGAAACCTTAAATGCATATGACAAAGTGAAAGAAGGCAATCTGAAGAGGCTACATGTTGTATGATTCCAACTATATGACATTCTGAAAAATGCAAAACTACAGGGACAGTAAAAAGATCAGTGGTTGCCAGGGTTGGAGGGGAAGGGAGGGATGAATGGGCAGAGCGCAGAGGATATTTAGGGCAGTGAAAATAGTCTGTATGATACTATAGTGGTGGATAAATGAGAGAAGACTTTTCTGTCGCTCTAGCATCAATCATCCCAGACATGTTTAGAGAACTTGTTACTGATCCATGTTGGATTCCATTGTCCACTGAGCAGATGAGTATTGTCTTTCCACACTTGCCTTTCTGCAGCAATTCCTTTTATTAATATAGTTGTTTTTCTATAAAATTATTCACAAACTGTAAACCATTCAGGTTGTGGCCACAAGGAGAAATATATAGAGAGTAGTTTAACCATCCTTCCATGATGTTTTGCAGGCACAAGAACCAAAGGGCAAAACTGAGCTCCTCATTCTCTTGATAAAATTACTCAGGCCTGATGACTTCAGGTATTCCCCAGACTGGCTTTATCTCCTTTATATGTCACAGAGTGGTAGGAAATCCTAAGAATTACACATTATTCCCTTTCTAAACATTTTTTGACCTTTTACTTTCCTGGTTCTCCTCCTTCCTCTTTGATTTCTTCTTCTCTAATCCATTTTGTTGCCTCTTCTTCATTGTCCCATGCTCTAATACCTGGCGGAAAGGAACTAAATGAAAAGGATCCAAATTGGAAAGGAAGAAGTGAAACTGTAACCATTTGTAGATGATATGATTTTATGTGGAGAAAACTCTAAAGAATCCACCAAAAAACTTTTAGAAATAATAAATGAATACAGTAAAGTTGCAGGATATAAAATCAACATACAAAAATCAGTTGCATTTCTATACACTAACAATGAAGTAGCAGAAAGAGAAATTAAGAACACAATCCCATTTACAATTGCAACAAAAAGAATAAAATGCCTAGGAATAAACTTAACCAAAAAGGTGAAAGACTTGTACACTGAAAACTATAAAACATTGTTAAAAGAAATTAAAAAGGACACAAAGAAATGGAAATACATTCTATGCTCTTGGATTGGAAGAATTAACATACTTAAAATGTCTTTACTTCCTAAAGCAATCTACAGATTCAATGCAATCACTATCAAAGTTCCAACAACATTTTTCACAGAAATAGAACAAAGAATCCTAAAATTCATTTGGAACAACAAAAGCCCCTGAATAGTCAAAGGATTCCTGAGAAAAAAGAACAAAGCTGGAGACATCAAACTCCCTGATTTCAAAATACACTACAAAGCTATAGTAATCAAAACAGCATCGTACTGGCACAAAAACAGACACACAGATCAATGGAACAGAATCGAGAGCCCAGAAATAAGCCCACACATCTATGGACAGCTAATTTTCGACAAGAGAGTCAAGAACATACAATAGAGAAAGGAAAATCTCTTCAATATGGTGTTGGGAAAACTGGACAGCCACATGCAAAAGAATGAAAGTAGATCATTATCTTACACCATACACAAAAATTAACTCAAAATGGATTAAAGACTTGAATGTAAGACCTGAAACCCTGAAACTTCTAGAAGAAAACATAGGCAGTACACGCTTCAACATCAGTCTTAGCAGCATATTTTCAAGTGCCATGTCTGGCCAGACAAGAGAAACAAAAGAAAAAACAAATGGGACTACATCAAACTGAAAAGCTTCTGCACAACAAAGGAAACTATCAACAAAACGAGAAGACAACCTAACAATTAGGAGAAGATATTTTCAAACCATATATCTGACAAGGGGTTAATATCCAAAATATGTAAAGAAGTCATACATCTCAACAACAACAAAACTAACAACCCAACTAAAAAATGGGCAAAAGATCTGAATAGACATTTCTCCAAAGAAGATATACAGATAGACAAGAGGCACATGAAAAGATGTTCAACATCACTAACTATCAGGAAAATGCAAATCAAAACTACAATGAGATATCACCTCACGCCCATCAGAATGGCTATAATTAACAAGACAGGAAATAGCAAGTGTTGGAGAGGATGTGGAGAAAAGGGAACTCTCATACACTGCTGGTGGGAGTGCAAACTTGTGCAGCCACTGTGGAAAACAGTATGGAGATTTCTCAAAAAATTAAGACTAGAACTACCATATGATCCAGCTATTCCACTGCTGAGTATTTATCCAGAGAACATGAAAACATGAATTCATAAAGATCTATGCACCCCTATGTTCATTGCAGAATTATTCACAATAGCCAAGACTTGGGAGCAGCCTAGGTGCCTATCAAGGGACGAACGGATAACGAAGATGTGGTATTTATACACAATGGAATACTCTCAGCTATAAAAAATGATGAAATCTGGCCATTTGTGACAACATGGATGGACCTTGAGGGTATTATGGTAAGTGAAATAAGTCAGAAAAAGAAAGTCAAATACTGTATAATCTCACTCATAAGTAGGAGATAAAAACAACAACCAACAAACACATAGAGACAGATTGGTGTTACCAGAGGGGAAGGAGGGAGGGAGGAGGGCAAAAGGGGTATTAGGCATGTGTGTGGCAAGGGATTGTAATTCATCTTTGGGTGGTAAATATATTAAAATACATCAAAATAAAATGATGTACACCCAAAATTTATATAATGTTATAAACCAACGTTACCACAATAAAAAAAATAAAATTAATTAAAAGAAATTTAAAAAAGAAGTGTTTCAGGGGCTGACCCCATGGCCCAGCAGTTATGTTCACACATCCCACTTTAGCAGCCTGGGGTTCGCCTGTTCGGATCCCGGGTGTGGACCTATGCACCACTTGTCCAGCCATGCCGTGGCAGGTGTCCCACATATAAAATAGAGGAAGCTGGGCACAGATGTTAGCTCACAGCCAGTCTTTCTCAGCAAAAAGAAGAGGATTGGCAGTAGATGTTAGCTCAAAGCTAATCTTCCTCAAAAAAAAAAATAAAGAAAGACATGTTTCAGTGATGTCCTGACAACTTATACTCAGATTTTCTTTTGATGTAATGGGTGTACTATAATAAAGATGAAGCCTATTGTAAGGATCTTCCAAAAAGTAGAATTCAATCATATAGCTCATTAATTCTTCACACAAAAAAGTTAAATTAAAGACATATGTATTTTCAAAATTATTATGATTAGATCTAAAAAAAATGAGGGAAAACACCAAACGAGATAATGACATCTTTAATAGCACAGAATATTATTTGAAAGTACAGTGGCTTCAAATATATTGGTATTAGTGGATCTGTTCTTTCATTTCACGAACATATATTAGTTTGAATTCTATCCAAGTCTTTGAATATCCTCATTCAAAATATATAACCTATATAGCAAACCAAGTGATGAATTAGCTGAGAAATCTGAAGAAATTTCTGCTTTGGAATAAGTGTGACTTTCTGACTGGGGGCTCATCCCCTCACGTCACTCCAGCCACACTGGTATCCTCCCTGTTCCTTGAAACTGTCAGGGAAGCTCCTGTCTCAGAGCCTTTGCACTTTCCGTTCCCTCTCCTGGACACCTTCTCTAGAGATCGGCATTGCTCATCCTCTCACTTCCTTCAAATCTTCACATTAAGATCGCCTCTCAGGAAGCCTTCCCTCACCCCCTCAACTCTCTCTATTCCCATCCCCTGCGTTATTTTTCTCCTTTGCATTTATCACCTTCTAACATACTATATGTTTTACTTATTTGTTGTACTAAGTATTCAATAAATATGTGTTGCCTTCATTTAGTATATAAAAGGAAGGAAAGGTGAGGATGCCAGCAATCTCCATTTTGCTGGACTGGATTTAGTAGGCATGGTTCAGCTCTGGAGCTCTAACGCTGGTGGCAGCTTCTAGCTCCAGTCCATAGCTAAGGTGGTGTGATTCTGGAAGCGAGTGTCCCAACAATGCCTTCCTAATTCCCCAGATTCCTGACAGTTGCAGAAGTAGCCATTTTCTTTGGAGGGTGGTTCCCAGTTGATATTCTGGGAGTGACTCTTGGAGACACAGCTAGAGCCAACTCCTCTCCACAATCTATCTCATTCATCTTAGATCATCCAAATGTTTATTATTATCCACAACAGAGCCCTGACTAATACTATATCCCCATGTTACAACAAGAAAACTGAGCATCAGGAACACCAATGACAGCAATATGTCAAACCCAAGTTTATATGATTCCACAAACAAAATGAACCATTCTAGATTCTTCTGCCAGTGACTCAAAATAGTTCAAACCTACTCGGTCCCAGAAATCTCTCTTCCTAATCTCTCAGAAACATGGATTTCTGGAAGAGAAGGATAAATATATTCTTTCCAGCCCAGTCCTTTGCCCGGAATAGTTTGCACCTGCTACGGATGCCTGTTAAGACTGCTCCCGGGAGACAAGAAAATCTTGCATCTCAATATTTAAGCATTTTGCATAATGTATCCTGGATGATATTTTTATGGAATTTTCAAGATATGTTGAACTAGGAAACTCAAATTAAGTCACAAAAATTGGCTGTTTGGTTTTGAAACATCCTCGTGGGTTTGTAGTGCATATTATGGATTCAAATCTTCTTTCGACTAAAAATGGCTTGTTTTCCTTTTCTGAGTACTCACTTGATGACTTGTGTGATTTGGGACAATCAGAGGCTGAGACTCTGGCTTTCCTCCCTGTCTTTTGCACATTCTGTAGAAGCAGATAAACTCTTTCCATGTCTAGTTAATTTTTGCATATCTGTTGAGTTTGCTTTTGAAACTGAAAACATTTTTCGAAGAGAAAACCATGTCATAAAAATATCATAGGGGGAAAATCTTCTCTATTATTTATATAATACTATACAGACAAGCTGAGAACAGGCTACTCCTCTGAAAAGACAAAGCTGGTAAGAGAAGATCCCATAATATAGAAAACAAATGAAGAAGAGATCAGAGGATGAATAGACCCAACATATTTTTTCAGAGATATTTGGAAGTCAGTAATACAAGGTTATCAAATAACGTGTGAGTTAATTATATTGCAATTTTAACACATTGTTTTTTGCTATCTACTTAAAGAGTTATTCCATGAGTTTTTAAGAATTGGTCCAAGAAATTACAGAAAGAATGAATAGCCCTTCTAAGTTTGTAAGTTATATAATGAGAAATTGTCATTATTATTACAAGTCATTAAAAGAAAAGAAAGATTCTCTCTTTGCCATCAAAGTCAACAATAATTTAGCCACTACTCAAATGGAAATCAGACCCTGATTTCCAGTAAAGAGAATGCCCCCTTAAAAATGGCAGTTTCATATTATTTAACAGAATAGTTTATTAGGTTTAAAAGAGAAGGGGGGGAGGGAGAGAATAAAATCTTTGCTACATCAATAGAAATTATATTTTTAAAAAGGATTTTATATAAGAGAATTCTGTCACAAAACGCCATCACATAAAATGTTATCCTAAATACATTATATAGTGTAAATAAATAGGACAACTCCCACAGTGCACCAGGAAGTTTCAGGGCACAGGAACCACGATAAGTGTGCAGGGGTTGGAGAAGGACCCTGCTCTGTGCGAAGTCAGAGGTGTATAAGATGGAAATGGAAACCGTAGGAAGGAGAAGTGTCACATTTGGAAGTGTAGAATTTGCTAAAGGGCTCTGACTGCACATTTGTTGATTAATCATTAAATTCCACAGCCTGACACATTGCCACACACATGATGGCTCAATAACTATTTGTCAGACAGTTTGAAATCAATGATGTTTGCCGAGCACAGATGCACACGGCAACACCTTTCTTCCTTCTTGTCTTAAATGGTGAAACGATGTCTAGAGCAACAGCACCATGTTCCACCCGTGAAGCGACAAGCCAACATCCTAAAGATGATAGAGCAGAAAGATGTAAAAGATGTGGGTCTTTGAGCCTATCAAGGAGATAATTCCTCCAGATGTTTTGCTTTGTGAGAGTAAATGTTTTATTGTTTATTCTTGAAACCACTGTTAGTTATTACTCACAGGAAAAAAAAGTCATTTATTACTTGCAGGAAAAAAGTCTTAATTGATATACCCCTAAAAGGAAAATTTTATCTTTTTTCCAGGCCCTCAGAATTAGGGTTGGTCTGATTTCAAGTCTCCTTCACCAGAGCACTGCCAGACAAAACAAACAAAATCACCTGCCTGCTGACATCCACAATGCTTCATTTAATAGACCCCTTTATCTAGAATACGTGACATCACCTCATACTTAATTGTACAGCACTTGCTTTTGGCATTGTCTTTGGGTCTGCTCCAAGATAGAATTTCCTGTTTGGGGAGCTTTTTGGCTTACAAATTCAGATAATCCTCAATATATCTATTTTTTAATTATTACAGGTTTCCTGGTTCAGCCATTACTAACCTTTTGTCCTCAAATTCATCACTCTGCTACTGTGCATTGCATAAAAAGTAATCACCTCTGCATTTCTTCCTCATAAACTATCTTCTTCCTGATTCTTCTCTCGAATAGTCACAAAACACCATCTGCGCCCGTTATGACTTTAGTGTCTCTCAGCTCCAAATCCACCTTTCTTTGTCTTGCTTTGTGATACAGGAGCTGAACTATGTAAACATTTCCCCTTTGTCGGCTGGTGCAATGTGAGGCTTTGTCAGCAGGGGGCGTGGAAGAGATATCGCTGGAGGAAGAGGTGGCTCTTCCTGCTTCTTGCGTGCAGGTTTCGCTCCGGCAGCTCTTGAAAGCAAGCAGCATATGGGACGCCCAGCGGCGCTCGCGCTCCAGCAAGTTTCGCTGGCGCCGCTGCAGAGTCTCACTAGCACCTCAGAGGGTGGCTTCCCAGTGAGTTTCCCCAACCTCCCAGAGGGCTGATTACTAGCTCGTTTCATTGGGGCCCCGACAGGTGGTTTTCAGCCAGCCCGAGCTGGTGGCACTTCAGCAAATTTCTCTGCCATTAATAGAGCACAGCCACACCCTCTCCAACGTTGGCCTCCTTTCAGGTCTCTTCCTTCCATGGGTACTTAGCCTCAGCTGTAGAGGTAATAGCTACTCCCTAGAGCTTCTATTCTTATATTCTGAGTTCTCTTTATCGCTTAGTTGTTAATTTCCTGTTATTAGTTAACTATTAATTATTTATCCCGTGGTTGTTAATCCCCTGCTATAAGTTCGTTATTTGTTGATTATTACATAATCATTCTTTATATTGAAATGTTCCACTCAAATGAAGGAGTGATGTCTGTCTCCTGGATAGACCCTGACTGATACATCATCTCTAGGTCATTCCTAGGGATTCTGCAAGGTGTATCTTTATTTTACACAAATGTGAGAAGTCTACTGACTTCCAAAATAAATCAACCTATCAGTTGTAATGTCAGACATGTAAGGTCAGATTTCCAAGCCTGGTAATCCAGTATATTAAATTTAATCTACATATATTATTTTGCAAACGTCCAGGAATCAGGAAAAACTCAAAGACATTGAATTTCTGTTGGGGTAGCTTTCCTTAAATCCATTAACATTTATTTTACTTGTGGCCCCAAGACAATGTTTCAAATATCAGTCTGAGAACTAAATTGCACACCTAAATACTTCAATGTTTGGGGAAGTGTTTGGGTCTTACGAATGGACTCTACTATTGCCTACAAGTCAAGGATTTGAGGTATTTTTTATTTTTGCTAATATTGAGCCTAAAGGCAAATTGCCTTTCTTAAATTACACTTTCAACACACACAATTGGATATCAGAACATCTGAGATCCTTGGGCTCTGTGCCATCCTTTGTCAAGAATGACCAAGAATGGAGGAAATATTTGCAAATCATATATCTGATAAGAGTCTAGTATTCAGAATATATTGAGAATTCATACAATTCAACAACAAAAAGACAAACAACCCAGTTAAAAATGAACAAAGTACTTGAATAGACCATTCTCCAAAGAAGATATATAAAGGGCCAGCAAGCACATGAAAAGATGTTCAATGCCATTAGAGAAATGCAAATTAAAATCACAATGAGAAAGCACTTCACATACATTCAGATGAATAGAATTTTTTTTAAAACAACAAAAAATAGCTGTTGTTTATGAGGATATAGAGAAATTGGAACCCTGATACATTGCTGGTGGGAATCTAAAATGGTGCAGACACTGGGAAAGAGTTGGGCTGTTCCTCAGTAATTACCATGTGACTTAGCAATTCCGCTCCTAAGTAAATACCCAAAAGGATTGAAAGCAAGTGTTCAAATGTTTGCACACACATGTTCATAACAACACTTTTCACAAAAGACAGAAAGTGGAAACAATCAAATTGCCATCAACTGATAAATGGATAAACAAAATCTAGCATATTTGGAACATTATTTGGCCATAAAAAGGAATGAAGTACAGATACACTCTACAATGTAAATGAACCTAGAAAACATATACTAAGTTAAAGAACTAGGCACAACATGTCACATATTGTATAATTCCATTTACATGAAATGTCCATAATAGTGAAAGCCATAGATTAGTGGTTTCCAGGGGCTGGAGGGAAGAGGAAATAGAGAATGACTGCTGAATGGGTATGGGTTTTCCTTTTGGGGTGATGAAAATGTTCTAGAATTAGACAGTAATAATGGTTGTACAACATTGTAAATGTACTGAATTGTGCTCTTTAAAATGGTGAATTTTATGTTATATGTATTTTACCACAATAAAGGGGAGGAATTGGAGGTGGAAAACATGAACAATGCTTTCAAGAAGTTTTGTTCTAAAGGGGAGCTGAGAAATGGTGCAGCAGCTGGAAGGGAATGTGGTGTGAAGGGAAAGTTTTGAAAATATTGAAGATAGTGCTATAATATAATAATCATCAAAGAGATGCTTGATGAATGGGTAATTATATATATAGTTAACAGACAGACATAGAGGGTGGCAGAGTTCATCTTGGGATGAAAAGATGAAGACTGCCATTGATCTGTTAGATCCTTAACAGATAATATCATGACCCACCTTTGCCTCTGAGACTCATGGCCTCACTGTGGAAAGAAATGAATGATGGCAGTAGGGAAGGAACAGAAAATATGGAAGATCATAGAGACTGATGTGTTGCTTAAAATAGCAATTAGATTTCACCCTAATTCATCTTCCTGTAGTGAAACAGTGGATAAAGCTCACTGATTTGTGCTAAGAGCAAGATGTATGAATGAGAAATCCTATTTCCAATTGACCAATTGTTGGTGAATAAAACAGATCAATACTTGTTGGATGGTTATATGTAAGTATACTTTAATAAATTCCAAATGGTCTAGAGTAAATGCTGATTGAAAAACATTCTGTGAATCTTTGGAATTTGCTTATTTAAGGTTAAAATTATTCCCCATGTCTTGATCTAAATTTTTTATTCTTTTAAACTTTTTATTTTGGAGCATTTCAAACATGTGCAAAGGTAGAGAGAGAATAAAAGTGATCTCTCATATACTCTTCACCTAACTTTGACAATTATCAACTCACAGACAATCCTATTTTATCTATACCCACACCCACTCTTCTTCTATCATTTAACATGTAAATATTTTAGGATTATCTCTAAAGGATAACGATGCTCTTTAAAAATATAACCACGATACTGTTTCACACCTAAAATAAATAATTCCTTAATAACATCCTTTTGAACTGACCTCCTGTGAGCTAGTGGACAAAGAGTTTGTCCAGTTTGAAAACTTCTATTATGAAACTTAAAATCCTATCAGTGGTTGAAGCGACATTTTAACATAAATTAAATCGAGTTAATTCCATATAAGAAGTACACAGTGCTTATAAAAGAGAAGAGTTTTATATCAGATGCATCTTTGCCAATTAAGGGTGATTGATTCTGGACCATCCAGAGAAGCAGCTATAGTTACCTATACCCAATATAATGCTAAGGAGGAAAAGGTGCTAGCTAGAAAATCCTATCCCAGGAATAATCCATTACTGCTGCACCTTGGTAATTCTACCAGGTGTGCAGAGACTTTCCTACACAGACTTGACATGGCCAAAGAGAAATACTTTTTGGTTTCGGAGGTGGCGTTTTGGAGAGACACATAATAGAGAGCTTTCCAGGACGCAACAAATTCACCAACTACCAACAATTTCAGATAACATGAAATGCTGCCTTCAAAGGAAACCTGTAAAGTATTGCCAGTGAGCCCAAAGTCTAGAATAAGGAACTGCCAAGTCTTGGGATTAAACTTGTAAATTCAATTCTTCACCATGAAAGTAGTGACTGTGAAAGCAAAAGAAGATGCTGGAGAAGCTGGCTATGACTTTTGATTTACAGGTCCTGATTTTCTCCCCTGTCGTGTAAAATGTTGTGTTTTTAAAAGAAGATGGAATGTATGACAAAGACTTGGTGGGAGACCTACCAGCATGATCAAAAAAATAATGAGGGGGCAGAGGTGCTTGAAAGTGAAGTGTATAGTGGGTAAAATTCTCCCAATGAAATGATAAAACAGTACTCTAGGAAAGACAGCTAACTGGTATGACATAGAAGACTGAGCTACTTGAAGTTAGAGACCATACATTCATTTTTATAACCCTTGTATCTTGTAAAGCACTTGAACCAGGTAAGTGTTTGTGTCAATGAGGATTAGATACAGCTACAAATAGAAAAAAACAAAAATATCAAGACACAACTTTATTTCTCAATTACATGAAAGAAATCTAGAGTTGGGCAGTTGAGAGGTTAAATGAGAGCTCCACAAAGTTATCATGGCTCCAAGCTTGTCCATCTCACTGCTCCACTATCCTTAGCATAACCCTTGTGCTTATGGTCAAAATGGCTGCTGGAGCACTAGCCATCACATCCACATTCCAAGAGGCAAGATGGAGGAAAGAAAAGAATTGTGGGTTGCTGTTTTTAAGGAAATCTTCTAGGAATGCCCACCTAACACTGAACAGAACATAGTCACTGGCCATACCTACATTCAAGGGAGGTTGGGAAATGTAATCTTTTAGCTGGTGCTTTGTGCCAAACTAAAGAAAAAGGGAAAGATGTTGGAAAGCAATTGAGGTTTTTTCTTTTTGTTTTTTGCTGAGGAAGATTTGCCCTGAATCCACAAACCTGGGCCGCTTAAGTGGAGCATGCCAAACCTAACCACCTCGCCATGGGGCTGGTCCCTCAGCAACTGAGTTTTTGAACTCAATATAGAATAAAGATCAATAGTGAAGGAAAAAATCGGCAGATCTCAAGAGAAAAGAATAGTAAATATGTTGAGGAAAATAAGTATGTCATTAAATATCTAAATATGCCAACAATAGTAACTACAATAATATTAAAATAGTAACTATTATTATTCACTGGGCTTAAACAATGTGCCAAGCACTATACTAGGTGCTTTAGCTACATCATCTCATGTAATGAACACTATAGCCATGAAGGTGTAGATATAATTAGCTTGATTTTACAGATGAGAAAATTGAGTCTCAGAGAAGCTGAGCGCCTCACTCAAGGTCACACAGCTACTAAATGGAAGAGCCGTGAAGTAAACCCAAGTCTACCTGGTTCCAAACTCTACTCTCAAAAAAATCCTTGCTCTTTGATGTGCTTCACGTACCAGCAGCCTTGGAACTACCTAGAAGCTTGCTAAAACAAACCAAGAAAAAACAGAATCTTGGACCCCACGCCAAACTACTGAATGCAAATCTGCATTTTAACAAGTTCCCAAGATGAGTTGTAAGCCCATTAAAATTGGAAAAGCATCACTGTCTGCCACTCTGCCATGAATATATCAGACCTCGCTGATACTAAAACTTCATCTTTAGTCTTAGGGAAAGAGTTCCAGTCTGTTCTGTTACTGTGTGAGTTTCTATCATGTTAATTCCTCACGTAGGATTAGCAGATGGGGGATTATTTCCAAATAATATGGAGGTCACATTAGTTTAGGTGTGATTTTTTTTTCCCAACACATTAATTTATTGCCCTCATCAAGTGCATGCCAAGCACATTAACACAGTTGAGCGTCTAGCGGTGGAGGCCCCAGGACTGTATATGATGCCAACTCACTTCAAGTGGGCTCCTGGCTCAGCGTAGCCGAATGCCCTGTCTTCGAAGTGCTTACTGCAGGAGTTTGCCTTATCTCTGTGCATTTTACCCTCGTCTCATGACTCAGCAGCTTCTACTCTTCCTTACACCCCTCTGAACACGCCACCTTCCCCTTCTTTTTAGGAAAAGTGCTGTATTTACCATATTATTTCCTTAATTAGTGATAATTTAACGTCTTTTTAAGTTTGCAAGGATTTTTTATTAAGATGTTACCATTTTTGTTAGTTGTATAAGTTTTAAGACATCTCCCCCAGCCCTATTTTCTTGCAATTTGCCCTACTATTTTTAGTAAGCCAGCTTGCAGAATGAAAGGAACCATGTATATCGTGTTATAACAATAAAAATGCCTGCATGCTGGTCTGGCTAGAGGGGGTCAGAGGAAACACTATCCATCTGCTTTTGATAAGCACCCATTATTCTCAAAGATACAGCCCTATTACAGAAGAGATGATGGACTTGAAAACTGAGGAAATGCATCAAAACAGTCACTGATAAAAACTCCCAGCTAAAGAAGGAAAACTGCTCCCAGCATGGAAATGTTGTTAGCGTAATGAAATTTTCTGAGAAAAGTCCAAGTGATTCACAAAGACCCTGACCCAGTTTCTGCCTCTGCAGCTTCCTCTGGTCTCAACCTCTGTCACATTCCCATCTGCCCCCAGAGACCTGTGAATCCCTGGGCCTGCTCCCGGCCCCCAGGGATTTCTCTTTGCTGACATCTATCTGCCTGAGAGACCCTTAACGCAGCCTTGACTGGGCTGTTTGCAGCCCCTCTCTGGAGCACAACCCTGACTCACACCCACGTGCCTAAAGCTGAGCATGTGACTATGAATGAAATCTACCATTTCGATAGCTTATGAAACTCTCGCACATACCGTTACCACTCACTTATTTAATATCTAGCGTGTTAAGAATTGGTGTTTCTGTACTGATCTTTTGTCCCTACCCTCTGCTGCTTCTATAATTTCTGTATCTGATTATAACATTTTTTACTGTGATTGTTGTTCTTAAAGTCCATTTTCTTTTTGATCAAAATATTACCATCCCTTTTAGGGATGAAAAAGATATGTTCTGAAGAAAAGCCAGAATCTATAATTTTCTTTTCAGCCACTTTCTGTCCATTTTTCTCTGCTTAATCCCAAATCTTAAAGAGGCTATTCACTCTTTCTGGACTTTTCTTTAATGAACTTTAGAAACCTCACGCAACAAATATTTTATACTTTGATTTTTCTTTACTTAAATAAAATTTTTAAAAGTTCTGGTGCAACATATTTAATATTCACTCATGGCTAACATTGAAATACTCCTGAAAATCTATCTAGTTGCCTTATTCCTCTCTTAATCTAATCCATCCTACTCATTATAATTTATTTTATGTTATAGAAAATTGTGTTTTAAAAGTTTGGCAATTCAGAAGAACAAGTGTATAAAATTGTGTGTAAATCTTAACTCTGATACTATGGGTTGATCATCTCTTTCTTAAGTTTTTATCTCACAAAAAAGTCTCAAGTGTGTGTGTGTGTGTGTGTGATGCATGCGCACACGCATTTGTGACATAGTGAAATAATAAGACATAGAAAGAACATAGCTATTTTATAAACATACTCAAGACAGTGGCAGCATCCATTTCTTCAGACAAGGATTAGCCCAAATCATAGAAGTCATCAACTGAGCAATCAGAAAAGAAAAGTAGACCATTTTCAATGGAAGGAAGATTAAATCTGTAATTTAAATCTGTCCTGCCATGGTCTTAGTCAAACAAATTTACAATTACTTAAAACTGACAGATGCACATTCATCAAATAAGTATCTCCAGGTAAAGGAGATATTGACTGTAACCGACTTCTGTAGCAAGAAAATTTAACTCGACATTTTAGGAGAAGGAGCTGAATGAATATGTTGGATGGAACTTCAGTCCAGAACAGAATATGTACCTTGTTTAAAAGAGCCAAATCCAGGGGCCTGGCCCAGTGTCATAGTGGTTAAGTTCGCATGCTCCGCTTCAGCTGCCCAAGGTTTGTGGGTTCAGGTCCCAGGTGCAGACCTACACACTGCTCATCAAGCCATACTGTGGCAGCATCCCACATACGAAAAAGAGGAAGATTGGCACAGATGTTAGCTCAGGGTGAATCTTCCTCAAGCAAAAAGAGGAAGATTGGCAACAGACGTTAGCTCAGGGCCAATCTTCCTCACCAAAAAAATTAAATAAAATAACCAAATCAAGCAGATTTAGGGGATTAAGGTTGTATGGGAAAAACTATATAAAAATCCATGAAAGGGAAGTCGAGCTCTGGTGAACAGCTATTGGGCAAGAACAAATGGTTCAAGAGAAAAGAATTTATAGGACTTCAGGAGTTCAGCACTGAAGAGAGAAAAAGAGAGAGGGACAGGAAGAGAGCACTTTTTCAAAGAAGGGTTACAAAATGGATGTAGAGCAAAGATAGTTAAGAAGGTCATTTAGAGTATCCAGGTATTTCCTGAAGTTCTTAGAAGTTGAATATCTGATAAATATTTGCTGTACCTTGCTGGCTATTTCATGACTCAGAAGGTAGAAGGAGCAAGAGTAATAATCACACTTTACTGAGTGATTACTTAGTTCCAAGCACTATTCTAAGTACTTTGTATATAGGATCTCATTTAGTTCTTTCAACAATCATGAAAAGTGTTATCCTCATTTTTATAGATAAAGAAATCAAAGCCTAGAGACATTAAGTAAACTGCATATAAAACAGCTGGGAGGTAGAAGGGACAAATTTAAACCCAAAGCCCATATTTATAACCATCCTTCCTTCAAAGATAGAGAAAAAAAGTCTTAGAGAAAAAAGTAAGCTGTTGATTTAAATGTTAGAATCCAATTTGTTACTAGAAATTAGGGAAACAGAATTGTTTTTATTCAAAAGGAAATATATGGGATTCCACTGACAAAAACTCTAAAAGCTAATGTAATAAAAGAGAGAGAGGAAGTGACAATGCATGCTCATCTGACCATAGTTTGAAACTGAGAGAGATTTACACTGAATGTTAGTATTAACAGCGAAGAAGCATTCACCACATAATGTGGTCCTAGCCATGTGGTCCCTAACCTGACAGGAGACTTCCCAGATGATTAGTTTTAGCTCATTTAGCAGCTGATATACTTAAATTATTTTGAAGTGACGAATTAAATTGTTTACTGACAGAAGTTGAATTTTCTATTGTAAAGAATTTGTTAATGCAAGAGTGTGGGATTTTTGGTTTTTTAGTTTTTTTCTTTTAAGATGATGCAACAATTGCTGGCGTTGAGTTTGTTTAAAGCTGCACCAGCAGGAAGGATTTAAATGTTTTGAAGATTTAATCTGTATTGGTTGAGAGAAATCATACTGAAAATAGTAAAAGTGCATCTACCCCTTCACTCCCCAGTTTGGGATTTCAACAACTATCCTTAATGCCAGCTTCTTAAACTCCCCATTAGAGAAAAAAAAAAAGCAAAAAACAAATGAAAAAATTTGCCCAACTGAAAAAGGACATTCACTCGATGAAGCTTTGAGTTTCAGCTGTCATGGCCACTTGGCTGATGGTCTCCAGCCAGTGAGATGAACCCTGCACCAAGCCAAAAACAGATGCCCCAGAGCAAGTGGTGCACAAGACTGCACCTGTTGCAGCAACATAAGAAGGGTAAACGTAAGTTGTGTTGTGTGTTGTTAAAACCCTGGAAGGTCCAGGACTTAAGGGGAGCTGTCGCTGACAATGAGGAACTTATGTACTTAAATGTCAGTTTTTCCTACACATTTCTTTACTTTAAAATGTGTGTACACTCAGAAGCTATGACAGAGAAATAAATTATTCCTCCATCTTTTAAGAAATTCCAAAACTAGCAGTTAAAAAACTAGCGTACAATTGAGCTGGATTAAAAGTACTAGAAGCCCAGGGTCGGCCCGGTGGTGTAGTGGGTTAAGTTTGCACACCCCACTTCAGCTGCCTGGAGTTTGCTGGTTCAGATCCTGGGCGAGGACCAAGCACCACTCATCAAGTCATGCTGTGGTGGCATCCCACATAAAATAGAGGAAGATTAGCACAGATGTTAGCTCAGGGACAATCTTCCTCAAGCAAAAAGAGGAAGATTGGCAACAGACATTAGCTCAGGGACAATCTTCCTCACAAAATAAATAAATAAATGAATGAATAAATAAAAGTACCAGATGTCCACATCAAAAATGATAATCTTACTATCCCCTACTCTGGCTAGGAGCATTTTGTCTAGTTCTGGGTGCCATTCTTTAGGGAAAAAAAACTTATAGAGGATAATACTCATAATGACAATGAAAATAGTGCTAAAAAGAATTTAGATTACTTGCAATATGGCACACACAGTTCCAAATGCTTCCACATGTATTAATTCATGAGTCCTCACTACAACCCTCAGATGAGAAACCTGGAGCACAGAGAAGCTCTGTTACTCACTCATGGTCATACGGCAGTGATTGGCTGGGCCATTTTTGTAAAGCTCTGAAATTCTGGGTAGGGAGGGGACACTTTTTACAGTAATAGTGTTATTCTAAATAAGACAGAGGCTCAGGGAAGACTCTCTTGAGGAGGCGACTTTTGAACTAAGATATAAAAGATTAAGAATTAGACAAAATGGGAGGGGATGGAAATGCAAGATTGTTCTAAACATAGGGGACATCAAGTGCAAAAATCTTGAGGCAGGAGTGTTGATGGTGCATTTCACAATGATGTGAAAGGCTGAGTGACTGGAGCACCGTGAGGAAGATGGGGCAAGAGAGGAAGCTGGAGCAGGAGGCAGGGGCTAGATCAGTGTATCATCTTAAGCATTTTGAGTAATAGTCTACAAGCTATGGAAGTTTTTAGAAGAGGAGGGGAGTGACCAGATACATGTTTTGCAAAGATTCCTTTGGCTGCATTGCAGAGAATTAATTGAAGGAGGACAAGAGTGTAGGTGGAAAGACCAGTTAAGGAGAATAGAAGCTTGACATTGAGATGGATGACAAAACAACAGAACAAACAAACGAAACCCTCATACAACCCTCCTCCATCTTCTTGTCTCAGTGTATGGCTCCCCAGTCCAGCCCATCTAATCCTGCAAACCCCAAACCAGAGGAATCATCCTTGCAGCTCCTTCTACCACAACCCTATAAGGAATCGGTCACCAGTTCTTATTGGTTTCATTTCCTAAAAAACAATCTCTCAAATAAACACAAATTACATCTAGACATTTACTCTAGTCTTCCCCAATATGCCTGAATGGTCTTTCTAAAATGCAGATACCTCTGTTACCGTCCAGACACATGGGCTTGCTTTCTTTTCCTCTATTCCTATCCTGCTCTCTTCTGTCACAGGACTTTTGCACATGCTGTTCACTCTTCCTGGAACTCAACCTTCACATCCCAGCTCCACTATCAGTTCCTCAGGGAAGACCTTCTCTCCCATTCTCCAATTTCCCCCCACTATTAGATTTCTCTCTATATCCAGCTTCTTCATGGCATGAGTATTTGTAGAAATTTTGATTCCTCCCTAGCTATACTGGAAGCTTCATGAAGGCAGGTACTGTTTCTGTTGTATTTATCATTATATCCCAGACCACAGCTATCACAGTACGTGGTTATGGAGAGAAGACCGTCTATAAACAAAGGTTGACTGAATGAATGAACCTCTACATTTTATGGAGTTTGCTTAAGGGTTTTATGTTACCTTCGTTGCTACAGAACCATCAAAATGAATTTTTGTGTCGGGGCAGGCAAAATGCACAACGATAATTCTTGCCTTTAAAACAAGCCTAAGAATAAAGCTAAACCCATATAATTGCTTCACTGGCGAGCACTGCGCATGCGCTACTTTCCAGTTTCACAACGCTCGAAGACCCTCCAGCAAGAGAATCACCTTTGCGCTTGCTCAATTCGGGGCTGCACAACCAGGGGGCGGGTTCCCAAGAAAAGGAAATGGTCACTGCGCCTGCGTCGCTCCTTCTGGTCTTAGGCCGGCTGCGCAGGCGCACAGGTACCATTTTGACCGTAAACATCCTGCCGATTTGAACCGAGGATTTGGGCGGCAGGAAGAGCCGCGGCGTAACGGCAGCCATCTTGTTTGTTTGAGTGAATCGGAAAGGAGGCGGCGGCTGTGGCGGCGGCGGGAGCTGCTCCGAAGCTACACCTCACAAGGGCTCCCCCCCTTTCCCCGCCCCCTCCCCCGACCCTTTTCCCCTCCCCAGGCCGCCCAGCCCGCCTAACTCCTGGCGGAGAGCAAGGTAAGATCCCCGGCCGACCCCTTCTTACCCTCCGGCTCCCTCCCCCCACCCCTTCCCCGCCGTCTGGGAGCCGGACTCCGGGGTGGGGACGGGCGGGCGAGGGAGAAGGCGACACTCGCCGCGCCCCCGGAGCGGGCCGTGCTGCCACCCTCGGAGCTCCCGGACCGCTGCGCCGCCCGCCGAGGCCCCTTCGCCCCGGGCCGCCCTCGGCCGGGACCCGCGCGGCCCGCAGCATCGCCTGTCGGGAGCGGCTGGTTCTGGTCTATTCCAAGGCCGGCAGAGCCGTTACTCCGCCGGTTCCTGGGGAGCCGCGTTTCCCCGGGGAGGCAGGGGAACCCCAGGCGGCGGAGGGCGAGCAGGAGGTTTGAACGAGCCCGCTCTGGGCAGCGGGCCGCCTCCTCCGCGGTGAAAATGGCTGGCTGGGGAGACGCGGGATTCGGGGCGGGAGGAAGCGGCGGCGGGCCCGGCGCCCGCGATGCCACCTTGGGGGCGGGGGGGCGCGGCGCCACCGTCCCCGAGGGTGGTGCGGGGGCGGCGACGTGCGGCCCCCGCCCTTGCGGGCACAGGCGGCGGCGGGCCCCTAGCCAGGGACTGCTGCTCCCCCTCCCCTTTTTGTAAAGGAACATTTTTTATCTTGGGAATATGAAATATCGGACAGACCAATAGAAAACGCGACCAAGGGAAGTTGCTTGTGATTCTTAGGAAATTAGCATAACTGGTCTCCCCCCACCCCGACTTTTCTAATGTTTGAGGATATTGGGTGTTGTAGGGACGCTTTGGAGAGGTGTGTGTGACTGACAAATACTTGGTGTCTTTCCCCCTCGCTGAGAAGGGCTTTGCAAATGATCTGCTGTGCTGGTGTGGGCTGACACTGTCGAGTCGTGCTGCCAGACTTAGCGGCCTTCTTCAAATTTGAAAGAAGGAAACGCTGGAGGGTTTGTCTGGCCACCCTACGATTCGTGCTATGATTCGTTAGGCTGTCTTCAGCGCTCAGAAAGGCGCTCGTGTTCTTAAGGGTTTCTGCCAAAGGCTCGTGTTTGTAGGCTTCTTGTTGCAAGGGAAAGTTAATATTTGCTCTGCTTGTACTGTTGAGAATAATCGCTGAATTCCAGGGGGGAAAAATGCCTGTTTTCTTAAAATGAGTATAAATGCAAGTAACTGTGTGAGTCTGCAGAATTTTGGAGACAGGCTGGAGAAGCTTTTCTAAATTGTAGTCATTAAATTTCTTTGTTGAAATGTTGGAGGCAACTAATAATTATTTTTAAAGAGATATTGATGAGGACATATGCCGTATCCAGTGATTAAATTACTTAACAGTTGGTAGATAGTTGAAGTGAAGCAGTGCATAACTAGTGGACACAGTGCTTTTTATACATAAATCAGAGTAACATTGGTAGAGCGTGACCTTTACCTATTTTTGTGTTTATAAAGGCAACATGTTAGCACAGCATAGTAGTAAGTTTTCCGCTTAGAGTGGTATATGTTTAAAGTAGTCTTAAAGTTGAGAGTTTCTTTCCTGATCAATTCTTATTTATTGGAACAAAACTTCTGAGAAATTTTATCTTTTCTAGTTTGGTTACAGAAGAGGAATTTCTAATTTTTGAGAAATAAAGATTTTGTGTTTTTTTGCTTAAACGTTGTCATGTCGGAATTGTTAGGCATGATCATGCTGATTGGTATGTGCTATGCTGTGAGATTTTTTTCGAAGTTACTATTTGCGTCTACAGTGGCACTGTGGTAGGGATGCTATTCTGTTTAATTCTCATAATCCTGTTTAGTAAATATTTTCCCCGTCTTAAAAATGAGAAAGCTAAAGACTCAGATGTTAATTCACTTTTAACCGTTACAGAAACAGCTAAGTAAGGAGGGAGCTGAATTTGAACCTAGGGCCTATCTGATTGTAAAACTATTGTTCAGAGAATGTCAGTCCCAAAAAGGAGGAGAGCTCTTGTGTGCAGTGTTGGAAATACCTTCTGTCCATGAGACACTCCTCCTGCCCCCTAAAGAAATAGTTCCATTCTTATCTGAGTTAGCTATTGATGTTTTACAAGGTTACTAAATCGCTGAATTTCAGCCTTCCAGGTCTTTACAGTTAGGGAAAATAAAGTCTAAGCACCTTAATTTGCTAGTTAGTGGCAAAGCACGATAGTCTTTACTTTGAATAGGTGATATATGTGTATGCTCCAGTTTAAAGAAAAAAAAAGTCAAATAATACAAAAGGGTAGGGCTCACTTTCCCTGCAGACCCACTTTCCAAAGGTAACCAGTGTAATCAGTTTCATTTGCACGCCACAGGTAGTTTGTGCTCATGCAAGTGCATGTAAATATAGAGAGCACGCCCTCTTTATTATATGTATCTGTGTGTATATGTTATTGTTTACGGCTGCATGGGATTCTATTGTACGGCTGTATTAATTGTTAAAAGTCACTTACTCGTGGTCAGGCAGGTTGTTTCTACTACTTTTCTATTAAAACTCATGCTGGCAAGGCAACATAGTGTTGTAGTTACAGGTGCGGGCTCTGAAGTTCAAGTTCCACTTGTATTAAGTACTCGTGATCTTTGGCACGTTACTTATCCTCTCCTTTTCTCTGTTTCCTGGTCTGTAAAATGGGCCAGGATTTACCTTATAGGACTGTCAAAAGGAGGATGGACACACAAAATTCTTAGAGCTTAGGTTTTTTTAAAAAAAAAATTTTGTTATTAATACTGTACATCTCGAAGTGTATCTTTGGCATTATTACTGCAGTTTCTGGCTAGAAAGTATGGGTGTTTGAAATTATCGTAAGATGTTGCCAAATTGCCCTTCAAAGAGGTGATACCAATTTATACTACCACTCTTCTACCCTGCTTTCTAACAGATGAGGGAAATATTGGTAAAGATTAACATTGTAGAAACTTGAGCTTCAATTTGACTTTGGTTTTGGGGAAAGATCTTAAAGAAATTGCCACTTTTTGCATTCCTGAATATGTTCTAAAGTATCCATTTTTCTGCCATTTCACGTCAGACAGAAGTTATTTCTTAGCATCAGTTGAGAAGAAGTTTGCTCCTCTAGAAAAAATTTGAGAAATCATGAAATTGCTAAACTATGCTCTGGGACCAAATGCAGGCTTTCTGCTAAGAGCCTTTGTAAAGGATTAGCAGCATTTAGAATCTTCAAAACCTGTAGAGATTAGTCAGACTCTTTTTTCTTTAAGATAGGTTAAAATTTGGTATTACTGAGGGAATAAATGGTTTAAAAGGCAGCAGTGATTTGCTTTTTTTTAGATATAAGCCAATAGTTGATCCATCACTGTGCCTCAGGCTTCCTTTAGTTATTAGGGTGATTTCCTCTTGCTAATTGTTTCCTAGATTAATTTTAGCCCCACTCTGCTTTATTTACACCCCCTGCCCTCCCTTGCGTGCCAGGAAAGCATCTGTTTGGGACTCTGCCTCAGCATAGCTGGGATATTTTAGGCCTGGTACTCTGACTACCCGCTGAAGTGCTGGCCATGAGCTGCTGACACCTGTTGAGAAGTGCCAGTAGTTGTAATTTCTAAAATCTCCAGAATTGTTTACATATGTCAATTATGAGATCACTTGGTGTATCCCATTTCCTTATTCATTAAGCACATATTTAATAGTTGTCATGCGACAGGCAGTGTTCTAGCAGTTAATATTAAGGAGTTTTTAAATTTATTTGGAACACAGCTATCTTCTATCATGAATCTAGGGGCTTGTGTATGACAGTGACTATATTTCTAAGAACATGCTTCTGTATTGGATTTCTGCAAAATCCTGTAGTTTTATTTATAATGCTCTAAAGGCAGCTTAATTTTTGTGCTAATAAACTTTAAGGCTTGAAGTAGAAGCACTGATTTGCAACATGGGAGGCTCTCTTTGATTATGGGAAGCATATTTTGATCTAGAAAATACTGCTAAGTGGGATATAAGATGCACTTGAAGTGTTATCATTTAATACTTCTAAAAATGTTTGATCTGAATTCTTCCTAGTTTAGTATTCCTTAGTTCTTTTTACTCCAAATTTGAGAGAAAGAGCACAACATTAGGCAAATGATGAAGCCTGTTTTTTTCTTTTGAGAAAACTTTGCTAGTGTGAATTAATGATCCCCTGGGAGCATCTGGTTCAAAGAATGAGAATTTCAGGACCCTTTGCCGTTAAGTGATGGAAAATGGAGATGAGGCAGACCTGACTGAGTTACTCTTATGCCACCACCCTCCCAAACATTTTTGACAGGCATGAAATCTCTTGCCTGTCATATGTTTAACTAATACATATTTTTTGTACATCATTGGAAGGAATGGGCACAGTTTTTAATTGAAAGTCGGAGAGCAAAATTCTCGTTTTAAAATTTACAGTCTCTATGAAAACATGAAAATTAGAGTTAACTTACTCTGCATCTTCTTTTTTTTTAAAAAAAAAGCTAATTTAGAAGAAAGTGTACATTCTCAGCAGTGTATGAGAGATGCAGCTTCCCTATATCCTCACCAGCATTTGGTGTTGCCATCTGTTTAATGTTAGTTCTTGTAATAGATGTGCAGTGATATTTTATTGGGTCTTGGTTTGCACTTTCCTAGTGGCTGGTGATGTTAAGTGTCTTTTCTTGTTCTTTGCCATCGGCATGTCCTTCTGTGAAATTTCTCTTCATTTCTTTTGCGCATTTTCTGATTGGATTTTTTTTTACTCTTGAGTTTTGTGCATCCTTTGTATATTCTAGATCCAGCTCCCTGTCAGGTATGTGGTTTGCAAATATTTTTTCCCATTCTCTATCTTGTCTTTGCATCCTCAGTGGGCTCTTTCATAGAGCAGAAGTTTTTAATTTTTTGGAGGCCAATTTATTGGGTTCTTTTCCTTTTGGGGCCATGGTTTTGGTGTCACATCTACAGATTCTTACTAAGCTTTAGGTACCAAAGATTTTCCCCTTTGGTTTTTTCTAAAAGTTTTACATTTAAGTCTGTGGCTTATTTGGAATTAATTTTTATATAATGTGTGAGGCTTGGGTGGAGGTTCATTTTTTTGCCTATGGATGATACCCAATCACTCAAGCATAATTTGTTAAAAAGACTATCCTTCCTCCTTTGTTTTGCTTCTGCATCTTTGAAAAATCAGTTGACTTATTTATGTGGATTTGTTTCTGGATTCTCTATCCTGTTCCATTGATTTGTGTGTCTTTTTCTCTGCCACACAATGTTGACTATTGTAACTATATAAGTTTTGAAATTGGTAATTATTCCCACTTTATTCTTTTTCAAAATAGTTTCAGCTCTTCTGGTTCCTTTGCCTTTTCATATAAATTGTAGAAAAATCTTGTCAACTGCTGTTAAAAAAAAATAGGATTTTGATAGGAGTTGTTAGTTTCTTTAAAAGCTAAGCATACTCTTAACATGCTACCCAGCAATCACACTTCAAGACACTTGTCCCAGAGAAATGAAACTTGTGTCCACCAGAAGTTTGTATACACTAATATTTGTAGCGGCTTTATTTGAAATAGCCAAGAACTGGAAACAAGCAAAAGTCCTGCAATAGGTGAATGGCTAATTGTGGTATATGGAATGCTACTCAGCGATAAGAAGGAACATGGTGTTGATACATGCAACAACTTGCATGGATCTCAAAAGCATTATGCTGAGTACAAAAAGCGATTCCAAAAAGTCACATACTGTATGATTCTATTCATGCAGCATTCTCAAAATGACGAAATGAGAGATGACGAACAGAGAGGTGGTTGCCCAGTCTTAGAAATAGTAGGGAGCAAGGAATGGATGTGACAATTAAAGGGATAGCAAGAGGAGAGCTTTGGTGTTGAAATGGAAATGGAATAATTCTTAGTTGCTTGTGGTCTTGGTTACACAAATCTACACATGTGATAAAAAGTACTTTTCATGTGTTATGGGTACACTTGAGTTTATTTCTGTAAAAGCATGACTTGTATATCTTATTCTAGTCATGGACATTTTAGAAAAAGAAATTTACCTTTGACAAAATGGATTTTTTAAAATCTGTGAAAGAGGAAAAATAAGTAATATAAGGGAAATAATTTACAGTTAATGCACTCTTCAAGGTGGAGTTTTAAGGATGCCTTTTTTTCTTATGTATTGGTATATTAGCTTGTTGAAAGACAAAACGTGAATAACATACTTGTATTTCTACTGAGACCATTTCAGTCATAAGATAAACTTGATGCTGTATCATTGTCCTGAAGTTAGTATTTGTAAGTAGACAAGTGCTTTTCAAGTTCCTGAGTTGAGAAAAATATATATAATACTTTACCTTTTTAAGCCTCAGCTTTTCTAAATTACTCACCTATAAATGGGGCACCCCACCTACTTATCTTTGCTTGGTGGAATATGAAATACTTAGCACAATGCTTATCATGAGGTAATAATTATTATGTAAAGCATTTAGTTGAGAATTTCAATTTTTAATGGAGTTCTAAAAATGAAAATTTCCACATTGATTAATATCTGTGCCTCAGTGTTTTTCTTCTTGGACATTCTTTTCTTGCTGTAAAGAATATATTCTCCAGCTTTTGGCCAGAAGCAGACTATTTCCACAGTCAGTAATCAGGATAGGAATGGAATGAACACTCGATGGAACCTCAAAAAGAAGAGTTTTCTGATGACAGTTTTTGCTTTTTAAAAAAAACTAGCACTTTTATTTTAAGATGACAACAGGGATGAAAGTGATTTGACTCTTTTGTTCCTTTTCCCTTCAGCTTTTGATACTTTGGGGTCTTTTTCTTGTCCTCTCCAAATTAAAGGATTTGGTTGTTGTTTTTTTTTTAATGTGTACTGTGCTTTACTCAAGCCTTTTGTAGTTGTCATTTTTTAATGAGAATTCTTTTTAGAATAGGAAACTGGGGCTGGCCCCATGGCACAGCGGTTAAGTTTGCACGTTCTGCGTCTGTGTTCCGCGGTTCGCCAGTTTGGATCCTGGGTCCGGACATGCGCACCACTTGGCAAGCCATGCTGTGGCAGGCGTCCCACATGTAAAGTAGAGGAAGATGGGCACAGATGTTAGTTCAGGGCCGCTCTTCCTCAGCAAAAAGAGGAGGATTGGCGGCAGATGTTAGGTCAGGGCTAATCTTTCTCAAACAAAAAAAAGAAAACTTTCGTTTTTGGATTTCTTATATGTCTCAATAAATATCTCAATTCTCATATGCTATTTATATTAATTTTTTCCCCTTCAGGTTTCCTCCTGTTTCGTAGTCCACCAGAACAATGTTCTACGCACATTTTGTCCTCAGTAAAAGAGGGCCTTTGGCCAAAATTTGGCTAGCGGCCCATTGGGATAAGAAGCTAACCAAAGCCCATGTGTTTGAGTGTAATTTAGAGAGCAGTGTGGAGAGTATCATCTCACCAAAGGTAGGTTTGATGTTGATATTTCATTCACTTTGTCGATTGTTTATTGTCTATGTGAAATAGAATTGTATTAAACAACTTTTTAGGTAGGCATTGTATATATTGGAGTGAAAGAAAATCCATAGGTTATCCAGAGTCCCAGTTTGATATTCTCTTCCCTTTAAAAATTCTGTAAATAACAGATATTTTCATTTGTCTGTTTTAATGGTAGATGAGCAAGAGGTTGGACAGTACCCAAATATTTTGTATTTGGCTTTCAAGATGTTTTGATACTTAAACATGTGTATAGGTATTCCTGATTTAGGAATTTACAAAACATTCAAAGTAAGGACTCATTAATCAGATCCAACTATTAGCCAGTTGGCAAATAGTATCCATACCACTTGCTCCACCTTAGCTTCACAGGCCTACTTGCTATTTCTGGAAGATCCCAAGCTTTTTCCCCATCTCAGAACTTTTTTGCGTTCACTGTGCTCTTTCCCTAAATCTTTAATTACTGTCTCCCACTGAAGTGAAAGCGTTAAGATGTCCTTATCTTAGCTGCCTGGTTTACTGCTTTGTTCCTAGAGGAGCTTGTAGTAACATCATCTGAATCTGTTCTGAGGCAGTGGTTTCAACCCTTGGATTTCACAAATAATGTAACTTAAAGTAATACAGGGCTTTTGTGTTGCCAAGAGAGGATTTTAAAACACGTAGACACTGTTACATCTTCTTAATACCATCATTAGCATTTCATTGAGGAACAGACATGTTGACTTCAAAAATGTATGAAGGACTAATCTCAAAATAAAGGCAAAGTCCTTAAATATAGTTTTTTAACATAACATCTGTGTTTTAAAGGTGCTTCCTAGACCTTGTATTTATACATATGCATACACACACATATATGCACCGTTGTGAAACATTTGAGATCACAGCTGTCTGGACCAGCAGTGGGAGCTACTCTTCTCAGAATTGGCAGTTTGGACAATGCTGGCATATGTTAAATAAATAAGAGTAGTTCTTTATTGCTGAAAGAGCGAGAGGATCTCAGAGGAATAAAGCTAGGATGTAGCAGAGACTTGTTCAGAAAAGTTATTTGGGAAAGTATACACTTAGGTAGGGGGAGTAAAAGCTTGTATTTGGAATCAGAGTAAATTATAAAGTTTACGTCTGTATATGGAATCTTGGCTGGTTTTAGAGTTATACAGCTGGTGGAATTTACTAGTATTTAAAGACATTTCTATCATGTTATTTATAAGACAATACTAATTTGAAAACTTTACTAAAATGAGAACTTTACAAACACGAAAAAAGTGACCTATAGTCCTACCACGTAGAGAAACCTTTAGTATTTTGGTATGCCTTCTGGACTTTCATGTGTGCATATTTTTTACAAATAACTTTTCTCCTTTTTTATGAATATACACAAAAATTGAATTATTTGTTTCATAACAAGACTGTACTCAGGAAAAGCTCTGTTCATAGTCCTGCCGTCATTTTTAATGGTGGTATTGTGTGGTGTCATAGTTTTCTATTCACAGAATCTAAATACAAAAAACGTAAACATACTTGACCTAAATTGAAGTGAGGTCATTTGTGTATTCATAAGTTCACTATAGAAATACTGAAGTACATGATTATAGGGGGGCTGCTCTAGACACTCCTGGGGATGTCTTAATATAAGACATATGCAGTGCATTACCTTTATAACGTTTGAGAAGTTCTGAATTCCAAAATACATTTGGGTCTTAGGATTTCAGATAAAGGATTATGGGACCTGTAATTCATTGTTTTGGTTGTGCATGATTTGTTTTTTTGTCTCTCTCTCTCTTTTGATTTTTTTAAATAACCCATATTTTTTCCTAATTTTTTGAATTTTAATTCCTCTGGTCCTGTACAATGCAACCATTAAAAATTATGATAATGGTATGAACAGAGCTGTTTGTGATGAGCAGTCTCATCACAAAACAATGTGATGCAGTTTTTTATGTACTCTCAAACACTAAAAAAAATGTATAGGCACACATAAAAGCTTAGAAGGCATATCAAAATACTATTAAAGATTTCTTTAGGTGATAGGATTACAGGTTGTTTTGTTTTCCTCTTTTTTAAAAATAACTGCTTAGTAAACATTGCTTGCAAAACCATTTGTTCACATCCGTAGGCCTTTTCTTAAAACTGATGTTTAGGAATATAATTGATGGGCCAGGTGATATGCTTATTTTTAAGATTTCTGATGTGCATTAACAGTTTGCTCTTTGGGGAGATTGTACCACTCGGCACTGCTAGTCAAATTGTATGAGAACATGACGTTTTCTACTTTTTATAGGTATGCTTACTGAGATAAGTGAATGGAAATAAGGAGAAATTGAGCTCTTTTCTTGCAATTGACATGGGTGGCTAATCTTTAACATCCATAAGCAAATATTGAAGGTGATTTGGCTTAAGTGGACAGTGAATTTTTTCATAGTACGTGCAGAGTACTTTGTACCCTCTTAGGGATGCTGCAAGAGAGTGTGAGACAATCTGATATGTGAAGGTATGCTCCAACAGCCACAAAGCAAGGCAAACGGTTCAGGAATAATGTAGAAAGCTGGAGGGTATGTGTGAGAGAGAATAACTTACTTTAAAAACCATTTCCAAGTAGATTTTTATTTGATTAATTCTGTTTTATTGTGATTGCATATAAAGATGTTTCCACAGGGTGAACTGACCTGAAAATTTGTAATGTTTGCTCTCGTGTGCAGTTCTTGTTATGAGAAAATGTTGGTTTAGTTGTTTGAAACAAGTGTCAGGCATTTGGCTAGTTGTAACACATGCCTCCCCGCCTTCCCTTCTCCCTGCCAGCTGCTGGCAACCTCTGTAGAGCTTTCCCTGGATGTGTAGCCTGTGTTCTTTATTATACCTACACTCTTAACATGACAGCAAAAATATCATACCTCATTTTACCTGCTGCTAGGCTAAACTCAGTACCAAACGAATCCAGAAAGAAAGCCTTTGCCTAAACACCACCTTTTAAAAGTTGCTTATTTTGGACAAGATAATGGCATGCGAAGGTCCCCCTCCCCCCCATTTCTTATGTGAAGGTACAGTCGATACTAATTTTAAATTTCCTAAGACCACATCATAAAAGTAGATTTTTCCAGTAGGAGCAATGTTTTAATTGGGTATTATTTTTCCTATCAAGGATTTATCTTCTGATGAGTCCTAAATTTGATCATAAATTTATGATAATTTTAGATACCTAAGAATTTATGGCAGTAAACTTCATAATTTATGCTGTAAGTCACATGAAGTAGCCATAAATGAAGAGCCTGAGAGTCATTATAAATAGAATCCTGGACTACTATAGAGAGTATACACATAACTTAAAAATACACTATTTTATCTTTTAAGTAACAGAATGTACTAATTATAATTTAAACTTGAAGCAAATATTTAACTACTTTCTTTGGTACCTTAGAATTTGATGAGTTTTGTGGTGTGATTTGGAAAACAAGCGGGGAAAGTTTGAGTTCACATTGTCTTATTCTCCCAAAATCTTTCTTTATTGTAGTCAGAAGAATTTTGAATCATTCTTTTTAAATTGGGTGTTTACTTCTCATTCTTTTCCCAACTAATGCATCTCATCCTATACACTGGATCCTATGTAAGCGTTGATCAAGATCTACCTTGAAAAAAACAGACTGAGGAGTATATTTTCTTGTGAAAAAAGATGGGTACCATTATCCTTCATCAGTTAGTATGTTTTCTATTCCAGTAATAAGAACTCAGTGAAAAGTGGCTTAAATGATAAAGAAATTAACAGTTTTACTTAATTAGCAGTTTAGAAATGGGGAGATCTAAGACTGATTTAGCAGTTAATGATGTCATCCAAGGACTCACCATTCTTAGTTTCTTGGCTTTTTGTGCTTATAGTTTTAGTCTCCTGGTTACAGGGTGACTGCAGGCAGCTCCAAGCCCCACCTACTCACAATGCAAGAAAGGCAGAAGGACAAGGAGGGGGCATTCTGTTTTGGAAAGATGTTCCTCAAAAACTCTTTGACATACTTTGCGCTTATTTCTCCTTGTCTCAACTGAGTCACGTGCACCACTAAAGAATAATTAGCAGAGAGGAATGAGACAGTCGTCTTTCAAGGCTGGGGACATTTGCTTCCCAAACAAAATCAGCATTTACATAGCCGGCAAGGAGCAGTAGCTTTGGATTGGCAACCAAAAGTGCCACATACTCCTTCATGTGCTAACAATCCGTGGAACACCTTAGTGCCTGCTTTGTGGCTACTTCATGACTATGTTAATTGATGAATTACTGCCAGTCTCTCCTTTGGGGATACTCAGGGAATTAAAATATAGGTAATTCTGAGGTAACTTCAAATAATGATAAAAAGTATTGAGATAAAGTAAAAACTGCCTATAAATTGTACAGAGTACAGGCTTTGAATATGATTACGTACAAAACCAAAAAATTAACGTTATAAATTAGATTATTAATGTTTTATTCACAGGTCAAGATGGCACTCCGAACATCAGGACATCTCTTACTGGGAGTAGTTCGAATCTATCACAGAAAAGCAAAATATCTCCTTGCAGACTGTAATGAAGCATTCATTAAGATAAAGATGGCTTTTCGGCCAGGTATTCACTTTTTTTTTTTTTTTTTAAACTTTGGCGTTTCTAGTGTTTGGTGTGAAAAACTACTAAACAAATATTCTAGATCAGCATATTTTGTTTTAACTGCAATACAAGGAACCCTTCAAAAATATGGCCAGGCTTGGAGAGGCAGTGGCTCAAGGGAGGAAGCCCACTTTACTTCTGTTTTATGTATGGAGTACAACAGTCACCCCTTTTTTGTTCTTCCTTTGGAGTTGCCTTTTTCTTTTAACCCTTTTTTCAGCAATTTATGTAGAATTGAGTCATCAGAGGTTGAAATGTTGAAAGCAAATTGTGATGAGGTTTTTCAAAGTACAGCTCAGAGAAGAAAATCTTAGAATTTTAGTTTTTTCCTAAATAATTTTAGTATATTCTTAAAATCAGATTCACTTTTAACTTGTTGAGACTGAGACTTTTTTTTTAATATTCCCTGTAGTTTTTTGTGTTTTGTCTTATATAATAGTTGGTTCTAAACTGGACTTTAGCAACTAAACTTTTATCTGCATAGATAATTACTAGGGTACTTAACTGAATTCATAGATCATGCTATAATTTTTTAAAGCATTGATGAAGTCTTATTCTAATTAAAACAATCTGTGTAGGAGAGATGCCTTATACAGTCGTTTCTATTGAGGTTATATTCTAGTACTTTAATTTATGGACAGTGAAATTTTGAGATCTAAGATTTTATTTAAAAGTAAAATGTTTAAGGCAGAGGCTGTGATACATGTGGCTACTAAGTGCATTTTGCTTAAATAACATGCTTTTTATTTTTGTCTCTTAAAGCAACTCATTTTTATTATAGACAGCTTGAAAAATATAGGGGAAAATATAAAGAATATTAAAATCATGTCATCTCACTCTCCCTGAAATAACCAACTCGTCTTAACGTTTGGGGTACTCCTTTTCAGTCGTTCCTTTTCCTCATAAATTTCATGCTTATTTAGAAAACTTATTAATATTTATTTGTTATGTTCTTTTAGAGACATCAGCTTAATGCATTATTAGTGCTTTGACTTTTTTTTTGGTAAAGCAAGTAGTAGTGTGGCTTATGATTATAGAAAAACAAAAGTAGTTGTGCTTCATTCAATGGTATTTTGCATATATTAGCAACCTTTCTAGAGTATAACCTTAGGAAATTATACTGACTACCTTCTTTTGATTCCCAGATAATATGTGGTGTAGCCAGGCCTTCAAGCTTACCATTTGTTTTCCAGGTGTTGTTGACCTGCCTGAGGAAAATCGAGAAGCTGCTTACAATGCTATTACTTTACCTGAGGAATTTCATGACTTTGATCAGCCACTGCCTGACTTAGAGTATGTGTCTCTCTTTTTTTTTTCGGTTCATTTAATCTACAAGAAACATTGGCTTCTAAATGTATAGTTTTACTTGGAGTGTTTTAACATTGAGTTAACATGTAGCTAAAATCCGTATGCTTTCATTTAGGATATTGTATAAATATGAAACATATAATCTAGAAGTGTTCTAACACAGCTAAAATATAAGAATTCTGATATGCTTGGGCCAGAGGTTGTGTAAACTGAACTGTTGTCCAGTTATGTGCTTTACTTGAACTATTGTTTCATGATTTTTCTTCAGAGGTATATATTAAAGTCATCTACTGGTTATCTTCTTGGCCAAGCTATATGCAGGCACACTTTTTTTTTTTTTTTTTTTAACAAACTTGAGACAACTTTATGTTAAGAGCAAGAAAGGGTCCTTGTCACAACACACTTTTAAGAGGAGAAAGTTGTACCGAGATGGCCTTTATAGCAGAATACTGTGGTATGTTTCCATCTTCTGAAGTCCTCCAAAGCCAGCTATCGTTACCTTGATGGAATGTGACTATAACTTTCCAAGTGATTATCACAACTGACAACCGAGAAACCCTCTACACCAAGCCCCATTTATTTTTTGACAAATTTCTCTGCTTTTAAAAATGATCTGTGATTCCTCATTAAAATAAATTTATGATTTTGATTGTGTGTGTGTTAATTAGTGCTAGGCACTGTCTAGCTCCTTTACTTTTTTCCTCTATTTCTATTGTTTTCCTTTTTTAAAATTTTATATCATAGAAATGTTTTAACATAGCTAAACTGTAGAGAGATTAGTATTATGAACATACACTGATCATCCAGCTTCTTAATTATCAATATATTGCCAGTTTTATTTCATATTTTCCCAGCTCACCTTCCAACCCCCCTAGATTATTTTGAAGCTAATAGATATTTTATCTGTAAATACCTCAGTATGTATCTCTGTAGAGGTAAGGAATTTTTAAAACATATCCATAATAACATTGCACCTTTAAAAAAATTAAAATAATTGTTTAATATCCACTTAGTGTTCAGATGTCTCCAGTTGACACACAGCCCTTTTTTTCTCATTTTGTTTACGTTAGAGTCTCTATAAAGTCTACAGACTGCATTTCGTTGATGTCTCATAAGTCTCTCTTAAGAATCTGTAACACCTCTGCATCCCTCTTTTATTTTTCCTTGCCATTTATGTGCTGAAAAAAATCTGGTGATTTGTTTCCAAGTACTTACATTCTGAATTTGGCCGATGATATTCCACATTGGTATTTAAAAATATTAAGTAAATTTTTAAAACATGTAACATTAAACAATATGAGAGGTTATTATTTGTTAGAGGAAAAAACAGAGTCTCAGAAAAGCCAGGTAACTTCAAAGTTCACACCTGTAAGTTGCAGGACCCTGATGAAAACTCATGCCTATCTAGCCCATGCATTTCTTAGTTTTTCCTCTATATACTATGTCGCCTTTTGTAGTGATTTCAGCATATTAAATTTTCTTTGCTGGTCATTATTGGTTTTAAAGTTTAAATATAAATTAAATTAACTTTCAAGTAGTTATTCAGATTCTTGGATTGTATTTATATAGTATTAAATATTAAGGCTCCTAAACCTTGATAGGTTGTATGTCTTTTTTTTTTCATATAGAGAGTTGGGATATTTTATTCCTTATAAATACATTACACTGAGACTGGAGACTAAAATGTATTTGAAATTCTTTTAAAGTGACATCGATGTGGCCCAGCAGTTCAGCCTGAACCAGAGTAGAGTGGAAGAGATAACCATGAGAGAAGAAGTTGGAAACATCAGTATCCTACAAGAAAATGATTTTGGTAATAGAGAACCAAATCACTAGCCACTAGCTATAACGTTGTAATTATGTTGTGACACTAGCAATTTAGAAAAGAAAACCAGACGTATGTTACATTCATAATGACAAAAAGACTTAAAATTTCACCGTATGCATTTTCATCAAGAAAAGAATTTGCCTTCCTACCAGCGTATTAAGCATTATTTCTGTGCACCAATCTTAGAACTCATTCTTTCCCTACTCCAGCTCCCACACACATGGTGATAGAACCTTATATATTGATTTGTGTGACAAGTCCCAACATGGAAGTAGTGCTTGCTTTTTCATGTTGGAGCAATTGCATTGTGTACCTACTATTCTTTTTGAATACTATTCAAAACTGGTTGCAAGTCAAATTCTTTTCTTCATGAAAATACATTATCAAGAAAGTTTAGGTCTGTGAATGTTAATGCAACCTAATGTATATACATATTTAGATTTACTTAACATATTTAGGATAACCTAAATTTGAATCTTGTGTTTGAATTTGTTAGTCATGTCCCAGAATCAGTTTATGAAATGTAGATGCTACAGATTTAAAGTTTAAACTACATGTTTTAGCATTCAAAGATAAATAAGGCTGGAGTAAGCAAATGTGATGACATAATTATACTAAATTATAGGCTGTTGTCTTTTGTACAGTGATGTTTCTAGCTTTTTTCAACTAATGACTGAAATTTGTTCAGGAGACTTTGGAATGGATGATCGTGAGATAATGAGAGAAGGCAGCGCTTTTGAGGATGACGACATGTTAGTAAGCACTAGTGCTTCAAACCTCCTATTAGAGCCGGAACAGAGCACCAGCAATCTGAATGAGAAAATTAACCATTTAGAATATGAAGACCAGTATAAGGATGACAATTTTGGAGAAGGAAATGATGGTGGTATATTAGGTAGGTTACAACAAAGTGGTTATTCTAACATAACTTTTTTAAGAGCAAAAGCTAATTCTGGCTCTAGAGCAGCTCTCTAGGTGCTATATATGTGTAAATTGTGACCAGTTGCTTCAATAAAGTTTTCTGTAAAACTGTAACCTAAAAATGTTATAACAATACCTGATTTTGTTTAAATGTGCTTATCTCAGAGTTTTAAGTTTTACTAGTTCTTAAAGCCTATTTGTTTTTGATATCTCATTAAGTAAATGTTTTAAATAGATATGAACTAGAAAATGTAAATTAAGAATGAGAAACTTTTTCGTATACTGAGGGTTTTATACTTTTGTACACTACCTTGAAGAGAAGTACATGCAGATTGAATACAGATTTTAGTATAATCCACTTTAACCTAATTTTATTTTTCCAGTGACTGGCTATTATTCTTTTAACATTTCTCTTTGAAATTATAACTAAACTACATTCCCTATTTCAGATGACAAACTTATTAGTAATAATGATGGCGGTATTTTTGATGATCCCCCTGCCCTGTCTGAGGCAGGGGTGATGTTGCCAGAGCAGCCTGCACATGATGATATGGATGAGGATGATAATGTGTCAAGTAAGCATTTTATCTTCCGTACTCTGGGCATGATTGTATGGCATCCAAAGAAGATTTAACATAGAACACCACAAACTAAAAGTTCCAGCTTTTAATGAGCTACCAGTTCTGATTCTCTTATTGTTTAATCCTGTGCCCCTCCCCATTTTTGGCCAGGAGGGTTCAACTCTGGAGGGACTTCCTCATAATTAGAAAAGTGTACCTTCTTTGTACCAGTGGTTTCTTTCAGTTTCTCAGAGGGATTTTTCCCCCCTATTTGTAGGATATATATTAAATACTACCAAAGCCTTTTGTGACCAAATTTCTGTTTTCTATAGTGGGTGGGCCTGATAGTCCTGATTCCGTGGATCCTGTTGAACCAATGCCAACTATGACTGATCAGACAACACTTGTTCCGAATGAGGAAGAAGCCTTTGCTTTGGAACCTATTGATATCACTGGTGAGCAAATAAACTTTTTGACTAATAAGAACATAAAGTCCTAGTTCTGGCTCTTGTCCATTAATCTGCTGATCTCATTTTAGATAACTAAGCTGCTTTCTCCTTTGTCACAGTCATCTATCATAGAATCTTTACTTAATTCAGTTATAATTAAAGTATCTTATGGAATATCTGTGTGAGTTGCTGTGAAATATAAAAGTATAGAACAAGCTTTCTGCTAATATTTATCTTAGTCTTTTGGGGTTCCCAGAATGCTAGCAGGTCACATGTGTAACAATCAGAAAACATTGCAAGGCATTTTACAGTAAAGTACAAGATTTATTAATCAATTATCTTCCAAATTCTAGATTCTGTATAGTTGGGTTACAATCTGGAAAAATCTAAAATTCTTTTTTTTTTAACTGGAAATATCAGAGGTTCTAAAATCAGTATTCTGTTTATTTTAGTGTTTATTAAGAAACATAGCAGGGGGCCGGCCTGGTAGCGCAGTGGTCAGGTGCGCTCATTCCCACTTCGGCGGCCTGGGGTTTGCCGGTTTGGATCCCGGGTACGGATGTGGCACCGCTTGGCAAGCCATGCTGTGGTAGGCATCCCATATATAAAGTAGAGGAAGATGGACATGGCTGTTAGCTCAGGGCCAGTCTTCCTCAGCAAAAAGAGGAGGATTGGCAGCAGATGTTAGCTCAGGGCTAATCTTCCTCAAAAAAAATAAACATAGCAAAACATTTAATTGGGGGTGTTGCTTCTGAGTAAAAGAGGCAATTTGAGATGTAATTTGGACATGAATTTTTAAATTTCTAGATGGTTTATGGGTATAAGGGAGTAGAAAACTCGAGATCAGTCACACTATAATTCAAGATATAGTTACGACTTTTGAGTAGAACAAGCCTAATTTTTGGGGGGGTTCCTCCTTAGAATCTGATCGCTAAAAATTGTAACTTAGGCTTCTGGTTTATAAAGCATGCTTACTATTACGTAACTAAAAATATAACAGTGAACAAGTCTTTATCTTCGTGGAACTTAGATACTAATTAGGGGATCATGGGTAATAAAATAGGTAGTGTATTAGTGACAGATATTACAGACAACTATAAACGAGGTAAGTGTGTTTAAATACTGCATTGTTTAAAATAGGATAGGCTTTGCTGGCCGTTGGAAGAACTTGAATTTTTGCTTTCAGGGAAGGGAGCTCAGTAGCTGTAGGCCAGGGAGTGGACAGAGGCTTTCACTGTGTAACATCTTCTTGACTTGAAATTTGAACCACATGAATGTTTTATATATAAAAACCTATGGGGTATATAACCTGTCAGGATGAAATCTTAAGGAATTTGTTTAATCCCATGAGCTTTTCTGTGTCTTTGCAAAGTTTTAGTCAGAATTAGAAATGAATATACAAACAGTATCTAAGGTGGAATTCCTGTTCCATCTGACTGGGTTTGGGATTGTTTCACTTCATCGAGCTGCTTGTATAATTGCTGTATATGAATTGTAACTTTTCCAATAAAAATCATAGTAATTGGAACCATTTATGGAGGACTTAATCTATGCCAGACACTATACTAAGTATTTTACAACCCCTAAGTGGTTGGCCATACTTCAAATGAGAAAAAGAAGAGGGAAGCAAGATGAAATTAACTTCTCTTAATGGTCACTCTGCTAATAAATGGCAGCACCTAGAACTTGAGCCCAACTCTGAATCAAGTCTCATATGTTCCATGTTTACAGTATAAAGCTACATGGGCAAAAATGTATTGGCTCTTGCAGTATTTTGTTTGTTTTGTGCTACAAGTCTATGCATAATTATTCATTCATTCAGCAGATTTCTACTGAACACCTCTTGTTTGCTAGCCTCTATTCTACATAGTACCTGGGAAATATCACTTAAAGCAGATTCTGCCCTCGAGGCTTAACTTTTCTCCTAGGTGTGTAGAAAAGCAGAGATAGAATGAGACCAATCTGATAGTTGTATGTTTCATGCTGGCCTCTCAGGAAAATGACCTTATTTTCTTTTTGATTCCAGTCAAAGAAACAAAAGCCAAGAGAAAGAGGAAACTAATTGTTGACAGTGTCAAAGAGTTGGATAGCAAGACAATTAGAGCCCAACTTAGTGATTATTCTGATATTGTTACCACTTTGGATCTGGCACCACCCACCAAGAAATTGATGATGTGGAAAGAGACAGGGGGAGTAGAAAAACTCTTCTCTTTACCTGCTCAGCCTTTGTGGAATAACAGACTACTGAAGGTAATACAGTTTGCCTTTTTAAATTTTTTATTTCACATACATTTTGACCATTTTTAAAAATAAACTTTTAAAACCTGTGGATCGTTTTTGATCAAGTATTTTTCAACTATTTGGCATCTTCTCTGTCTCCCTTAAATCACAGTATACTGAACATAAACTAATCTGAAAGATCATGATAAGTGACACCTGCATTTCTAAAAGATGCAGAATGAATGTTCCCTAAAAAGCCACTGACATTTTTAATAATAGTTCTCTCTCCTCAACCTCCTATGATAAATTATTACTTCTCTTGCCTTAGTGTGTACTGTCTTTGAAGGCTGCAATCTTCACATGTTGCTTTCTGGCTAAAACATGGGATTCTTTTCCCACAATAAAGAATTCTGGAGCCAGCTCTGATGGTCTAGTGGTTAAAGTTCCGCACACTCCACTTCGGTGCCCCAGGTTCAGTTCCCAGGTGCAGAACCACACCACTCAACTGTCAGTAGCCATGCTGTGGTGGCAGCTCACATAGAAGAACTAGAATGACTTAGAACTAGAATATACAACTATATACTGGGGCTTTGGGGAGGGGGGGAAAGGAGAGAGAGGGAGGAAGATTGGCAACAGATGTTAGCTCAGCAAATCTTTGCCAGCCAGAAAAAGAATTCTGGCTTTATGAGAATTTTTTTTCATTTTCAGGCCCTTTTCTTATCACTTTAGGTTCTAGACTATTCCAAAA
This sequence comes from Equus przewalskii, assembly GCF_037783145.1. Taxonomy (NCBI): domain Eukaryota; kingdom Metazoa; phylum Chordata; class Mammalia; order Perissodactyla; family Equidae; genus Equus; species Equus przewalskii. Next base: position 61,856,591 of record NC_091838.1, on the reverse strand, counting down.
CAAGGTTCTGAGGCATCCAGGGAGTAAGGCAGTGCGGTTAGAGTATTTCTCTGTCTAAAGTTAAAATATAGATAGAACCAGTTGATGTTACTATATATTTTACTGTATTGTAAATTTAAAGTGTTCCAAAAAAGCAGGGCTATGGTAAAACTGCTGTTTATTAGAAGCACAGTTATGTAATCATTTGGAAGACGGTCCTTGACATATTTATATTCTTTGACTTCAGTGGTCTCAGTATTAGGAAGTTTTCCTAAGCAAATAGTTCAAAATCTGAAAAAAAGCTACATTTGTAAAGGTGTTGATTACATCATTTACAGTTAAATTTTAAAGAAAGAAACTTAAAATATTGAAAAGTGGTTCATATATGTCACACACATATATCTCTCTCCACTCTGGAATTTTATGCAGTCATTAAAAATATTAAAAATGATAGTTAATAAAATTATCATGTAATATTAAGTGAAGAAAGCACTAATATTTTAAGCTATTTGGTATGAATCCACTTAGATTGAGTTTTAAGTGTATAAATATGAAAAACTGCAGGCAAGTAAATTTAAAACGTTAGTGTTATCTTTCTGGGTTATAAGACAATGGATAATAAAAATCTTATTTAATTTGAAAGTCTGTATTTACAATGAAGAATGAATATAACATTAAATAGAAATCATGCTAGATTATATATAAACTGATTAGGACTATATTTATTAAAACATACTTATGGAAAACAGAAATCTCCAGTGGATTTTCAGTTAATGTGACATTTTATAATTGAGATTTTCCTTTTTTTTTAAACAGCTCTTTACACGTTGTCTTACACCACTAGTACCAGAAGACCTTAGGAAAAGGAGGAAAGGAGGCGAGGCTGATAATTTGGATGAATTCCTCAAAGAATTTGAGAATCCAGAGGTTCCCAGAGAGGACCAGCCCCAGCAACATCAGCAGCGTGATGTTATCGGTCTGTTCTATTGAAAGAGTTCCTTGATGAAAGTTAAATGAACATTTGGCATAAAATTTACCTATATATTGCCAAAGTAAAAGAAATTAGGAAGAAAGGAGTATACTCAAATTTTTGGATAGGGGAATCCATGCCTTATTCTATTGTCTGATTATTTTGTTAGATAGGAAGCTTTCTGTTTTCAGAATGATGTAAGGTTCAGAATTAGCTGAGTGGTAGTCTGCTAAAGGGTTGCCCTGCGTTGGACGAGAGGTGGGACTTGGCCTTTTAAGGCCCCTTCCCACCTTTAAGTGTATTGTTATAAATTGAGTAATCTTTGCAGAGGTAAGATTTTTTTCAGCTGTCTTCATTAGAAAAAGTACCTGTGTCTCAGTGTATTAGTATTAAAAGTAAATAGTTCAGAAATATTGTTGAAGACCGTATGACCCAAGTCTCCTCTTCATATGACCAATTGCAGATGAACCCATTTTGGAAGAGCCAAGCCGCCTCCAGGAGTCAGTGATGGAGACCAGCAGAACAAACTTGGATGAGTCAGCCATGCCCCCACCACCACCTCAGGGGGTTAAGCGAAAAGCAGGACAGATTGACCCAGAGCCTGTGATCCCTGTAAGTAAGCGCATGTCTCCCTCAAGATGTTTTGGGGTATTCAGATGATTATTTTAGATCCCTAGTAGTAGCAAGTGTTGTTTAAGCTCTTTGTAGTTTCTTGGTTTAGGAAGAAAATGGCAAGAAATGGGTCCAGAGAGAAAGAATGGCATCTGAGGATATGAACACAGTGTGTGCGCTAAGTGGGAGATGATGTTCTAGACGTTTTCAATCTCTCGCTCTTCTTGGTTAGGGTCTTGCTTCAGAGTGAGCACTCTTGGCTAATGTGACCGCCTTGACTCTTAACTTAGTTCTGGCATATTTTATTTTTTTCTTTCTCAAACATTAGTCCAGGGTGAATCCAGGGGACAGTTCTAAGTAAAATAACAAAAGCAGTATATGGAACCTGTTAAATTCTACAAGTATGAAAGATGTTGTAAGTGAAATGAAACAAACTCCCTGCTAAATAAAAGAGAATTTTTGTGCTTAAAAATAAGCTAGTAGATTCTTGCACATTTCAGGCCAGGTGGGGACAGATCGTCACTTTTGTAATTATCAGCCTAGTTTCAGATGTCTGACCACTGTATTTTTATCTTGTTTTTTCATTTCTTTGTCAGCATGATTAAATGGCTTTTTTTCCTAGTTTTATTGAGATATAATTGACATATAACATTGTGTTACTTTTAAGGAGTACAACATAATGATTTGATACATGTATATATTATGAAATGATTACCACAGTCACAAATTTTTTCTTGTCATGAGAACTTTTAAAATCTCTCTTAGCAACTTTCAAGTATATAACAGTTTTATTAACTATAATCATGATACTGTGTATTAGATCCCCAGAAGTTATAAACTTCCAATTATAAGATGATACTTTTTGACCAACATCTCCCAATTTCCCCAGCCCCTAGTAACCGCCAACCTGCTCTCTGCTTCTGTGAATTCAGTATTTTTAGATTCCATATGTAAGTGATATTATACAGTATATATCTTTCTCTGACTTAGTTCACATAGCATAATGGCCTCGAGGTCCATTCATGTTGTCGCAAATGGCACAGTTTCCTTCTTTCACATGGTGAATAATATTCCATTGTAGATGTATGTATGTCACATCTTTATCCATTGATGGACACTTAGGACACTTCCATGTCTTGGCTATTGTAAATAATGCTGCAGTGAACACGGGGGCGCAGATATCTTTTCGAGATAGTGATTTCCTTTCAGATAAATATGCAGAAGTGGAATTGCTGGATTATGTGGTAGTTCTGTTTTTAATTTTTTGAGGAACCTCCATTATTGTTTTCCATATTGTCTGCACCAACTTACATTCTCACCAACAGTGCACAAGGGTTCCCTTTTCTCCACATCCTCACCAACACTGGTTATTTCCTGTCTTTTTTGATAATAGCTGTTCTAACAGGTGTGAGGTGATACGTCATTGTAGTTTTGATTTGCATTTCCCTGATTTGAGATGTTGAGCACCTTTTCATGTACCTGTTGGCCATTTGGATATCTTCTTTGGAAGAATATCCATTCAGATGCTCTCTCCATTTTTTAATCAGATTGGTGTTTTGCTCTTGAGTTCTTTATGTATTTTGGATATTAACTCTTGATCAGATGATCTGCAAATATTTCCTCCATTCTGTATGTTGCCTTATCATTTTATTTATGGTATCCTTTGCAGAAGCTTTTTAGTTTGATATAGCCCCACTTACTTTTGCTTTTGTTGCCAAATCCAAAAAATCATCGTCAAGACTAATGTCCAAGAATTTACCGCGTATGTTTTCTTCTAGGTGTTTTATGGTTTCAGATCTTATATTCAAGTCTTTAAACCATTTTGAGTTGATTTTTATGTATAGTATAAGGTAGTAGCCCACTTTCATTCTTTTGCATGTTGCTGTCTAGTTTTCCTAGCACCATTTATAGAAGAGACTATATTTTCCCCATTGTATCTTTTTGGTTCCTTGGTTGTCAATTAATTGACCATATATGGATGGGTTTATTTCTGGGCTATCCTGTTTCAGGTTCTAGTTTATTCTTTAGCAACATTGCTGCTTATCTCCAATACTAGGCAGTTTTAGGCTGTCTTATTTAAGTAATCAGAATGCTTGTCAGATTGCTTAAAAAAAAAAGTGAAGCAACATTCGTTCAAGTTACTTCATTCAGACTGACTACCATGAGGTTCACTTAGGACAGGAAAACTAAAATAAGTGTAAAGGAAGTAAGGTCTGGTTTAAGGCTTCCCAACCTTAATTAAATCTATAGAATAACCTAATCTGGGCAAAGGGAGGCTTTTTGGTAACCTTAGGCTCTTGGTTCAGCGTCCATTGAGAGAGAGTGGCAGAAGAATACTCTGCTAATTTTAAGAACTAGTTCTCTGTGCCCTCTGGTGGTAAGGAGTTGTCAGAAAAGCATTTTTCTGTAGGAGCTCAGGAATGGGAATGGGAACAGGTAATGAGTGGGTTATTCTAGTACTAGTTTCCTGGTAGTTGCTCCCTTGTCATTCCTTTGGTTTGTTAAAGACTTTATTTTTTAATGTTCTCAACTGTTTATGTTAAGTCTGAGAAGAAGGAAATTCAAGAGCTGGACCCAGAAAAATAGTCTCCTCATTCCTATTGTTTGCTGCTATAAGACCAGCAAGACTCCCACTTAGAGCCAAGCTTAGTTCTAATAGCCTTAAGGCAATATTAGGTGATAATGGTTGACAGTAGCAGGCTAATTGATGTTAAGGCCTTTTTGCATTGCCCTGGATTGAGTTCTGTTTCTTTCCTAAAATGCTACTACAGAAGGTTTTTGGCTTTTTGACTGTTTATTGTTTTTCTTGTTATTTGCAAATTTCTCATGTAGACCTTTAAGTATTTGACTCCCAGAAAATAAGTATAAAAACAAAACACTTGTTCTATGATAAGAAGATAATGGATTAATTTCTTTTGTAAACTACTTTAATGTTGTAACTTTATGATAAAAGAACAAAATCTACACTATAATCAGTTTTTTATTGTGTGGCACTATGGAGATATGACCCAAGTATTTCCATTCTAAAAACTTCAGCAGCTATATATTTGTGTATTTAGAAGACACTACCCTTAAAATGTGCATCTTAAGTTGCCTTGTTTTTATTGCGCTAAGCCTCAGCAGGTGGAACAGATGGAAATACCTCCTGTAGAGCTGCCTCCCGAAGAGCCTCCAAACATCTGTCAGTTAATTCCAGAGTTAGAACTTCTACCAGAAAAGGAGAAGGAGAAGGAGAAGGAGAAAGAAGATGATGAAGAGGAGGAGGTGAGGAAACGTAAAAGACCTATGAATAAATTCCCATTCTAGATTTAGCAAAAAATCTTCAACCACTTCCCTTTTACTTTTCATATTTGAGCTAAGTTAATTGATGTTGAGCATCAGGGTGATGGAAAATGTTGAAATGTAACCAGATTCTTGGTGGTCATTAAGAACGTCAAATTTTATGCTGTGCTATAGCTCACTGGTTCCTTTGCGGGCTTTTGAAGGATGTGGACTACCCTTTCAGTGATTTCTTGTTTGACTTCTAAATTGTTTCTAGCTGCTTTATTACCCTGCGGTCCAGTGGTCAGTTCTTACTGCTATTAACATCTGTCTCTGGTAATACCTCTCTGTCTGTGCCCTGGAAATAAGATCATTTTCTACTTGTGTGGGTTTTGTTTTTGTTTTCGTGAGACTGCAGTGGGATGTGTCTTGGCTTGAAATAGACGGGTTGAAGGCTTGAATGACTTTTATTTTCTAAAAAGTAGAGATGCTTTATGGGATTTCCCTTTCCTGGGGCATGCTTTGGCTGGTCTTTGTTTTTCGTTTTTTTCTGGATCTTTGAGGTTGTTGTGTAAGACTTAGAATATATTCTTCTATTTGATGCTCTGTCAGATGTTTTATTTAGACCTTTATTTTAAATTTAAAGGGTCTTCAGGTAGCGTTGAAGCTTTTAAATTTCTCCCAAGGCTAATGGTTATGGGTTGGGTACATTTTCAGTAGCATCTGTTTGTACTTGTAATTTATCATTATGCCAGCCATAGATTGCATAACCACTTAGTGCTTATCTTTACTATGAGGACTACATTGTTTTAAAGTCAAAATTTAGCCCCAGAGCTACTCCAGCCTATGTACTAGGGTGTGCCATTATCTCAGACTTATTGTTGATGAATCAGTATTTACAGTTCAGAAAGTCATTTAGGAAGCAGGTCTGTAGGTGGCAGGTGACTGGGAACTGGGCAGCTAAAGTAAAATGTATTTTATGAATTATAACCCATTTCTTTTAAAACACCATATAGACCAGTACTCGTGAGTCTGCAGGGTCTTTGGTACTGGTCCACAATGAGATTAGGAGTCTGTCAAACTATAACCAACGGTTCACCACCTAGAAGTGGTCCAGGGACTGTGTAGACCATATCCTTATAGACCAGTACAGTCATATATTCAGCCAAATGATTGCGTGCAGGTACAGAGGACTTCCTTTTTGTAATTTAGGAAAGACAAACTTCAGTGTTCATACTAGATGCTAAGTGATTTTTGTCTCTCAGCAATATAAAGTATAATTTTCTATCAGTCCAAATACTCTAATTCAGAGCTTTGAGAAGATACAGAAATATTTCCTTTTTCAGCAGAATTGTTTTGTCAGCTTTTTTTTGTTGGGGGACCATTTTCATTCAGGATGAAGATGCTTCAGGGGGTGATCAGGATCAGGAAGAAAGAAGATGGAACAAAAGGACCCAGCAGATGCTTCATGGGCTTCAGGTATGCCAGTGCAGTCTCAGAGAAAATGACTTGGAAGATTTTTGGCATTGCTCCCTCAAAAAATAGTTAAATGCTATAACCAAAAATTCTGCCTTTGTGAAACTTTTTCCAAAGCTACATATTTCAAACTATTTTAATACGTAAACCGTTAGGCCAAGAGTTTTCCTGGAAGGCATCCAGGTGAACACTTTCCAAATGGTTATCCTGCACAGCAGAACTGTAGTGATGTTTGATGGAACTTCTTTTGTGTCTGCATCATCTTATTTTTGGTTGAGCAGATTTAATTATTGTCACTTATCCTTGGGCCTGAATGTATCAGATATATATGAGATATCTTGAACAACTAAGAAATACCAGGCAAGTTATTCAAGGTTTCCTAAAATAGATTCAAAGTTCAGTCAGATTTAAAAATCAGTTGAAATTTTAAGACCTGAAAGCGCTAGATTTTACTACTTATCGCAATAGATGTCCAAAGAAATGAATTGTTTTAATATTTGTTGGAACAACTTTGCTTTTTTTGATTTTAGATGTAATCTACTTTGTCCTTTTACCTTCTTAACTGTTCCAAAAAGTCCACTCCCAGCCTCCAACAGAATATACAGTATACTTTTTCCAAGATTCAAAATTGGCATCCTTTTAAAATTACTACTTTATTGTGTAGATTACTTTCGCTTAATTCTTCCCTTTTTTATTTCAGCGAGCTCTTGCTAAAACTGGAGCTGAATCCATCAGTTTGCTTGAGTTATGTCGAAACACAAACAGAAAGCAAGCTGCAGCAAAGTTCTACAGCTTCTTGGTTCTTAAAAAGCAGCAAGCTATTGAGCTGACACAGGAAGAACCATACAGTGACATCATTGCAACGCCTGGACCAAGGTTCCACATTATTTGAGCAGCTAGAAACATTATAGCTAGTGTTCATTTCACTAGTGTGTACAAATTGCCCCCATGTGTAGGGCACACAAAACCCTTTGAGAAAATTTAGATTTTTGTACAAAGTGTCTGCCTTTTTCTTTCTTCATTTTATAAATTTAACAATTTCATCTTTAAGAGAAACTGCTTGTATGGATTGTGATTGTGTTCTGATGGAGAAAACAAGGACCCAGAAGATTGTTTTAACAGTTCAGAACAGATGTTGTGCAATATTGGCGCATGTAATAATGTTGAGTAGCAGTCAAAAGTCAGGATTTTTATCTTAGCTGTCCATTCTCTATTGGAAAGGGAAACTTGTCAGGATAAATGGCTGACAATTTAATTAAGAGCTATGGTGTGAGTCTTGGATGGAAAGAAATTGTCTTTTCCCATCAGTAACACCAGCAATCTTTTTGGTAACAACTGTGCTTAGGGGATGGTGCCCGAAACAGAGATCGTCCTCTTGAGATATGTTTTAAAGTATAATTCCATAATGACCAAGGGGATGTGTGAAATTGTGTTATAACTAGTCCCCTTCAGCTACAAAAAGATAGGACTTGGTTTAAAGCGTTCTATTTTATTAAATCATTCCACTTGAGACTTTTTAATGAACCTTACTATCCTGAAATCTGTTGTTTTAGTGAGGCTCTAAAATGAGCAGAAATAGACTTTTTAGAATAGAGTGAATATAAAAAGCATAACTGTCCAGGAGCTATAAATCAAAGTTTTAAAAGATGTTTGAATATATTTGAGTATTCAGATCATGAAAATAGAAATTGCTATGCCAACTAAAAGGACAAACTGATGGGAAATTGTACACCTGGGTGACTTAACCTTTAAGCAGACAACGCTGTAAAAACTAATGGCTTCTCTCATATTTATTATAAGTTTTAGTACTGGTCTCTTTTTCCAATGCTGCACACTCCTGTGTTTGGAACTTTATTTTAATAGCTTTGCAACAGAAATTCTATATCTGGTTTCCTATAATTTAAGTGAAGAAAAACACACATCCAAATAAAGGCTTTATTATTATTAACAGACCAGATAGCACCAGAAATTATGTGACTATGATGATTATCAAAACATAACTTTTTAGGGCAAAATTACTCACACTGAAAAAGTGTTGGCACTTTTGTGGGAAAAAGAATCACTTTTGAAACTCAGACTTCAGTGTATACCCAATAATTTAAAAATTATGTGAAATGTTTTAAATTTGTGAACTCGTAATTACTGTTTTGATGATTCAGTTTCTTGAGAATTGTAATTGTATAAAATTGCTATTGCAGCTTTATTTTCAATATGATGTGCCTGTAAACCGTGGATTTTTCTCCCTTTGTAAAAAGACATTGTAGATAATTGAATGTTTGATTATAGAAAGGTCATTAGTTTCTTGTTACACATTTTGTTAGTCTGGTTTTTGTTGCTTATCGGGTTTAATATTGTTCTTGAAAATAGTTGATGCTATGTTATGTATAACTTTTCTAATAAAAGTTGTGTTATAAGCTGTAAATGTTGGAGTATTGATCATTCAGTTGGTATTGTTCCCCAGGACATTGATGAAAGAAATTAATTATGCCTCCTCTTTTATTTGCCTTAATAATTATTCAAATAGTGAATTTTTCAAGGTCTTAGACTTAAAAAATGAGAGGCTAGAATAGTTAACAGAAGAGCCATGGAAGCTGAAACTTTGGTAGATGTATAATCTCTATAATATAATTTAGAATGTATTAAGATTAAAATGAAGCCAACAAATGGCTTGTGCTGAGGAATATTTGGGGCACAGATTTATCTCTGTAAATGCTAAATAGGTACAAATTATGAGATGCCTATGGGTGTATGTCCTTGGGATCCTAAACAGACTCAGCTGATGAGCATGTACCAGAGGCTTTCTGGGTCCGTCTGAGAAGCCAACCAAAAGCCAGGGATTTCAGTAACTTGGAATGTACCTGCCTTTGCATTCAAGCCTCTGGTTTGTCCTACTCCCAGCTGTGAGTTTTAAGATACTAAGACTGCATGGTTTAAGCCCCGCTGTATCTTAAGCTTACACAGTTTAATGCTGTTTATAGTAGGAAAACCGGTGGTTGCTAAGCACCAATTCTGCTTAAACCCAAAGATGCCTTAATTTGGGACTCCCCGCTTACGGTAAACATGGAGTAGTAAAGGATTATAACCTGTGAAAAAGGATGAGAACCTAGAGTACAGCATACCAAAGTTCCTGGGGTGTAGTCCAGAAGGTATTCTCAGATGACAGACAGCTTTTGCTTAGATCTGAGTGATAGCTCAGCATAGTAAGTAAGGTGAAATGGTTTTGTTTTGGGTATAGCAGAACCAGTAAGTGTTTGACTTGGGACAAAAAGCCTAGGTGGAGTCTTGAGAGTAGAACCGTGTGTCTCGATTTACTTCTTCAATCTTAGAGCTGCCAGAAGGGTGCAGTAGAAAGAGCAATGGGCCAGGGGTCTGGAAACCCAGCTCCTAATCTTAATTTGATTATGAAGCTTAAAATTCAAGAAGCTTTTATTCTCTATCAGGGCCTGCTTCTAAGATAAAATAAACATCAAGTTCCACCTGTTTCCAAGAGTTGTAAAAATCGTAGGAGCTAGTTAAAAGCAATTTGAAAAGCAGCTAACCTTTGTATGATGGGGATAACATTGGCTTTGATTCAGGCCACTCAATGTGTGTGCACTTGAGCAAGGTTCTTAAACTAGGGCACCTCATGTGAGATGGACATCTCCACTTGGAAGGACCACATGTGTCTCAATCCATCTAAAACTGAGCTAGTTCTACTTCTTCACACCCGCTAATGCCTTATCTTGGTGAGTGGCTCCTTCACCTTCTACATCTTCAATACATGGTGATTCTTTTATTTCAATACATTCCCTTGTTAGCATTATTTAAGACTTGTAGAGATGACTGCAACAACCCAATTCATTCATTCATTCAAAAGATACTTAAGAGTACTGTCAGCAATTACGAAAATGTTAACAATGCTCATATAAATAGCACATGTGAAAATTCTATTTAGCTCATTAATAAGGGAACTAGCAGGATAATAAGAATTTAAGGAATAGGACTTTTTTAATGTCAGTGAAAAGGCAAATGCTGAATTAAGATCACTGATTTGAATACAAAGCTAGCTAATATTGACAGGGTGGTAAACCAAAAAACACTTGTAAGTATCTGGGCCCTAATCAAGTGTAAATCCTATGTTAAAGTTACATTCCTTCAGTACTGTCAAATAATGTAAATTATTTCATTTGCAACCTACGATTGCATCAAAAAGAATAAAATACCTAGGAATAAACTTAACCAAGGAGGTGAAAGACCTGTACATTGAAAACTATATGACACTGATTAAAGAAATTGAAGAAGATGCAAATAAAAAATATTCCATGCTTGTGAATTGAAAGAATTAATATTCTTAAAATGTCCATAATACCCAAAGCAATCTACAGACTCAATCAAAATTTCAATGACATTTTTCACAAAAGTAGAACAAACAATTCTAAACATTGGAACCACAAAATACTCCAAATAGCCAAAGCAACCTTGAGAAAGAAGAACAAATCTGGAAGTGTCATGCTACCTGATTTCAAACTATATTACAAAGATACAGTAATCAAAACAGTACATATTGTCATATTGGCGTAAACATCGACACATAGATCAAAGGAACAGAATAAAGGGCCTAGAAATTAACCCACACATACATGGTCAATTAATTTACAACAAAGGAGCAAAGAATATGCAATTGAGAAAGGATTGTCTCTTTGATACATGGCATTGGGAAAACTGGCAGCTGCATGCAAAAGAATGAAGCTGGACCACTACCTTATACCATACACAAAAATTAACTCAAAATGTATTGAAGACTCAAATGTAAGACCCAAAACCATAAAATGCCTAGAAAAAAACATAGGCAGTAATCTCCTTGAATCAGTCTTGGCAATGATTCCTTGGATCTGACACCAAAAAAAAAAAGGCAAGAAAAGCAAAAATCAAAAACTGGGACTACATCAAGCTGAAAACCTGTGCAGCAACAGAAACCATCAACAAAATGAAAAGGCAACCTACTGAATGGGAGAAAGTATAAATCATCTATCTGGTAAGGTGTCAATATCCAAATATATAAAGAACTCATACAACTCAATAGAAAAAAAAACATTAAAAAATGGGCAGAGGATCTACATAGATATTTTTCCAAAGAAGACATACAGATGGCCAACACATACATGAAAAGATGCTCAACATAACTAATCATAAGGGAAATGCAAATCAAAACCACAATGAGATATCACCTCACATGTATTGGAATGGCTATTATCAAAAGGACAAGAAATAACAAGTATTGGCAAGAAAGTGGAGAAAAGAGAACCCTCGTGCACTGTTGGTGGGAATATACATTGTTGCAAGCACTATGGAAAATCATATGGAGGTTCCTCAAAAAATTAAAAATAGAGGTACCGTAAGATCTAGCAAATCCACTTCTGGGTATTTATCTGAAGAAAATGAAAGCAGTATCTTGAAAAGATATCTGCACCCCGTGTTCACTGCAGCATTATTTACAATAGCCAAGATACAGAAACAACTTGTGTCCATCGTTGGATGAATAAAGAAAATGTGGTATAGACATACAATGGAATATTATTCAGCCATAAAAAAGAATGAAATCTTGCAATTTATGACATGAGGGCCTTGTGTTAAGTGAAGTAAGTCAGACAGGAAAAGATTAATACTGTATAATCTTATATGTGGAATCCAAAAAAGGGGGTGGAGCTCTTAGATACAGAGAACAGATTGGTAAGGGTGGGCTAAATGGGTGAAGGGGGTCAAAATATACAAACTTCCAGTTATAAAATAATTAAGTCATGGGGATATAACGTATAGCGTGGTGACTATAGTTAATACTGCTGTATTGCATATTTGAAAGTTGCTAAGAAAATAGATCTTATAAGTTCTCATAACAAGAAAAAATTTTTATAACTGTGTAGTGACAGATGTTAACTAGACTTACTGTGATCATTTAGCAATATATACAAATATCAAATTATTATGTTGTAGACCTGAAACTAATATAATGTTGTATGGCAATTATACCTCAATTTAAAAAAAAGAAAGAAAAAATAGCTAAGAACTTTCCAAACCTAGGGAGATAATTAGACATCCAAGTTCACAAAGCTGATATCACCCTATTATCTCAATGTAAAATAGCTTATCCAAGACACATTATAAAAATGAACCTGTCAAAAATCAAAGGTAAAGAAAGAATTCTAAAAGCAGCCAAGGAAGAAAATATGGTAACCTACAAAGGAACCCCCATTATACAAACAGCAGATTTCTCACCAGAAACCCTAGGTAGGCCAGGAGAGAGTACAATGACATATTCAAAGTGTTGAAAGAAAAAATTGTCAGCCAGCAAAGTTATCTGGCAGAGTTATCCTTCACATATGAAGGAGAAATAAGGATTTTCCTAGGGAAAAAAAGCTCAGGGAGTTCATCACTACTAGACCTGCCTTGCAAGAAATGCTGTAAAGAATTCTTCAAGCTAAAATGAAAAGATGCTAGTCACACACACAAAAATATATGAAGGTATACAACACATTGGCAAAAGTAAACGTACAAACTTAGAAAACTCTAATTCTGTAATAAGATGTGTTAACCACTTAACTGTAGTATAAAGGTCAAAGGAAAAGAGGACGAAAAATAATTATAGCTACTATAATTTGTTAATGAATACACAATATAAGGTGAGGTAAATAATGACATCAAAATAAAAGGGTGAAGCTTTTGTAGGCGAACAAAGTTAAGTTACTATCAGCTTAAAATGGACTGTTGTCTAAGAGATGTCTTGTGTAAGCCTCATGGTAACCATAGGCAAAAACCTAGAGTTAAAGCACAAAAGATAAAGAAAAGGGAAAGAGAGACCCTACCACAGAAAATCACCACTTTACAAAGGGAGACACAGAAATACAGGGAGAAATAATGGAAATACAAAACAATCAGAAAACTATTAACAAGATGGCACTAGTAATTCCTTACAAATCAATAGCAATTCTAAATGCAATGGGTTGAATTAACCAATCGAGAGGCACAGAAGGGCTGGATGGACAAAAAACAAGCCCCAACTAGATGCTGCCTACAAGAGTCTTGCTTCAGCTTAAGAACAGGCATAGGCTCAGAGTTAAGGGGTGGAAAAAGATATTCCATGCACATGGAAACCAAAAGTGTGGGGGGTAGCTACACTTATACCTGACAGATAGACTTTAAGCCAAAAATAGTAACAAGAAACATAAAAGGTCAATATATAATGATAAAGGTGGTCAGTTCATCAAGAAGACATAACAATCATAAATATATATACACCCAACATCAGAGACTGAAATGTATACAGCAAATATTAACATCTAGGAAGGGAGAAATAGACAGCAATATAATAATAGTAAGGGGCTTAAATACCCCATTTTCAACATTGGTTAGATCATCTAGACAGAAATTAAACAAGGAAATGGTGGACTTGAACTATACATTAGAACAGATGTCGGACTTAACAGACATTTACAGAACATTCCATCCAAAAATAGCAGAATACACATTCTTCTCAAGCACACATGGAACATTCTCCAGGATAAATCATATTTTAGGCCATAAAACGTCTTAACAAACTTAAGAAGATTAAAATCATATCAAGCATCTTCTCTGACCACAATGGGATGAACCTAGAAATCAATTTTAAGAAGAAAATGAGAATCTTCACAAACTTGTGGAGATAAAACAATAAGCTCTGAACCACCGATGGGTCAAAAAATAAAAGAGAAATAAATACAGGCATACCATGTTTTATTGCACTTCACTTTATTGAGCTTTGCAGATACCGTGTTTTTTATAAGACCTTCCACCAGCAAAAGATTATAACTCGCTGATGGCTCAGACAATGGTTAGCACTTTTTAGCAATAAAATATTTTTAATTGAGGTATGTACGTTGTTTTTTAGATATGTTATTGCACACTTAATAGACTACAGTATAAGGTAAACATAACTTTTACATGCACTGGAAAACCAAAAAAAATAGTGTGACTCACTTTATTGTGATATTTACTTTATTGCAGTGGTCTGGAACCAAACCCACAATATCGCCAAAGTATGCCTGTATCTCGAGACAAGTGAAAATGGAAACACAAATACCAAAACTAATTAGATGCAGCAAAAGCAGTTATAAGAGGAAAGTTTATAGCTATAAACATCTATGTTAAGAAAAAAGAAAGATCTCAAGTAAATAACGTAACTTTATACCTTAGGGAACTAGAAAAAGAACAAACTTAGTCCAAAATTAGTAGAAGGAAAAAAATTACAAATTCAAGGGCCAATGCCCTGAAATAGAGACTAAAAAGACAATGAAAGATCAATGAAACTAAGCTGGTTTTTTTAAACAATAAAGAAAATAGACAAACTTTTAGCTAGACTAACTAATGAAGAGAGGACTCAAATAATGATATAAAAGAAAGAAGAGACATTACAACTGATAAGGAAGAAACAAACAATCACAAGAGACTACTATGAACAATTATATGCCAGCAAATTGGACAACCTAGAAGTAGATAAATTCCTACAAGGCCGAATCATGAAGAAATAGAAAATTTGAACAGAACAATCACTAGTAAGGAGATTCAATCAGTAATCAAAAATCACCCAGGGGCCAGCTCCGTGGCCGAGTGGTTAAGTTCGCGCACTCTGCTGCGGCGGCCCAGGGTTCGGATCCTGGGCACAGACATGGCACCACTCGTCAGGCCACGTTGAGGTGGAGTCCCACATCCCACAACTAGAAGGACCTGCAACTAAGATATACAGCTGTGTGCAGGGAGGGTTTGGGGAGATAAAGCAGAAAAAAAAAGATTGGCAACAGTTGTTAGCCCAGGTGCCAATCCTTAAAAAACAAAAAAGAAAAAGAAGATTGGCAACAGTTGTTAGCCTAGGTGCCAATCTTTTAAAAAAAAAAAAAATCACCCAATAAAGAAAAGCCAAGGACCAGATGGATTCACTGGTGAATTCCACCAAATATTTAAAGAAGAATTAATACCAGTCCTTCTCATCATTCTAAAAAATAGAGGAAGAGGGAACACTTCCAAACTCATTTTACAAGACCAGTACTACCCTAATACCAAAACAAACAAGGACAATACGAGAAAAGAAAATTACAGGACAAAACCCTAAGAAACACAGATGCAAAAATCCTCAACAAAATATTAGCAAACCTAAGACAACAGCACATTTAAAGGATCATATAGCAGGATCAAGTGAGATTTATTCCACAGATGTAAGGATGGTTCAGCATTCAAAATCAATCAGTGTGACACACTTCCTTAACAAAAGGGTAAAACTCATATGATAATCTCAATAGATGCAGTGAAAGCATTTGATAAAATTCAGTATATTTTCTTTGTAAAAACTCTCAACAAAATGAGAATAGAGGGAATGTACCACGACATAATAAAGGCCATACCTTACAAGCCCACAGCTAACACATACTCAATGGTGAAAAGCTAAAAGCTTTTCCTCTAAGATCAGGAACAAGACAAGGATGCTCACGCTTGCCACTTTTATTGAAAACAGTATTGGAAGTCCTAACCCCAGCAATTAGGCAAGAAAAAGAAATAGAATAATCCAAATCAAAAAATAAGTAAGGTTGGATCTGTTTGCAGATGACATGATATTATGTATAGAAAACCCTAATGACTACCCAAAAATTGTTAGAACTAATAAACTAGTTCAGTAAAGCTGCAGGATGCAAAATCAAGATATGAAAATCAGTTGTGTTCCAGTATACTAAAAAAATATGGGAAGGAGAAATTAAGAAAATAATCTGATTTACAATTGCATCAAAAAGGAATAAAATACTTAGGAATAAATTTTGCCATGGAAGTAAAAGACATTGAAAACCATACGACATTGATAAAAGAAATTGGAGACACAAATAAATGAAAAGATATTCTGTGCTCATGATTTAGAAGAATTAGTATTGTTAAATATCTGTACTACCAAAAGTGATCTACAGATTCAATGTAATCTTATCAAAATTCCAAAAGAGATAGAAAAAACAATCCTAAAACTTGTGTGGAATTATGAAAGACTCCAAATAGCCAAAGAAATTTTTAGAAAGAGCAAAGTTGGAGGCATCTCATTTCCTGATTTTAAACTATATTACAGAGCTATTGTAATCAAAGCAGTATGGGGGCTGGCCCCGTGGCACAGGGGTTATGTTCAGCGCACTCCGCTTTGGCAGCCTTGGTTGGCAGGTTTGGATCCCAGGCGCAGACCTACAACACTCATCAACCAGGCTGTGGTGGCAACTCACATATAAAGCAGAGGAAGATTGGCACAGATGTTACCTCAGGGCTAATCTTCCTCAACAAAAAACAAACACAGTATAGTACTGGCATAAAAACAGACACATAAATCAATGGAACAGAATAGAGAGACCCAAAATAAACGAACACATATACTGTCAATTAATTTACCACAATGGAGCTAAGAATATACAATGGGAAAGGACAGTCTCTTCAATAAATGGTTTCAGGAAAATTGGACAGTCACGTGCAAAAGAATGAAATTGGACCATTATCTTTCACCATACACAAAAATTAATTCAAAATTAATTAAAGATTTGAATGTAAAACCTGAAACCATAAAACTCCTAGAAGAAAACACAGGGGGTAAGCTCCTTGACATCTATCGTGGAAAAAAAATTTTTGGATTTGACAGCAAAAGCAAAGGCAACAAAAGCAAAAATAAACAAGTGAAACTTCCCCAAACTAAACAGCTTCTGCACAGAAAAGGATACTATCAAGAAAATGAAAAGGCAACATATGGCAGAAAATATTTGCAAATCATCTATCTGATAAAGGGTTAACATCCAAAATTACAAAAAAACCCATGCAACTTGAGAGCAAAAAACAATCTAACTAATAATGGACACAGAAACTGAATAGACATTTTTCCAAAGAATACATCTAAGTGGACAAAAGGTACATGAAAAGTTACTTAACATCTCTAATCATCAGGGAAATGCAAATCAAAACCACAATATCACCTCACACCTGTTAGAATGGCTATTATCAAAAAGACAAGAGATAATAAGTGTTGTCAAGGATGTGGAGAAATAGGAACTCTTGTGCACTATTGGTGGGAATGTAGATTTGTGCAATCACTATGGAAAACAGTACAGAGTTTTTCCTCAAAAAATTAAAAATAGAACTACCATATGATCCAGCAATCCCACTTCTTGGGATATATCCAAAGGAAATGAAGACAGGCTTCAAAGAGATAGCTGCACTCTCACGTTCATTGTAGCGTTAATCGCAAAAGCCAAGATAAGGAATCAGATGAATGGATAAAGAAAATGTGGGGGCTGGCCCCGCGGCCGAGTGGTTAAGTTCGCGTGCTCTGCTGCAGGCGGCCCAGTGTTTCGTTGGTTCAAATCCTGGGCGTGGACATGGCACTACTCATCAGACCACGCTGAGGCAGCGTCCCACATGCCACAACTAGAAGGACCCACAACAAAGAATATACAACTATGTACCAGGGGGCTTTGGGGAGAAAAAGGGAAAAAATAAAATCTTTAAAAAAAAAAAAAGAAAATGTGGTATACACACAGTGGACTATTATTCAGTCATAAGAAGAAAATCCTGCCACTTGCCACAAAATGGATGGACCTTGAGGCATCATGCTAAGGGAAATAAGTCAGGCACATACAGATGAATACTTTATGATATCACTTATATATGACATCTAAAAAAGCACAACTCATAGCAGCAGAGAGGAGAATGGCAGTACGAGAGAGGCTAAGGGATGGGGGGAAAGGGGAGATGTTGGTCAAAGAGTATAAACTTTCAGTTATAAGATAAAAAAGTTCCAGGGATCTAACATACAGTATGGTGATTATAGTTAATAATACTGTATTATATACTAGAAAGTTGCTGAAAGTGTAGATCTTAAATGTTTTCACCACAAAAAAGAAATGGTAATTACGTGACAAGATAGAACTGTTAGCTACCACTATGGTAGTAATCGTTTTGCAATATGTAAGTGTATCAAATCAACAAGTATGCTTTGAACTCACACAATTTATATATCAATATTATCTCAATAGAATTGGAGAAAAATAAAAGAAAAATAAATGAAATGAAATGAATGAATGTTATAGTTAACTGGCAACACATTTCATCATCTTAGAAAGAAATGGTAGGTTTTAAGACATCTTTTTATTTATTTTTTAAAAATTGTATTGAGGTCATAATGGTTTATAACTGTGAAATTTCAGGTGTATGCTATTATTTATTAGTTTCTGTATACACTGCATCATACTCACCACTGATATTCTAATTTTTACCCATCACCATATATACGTGCCCCTTTACTTCTTTTGCCTAGCCGCCAACCCCCTTCCCCTTTGGTAACCAGTAATCTGTTCTCTTTGTCCATGTGTTTATCTTCCACATATGAGTGAGATTACACAGTGTCTGTCTTTCTCTGTCTGGCTTATTTCACTTAACATAGTACCCTCAAGGTCCATCCATTTTGTTGAAAATGGGATGATTTTGTCTTTTTTATGGCTGAGTAGTACTCCATTGTATATATATACCACTTCCTCTGTATCCAGTCATCAGTTGATGGGCGCTTGGGTTGCTTCCATGTCTTGGCTATTGTGAGTGTGCAATGAACATAAGGATGCATAAATCTCTTTGGATCATTGATTTCACGTTCTTTGGATACATACCCAGTAGTGGGATAGCTGGGTCATATGGTATTTCTATTTTTAATTTTTTGAGAAATCTCCATGCTGTTTTCCATATTGGTTGCACCAGTCTGCATTCCCACTAGCAGTGCAGG
Organism: Equus przewalskii; assembly: GCF_037783145.1. Classification (NCBI taxonomy): domain Eukaryota; kingdom Metazoa; phylum Chordata; class Mammalia; order Perissodactyla; family Equidae; genus Equus; species Equus przewalskii. The sequence goes on along the minus strand of NC_091838.1, from coordinate 61,837,500 downwards.
AGGGTTCCCTTTTCTCCACAACCTCTCCAACATTTATTGTTTTTTGTCTTGGTGATTATAGCCATTCTGACCAGTGCAAGGTGACATCTCATTGTAGTTTAGATTTGTATTTCCCTAATAATTAGTGATGTTGAATATGTTTTCACGTCTGTTTACCATCTGTATATCTTCTTTGGAAAATTGTCTGTTCATATCCTCTGTCCACCTTTTCATCGGGTTGTTTGTTTTTTGTTGTTCAGTTGAGTTCTCCATGTATTTTGGAGATCAACCCTTTGTCGGATAAATGATTTGCAAATATTTTCTCCTAGTTGGTGGGTTGTCTTTTCGTTTTGTTCATGGTTCCTTTGCTTTGCAAAAGCTGTTTAATCTGATGTAGTCTCATTTGTTAACTTTTTCTTTTGTTTCCCTTGCCCAAGTAGACATGGTATTTGAAAAGATGTTGCTAAGACAAATGTCAAATAGTGTACTGCCTATATTTTCTTCTGGGAGTTATGGTTTCAGGTCTTACCTTCAAGTTCTTGATCTATTTTGAGTTTATTTTTGTATATGGTGGAAGATAATGATCTACTTTCATTCTTTTGCATGTGGCTGTCCAGTTTTCCCAACACCACTTATGGAAGAGACTTTCTTTCCTCTCTCCATTGTATGTTCTTGGCTCCTTTGTCAAAAATTAGCTGTCCACAGAAGTGTGGGTTTATTTCTGGGCTTTCAATTCTGTTCCATTGATCTGTGTGTGTGTGTTTGTGCCAGAACCATGCTGTTTTAATTACCAAAGCTTTGTGGGATATTTTGAAGTCAGGTATTGTGATGCCTCCAGCTTTGTTCTTTTTTTCTCAGAATTGCTTTGACTACTTGGGTTCTTTTGTTGTTCCATATAAATTTTAGGATTCTTTGTTCTATTTCTATGAAGAATGTCTTTGGGATTCTGATTGGGATTGCACTGCTTCTGTAGATTGCTTTAGGTAGTATGGACATTTTAACTATGTTGATTCTTCCAACCCATGAGTATGGAATATCTTTCGTTTCTTTTTGTCTTCTTCAATTTCTTTCAATAATGTCTTATAGTTTACAGTGTATAGGTCTTTCACCTCTTTGACTAAGTTTATTCCCTGATATTTTATTCTTTTTGTTATGATTGTAAAGGGGATTGTATTCTTGATTTCTCTTTCTGCTAGCTCATTGTTAGTGTATAGAAGTGCAACTGATTTTTGCAAATTGATTTTATAGGCTGCAACTTTGCTGTAGTTGTTTATTATTTCTAATAGTTTTCTGATGGATTCTTTAGGGTTTTCTACATATAGGATCATGTCATCTGCAAACCATGAGAGTTTCACTTCTTCCTTTCCAATTTAGATTCCTTTTATTTCTTTTTCGTGCCTAATTGCTCTGGCCAAAACCTCCAGTACTATGTTGGATAGGAGTGGCAAGCGTGGGCACCCTTCTCTTGTTCTTGTTCTCATTCTCAGAGGCATAGCTTTCAGTTTTTCACCATTAATTATGATGTTGGCTAAGTGTTTATCATATATGACCTTTACCATGTTGAGGTATTTTCCTCTATACCCATTTTTTTGAGAGTTTTTATAATAAATACATGTTGTATCTTGTCAAATGCTTTCTCTGCATCTATTGAGATGATCATGTGGTTTTTATTCCTCATTCTGTTAATCAATCACATTGATTGATTTGCCAATATTGAACCATCCCTGTGTCCCTGTTATAAATCCCACTTGACCATGGTGTATGATCCTTTTAATGTATTGCTGGATTTGGTTTCCAAGTATTTTGCTGAAGATTTTTGCATCTATGTTCATCACTGATATGGGCCAGTAATTTTTCCTTCCTGTCTTGTCCTTGTCTGGTTTTGGTATAAGGGCAATCTTGGCCTCATAAAATCAGTTAGGAAGTGTTCTCTCTTCTTCAATTTTTTGGAATAGTTTGAGAAGGATAGATATTAAATCTTCTTTGAATGTTTGGTAGAATCCTCCAAAGAAGCCATCTGGTCCTGGACTTTTGTTTTTTGGGAGGTTTTAGATTACTGTTTCCATCTCTTTACTTGTGTTTGGTCTATTCAGATTCTCTATCTCTTCTTGATTCAGTTTTGGAAGGTTGTATGAGTCTAAGAATTTATCCATTTCTTCTAGGTTGTCCAATTTGTGTTCATATAGTTTTTCATTGTATTCTCTTATAATCCTTTGTATTTCTGCAGTATATATTGTAATTTCTCTTTTCTTTCTAATTTTATTTATTTGAGCCATCTCTTTTTTTCTTGATCAGTCTAAGTGTCAATTTTGTTTATCTTCTCAAAGAATCGGCTTGTAGTGTCATTGATCCTTTTTACCTTTTTTAGTCTCTATTTCATTTATTTCTGCTCTAATTTTTATTATTTCCCTCCTTCTTCTGGCTTTGGGCTTTGTTCTTCTTTTTCTAGTTCTGTTAGGTGTAGTTTAAGATTACTTATTGGAGATATTTCTTGTTTGTTGAAGTGAACCTGTATTGCTGTGAATTTTGCATCCCATAAGAGTATGTTGTATTTTCATTTTCATTTGTCTCCACGGATTTTTATATTTCTCCTTTGATTTCTTCATTGATCCAATGGTTGTTCAGTAGCATGTTGTTTAGTCTCCAGATATTTCTGACCTCCCAGCTTTTTTCTTCTGGTTGATTTCTATTTTCATAGCATTGTGGTCAGAAAAGATGATTTCAATCTTAAATTTATTGCTACTTACCTTGTTTCCAAACATATGATCTATCTTTGAGAATGTTCCATGTGTACTTGAAAAGAATATGTATTCTTCTGTTCTTGGATGGAATGTTCCATATGTATCTATTAAGTCCATCTGCTTAAGTGTATCATTTAAATCCACTATTTCCTTGTTGACTTTCTGTCTGGATGATCTATCCATTGATATAAGTGGTATGTTGAGGTCCCCTACTATTGTTGTGTTGCTGTTAATTTCTCCCTTTAGGTCTGTTAATAGTTACTTTATATACTTTAGTGCTCCTGTATTAGGTGCATATATATTCAAAAGCATTATGTTCTCTTGGTGGAGAGTCCCTTTTATTATTACATACTGCCCCTCTTTGTCTCTCATTGTCTTTTTTATTTTTTTCATGCGTGTGTGAGAAAGATTGTCCCCGAGCTAACATCTGTTGCCAATATTCCTTTTTTTGCTTGAGGAAGATTGTCACAGAGCTAATGTCTGTGGCAATCTTTATTTTATGTGGGATGTCACCACAGGTGGCTTGACGAGCAGTGCTAGGTCCATTCCCAGGATCCGAACCTGTGAACCCCAGGCCACCAAAAAAGAATGTGTGAACTTAACCACTACATTACCAGGCCAGCCCTCTTTTTTATCTTGAAGTCTGCTTTGTCTGATATAAGTATGGCAACACCTGCTTTCTTTTGTTTGCCATTAGCTTGGAATATTATCTTCTATCCTTTCACTCTGAGCATATTTTTGTATTTGGAGCTGAGATGTGTTTCCTGGAGGGAGCATATTGTTGGGTCTTGTTTCTTATTCCATCCAGCTACTCTGTGTCTTTTGATTGGAGAATTCAATCCATTTACATTTAGAGTGATTTCTGATATATGAGGGCTTAATACTACCATTTTATCTCCTGTTTTCTGGTTGTTCTGTTTCCATTGTTTCTCTTCCATTGTATTTCTTACTGCCATTTCATTTTGGAGGTTTTCTGTGGCAGTCTTCTCAGTTCTCTCTTTTTTTTGTGAATTGTGGCTCTGTTCTGGTTTTTTGTTTATTGGTTACCATGAGGTTTGTATAAAAGATCTCATAGATGAGATGATCCATTTTCTGATAGCCTGTTATCTCCATTAGCCTAAGAAAGTTCCATCCCTGTCCTCTTCCCCTTCTGAGTTGTTGTTGTTACAAATTATTCTATTTTGTGTTGTGAGTTTGTGACTAAGTTGAAGTTGGGTAGTTACTCTTGATGCTTTCCTTCCATCTATCTTTTAAGTTATATTTAAGTATTTGCTTCCTTGTTTTGAAAGGGAGCTGCAGTTTTCTGATTTTGTCTATTTATCTATTTGATCAAAGCTTTGTAGACCTTTGCCTTTTTGTTTCCAGTATGAGGGCATCCTTGATCATTTCTTGTAGGGCAGGTCTAGTGGTGATGAACTCCCTCAACTTTTGTTTATCTGGGAAAGCTTTCATTTCTCCATCATAGCTGAAGGATAATTTTGCTGGATAGAATATTCTTGGCTAAAAGTTTTTGTTTTTCAGTATTTAGAATATATCATTCCATTCTCTCCTAGCCTGTAAGGTTTCTGCTGAGAAATCCTCTGTTGGTTATTTTCTTCTGCCTTGCTCCCCTTAATATTTTTTCTTTGTCATTGACTTTTGCCAGTTTTACTATTACATGCCTTGGAGAAAGTCCTTTAGTGTTGATGTAATTAGGAGTTCTACTGGCTGCATGTATTTGTAAATCCAGCTCCTTCCCCAGGTTTGGGAAGTTCTCAGCTATTATTTCTTTGAACAAGTTCTCTGTTCCATTCTCCCTTCTTTCTCCCTCTGGAATACCTATAACCCTTATGTTGCTTTTCCTAATTAAGTTGGATATTTCTTGAATAATTTCTTCATCTTTTAAAAAATCTTTGTTCTCTCTCCTCTTCCACTTAAAGCAATTCTATATTTCTACCCTCTAAATCATTAATTCTTTCCCCCATAACATCAGCTCTATTATATTTTAAGGATTCTAGATGATTTTTTTATTTCATTAATTGTGTTCTTCACATTCAGAATTTCTGCTTTTTTTTTTATCGTTTCAATGTCTTTGATGAAGTATTCCTTCTTCTCATTAATTTTAGTCCTGAGCTTATTGAACTGTCTTTCTGAGTTTTCTTCTAACTCACTGAGTTTCTTTATGACAGCTATTTTGAATTCTCTGTAATTTAGATTGTAAATTCCCGTGACTTCAGGGTTGGTTTCTAGAGAATTGTCATTCTCTTCCTGCTCCGAATTATTTCTGTACTTTCTCATGGTGTTTGATGAACTAATCTTTTGCCAGGACATTTGTGGTAGTATGAGGTCACCGATTCCACCTGCTACCACTAGGGGGAAGCAAAAGCCGTGTTTCTGATCCCACCCCATCTGCTGGAAGTTGTGAGGTATCATGGGTGCTTGCACCTGCCAGGAGAGCATTCATCTGGGCATGCAGATCTGCTGCTTCCTCTTCTTAGGGTCACACTGGCCACCGTGCTTAGTGGGCAGGGCTTCCTCACGGGGTCCTTACCTGGGCCACTCCTTGGGACCACAGCAGCACTGTAGGCTGTCCCATCGGATGGGAAAGTGATCACACAGGGGCTCAGGGCTCCCGCCACCTGCTCCTTCAGTCACACCAAGACACACTCCCACCTTCAGGACTGCAGCAGTACTATGGGCATTTGCACCATCCAGGCAATCATTCACCTGGGCATGCAGACCCACCGTCACCTCTTCCTCTGGTCACACTGGCTGCTGTACTTGGTGGGTGGGGCCTCCCCAAGGGGTCCAAGCCTGGGCCATTCTCTGGGACTGCAGCAGCACTGTGGGCCCTCTCACTGCATGGGAAAGCAATCACTCAGGGGCTCAGGGCTGCTGTCACCTGTTCCCACAGTCAGGCTGAGGTGCGATCCCACCCTTGGGGCCACAGTGGTACTATGGGTGCTCACGCCAGCTGGGAGAGTGGTCATGCATATGCACAGCACTGCCAGGGGGCCAGAGAGTGCTCACCTATCTCCACCACCTCCCCATGGGTGATCCATCCATCTTCACATATATAGCCGCATGGATCTCTTGGGCATCCTATTGTGCTCTGTGGGTATCCTCCACTGATCAATGAATGTCCATTTAGTTGCAGTTCAAAGAGGGAGAGATAAAGGGAACAACTCACTCTGCCATGTTGCTGATGTCACTCCAAGACATCTTCTCTTAACGATCTTTTTCCAAACAATTAAACTATATAGTGCTAAATAATTGGAAAATAATCACAAAGTTTTAGAAGTCAGAAGAGACCCTCAGCAGTCACCTGTGAGAATCTTAATCCAAAGGCAGGTGAACTTCCACACCATCCAAAAACGTGCCCACCTGTTAAATTTCTAAGGTAGCATGAGCTACTGGTGAATATGAAATAAACCACTAAGTAGCATTACACATATCCCTTGTCACAACATTATTTATGTCTCTTGAAACCATGTAAAAAAATTAGAATATATCAAATTAGATCCCCTGGTAGAAAGATCACTGCTTTCACAATCAGGCACACTTGGATTTAAAGCCCAGCTCCACCACTTACCACTAATGCGCCCTGGGCCAACCTCTTCCCTTCTCTGAACCTCAGTTTCCTCATCCATGAAGTTGGGTAGCAATACCCACCTCATGGGTTGGTGAGGATTAAATGAAATACTCTATGAATGTAACAGGCATCAAGCCAGGCCAATAGCTCATACCTAGAAAGTATCAGGAAGTACGTAGCTACACCCCTGTAAGCCTGTCTCTTTCTTCTTTCCTTATATTCACATTATTGCAATAAACGATTAATTTCTATAAGTCTCCCTATAAAACTAATTTATTTAAAAATTTCTCTCTTATAAAACTTGGAAGCCAAGGTACATACACAGAGAAACAGCCATATTCTATAAGAATTGGAAGCAAGCCCTGGACATGACCTCCCAGGTAGAGTTGGAGGCCCCAGGGCATTGGTGGGTGACTGGGCAATTTTGAAAATAAAAAGCCACTTATTTTGACCACCTTCTTTTCCAGCCTTATAGGCTTGCTTTCATGCTGTTTCCTCTAAACATTCTTACATTACCGCCAACTAACAAGTCAATACAGGAACTTTTAAAATGGCGGAAGGACAAGGAGGTTCATATTTGAAGAATATGGTTCCAGGAGCATCTGCTTCCTGTTGTGTCTTCCTCCTACTTTTCTCCCAGCTGTGCTTCTGTCATGAGTGCAAATGCCTTGGTAGGCCAGGCAGGTAATGGAAATGAGTGAAGTGGCCAGGTGTGCAGCAGCAGAGGGTGGATAAATAGAGCAGGGAGGCGTGGACAGTGTCTACTCAAATCTCACAAACCACTGGTTCAGAAAAGAGGACCCCATATTGCCATATTTTTAGGTTTAGCAAGAGAGGCCAGGAATCTAGATTCTTATGTGAACACTCCTGATTTTTAAATACATGATTAAAAATTGTTTTCAACATCAATCAGGCCACAAGTCTGCAGAGAGATCCAGCCCATTAGCCTCAGGCTTATGGCTTCCATTGAACTGAGTATGAAAACTACAAGGAAAGCGATTTTGTACCACTAACGTAAGACTCTCTGGGCTCTTTTCTCACCCACTGCTTCAAAGACCACAAGCTGGCTACTTCCTCTTTAAAGAACACTGTCTTAATTTTTCCCAAGGCCTTCATTTGATTCTTCAGGCCCACAGGGAGAATTCTTACTTGACTTTATGCATCAGATTATGCCCTGCTGATATTTGTGTGATATGTGTTGTAAAAGCACTGTACAAGCATATAATCTAATGGAAACCTCTTCTTAGAAGCAGCGCTAGAAAAATTTAAACTAGAGACAAAATTCTCAGCCCCTCAAATCTCCCAAAGCCAAACAATGCAGTGATTCTCAGATGTTATGAAAACAAGAGTCATGTGGGAGACTGAATCTGTCAACTTGAAATTTGGCCCAAGAATCTGCATTTTTAATAAGCATTTCTGTGGTTCTGAGGCAGACAATTCCCAGATGACATTTTCAGATACCACAATTTAGCCTTATCCTTGGAGCTGCCATTTCGAACACTTGCCCAGCATCTGGAGCCCCGATTGTTGGGAGGAAGAGACCTCCATGATTAGCTATTATTTATGCTCTAGGATTAATTAGCTCTCAGTTGGCCAACAGCTGTTGAGTGGGAAATTCTCACACAATTCAAGGATGGAATGAAGCTTTCCAAGTTGAGCAAACTGGTAGAGTGTTATTTCCAGAGGGCATCTGGCCAAAAGCGTTCTCAAGTCCCATTCCAATTATCCCAGCTGCTGACAGTCTCCTATGTGCTAGGAAAAATGAAGAAGAGAGCCAAAGGATGGAAAACAATCATATCAATGGCAATAATCAAAATAGTGACCAATTCTCTTTATCAAGCAAGTTTGGCCTAGTGGTTGAAGGCATGGGATTGGAATAAGAGAAAGGTGGGTTCAGTACCAGTTCTGCCTCTAACTAGAAACCATGGTGAATGTCTTAACTTCTCTAAGTCTTGGTTCTTTCCTGAGGAAACTTGTGGGCTCCTGTGAAGATTAAATAACATAATGTAAGCAAAGTACTTAGCATAGTGCCTGGCCTGTGGTAGCTGCTCTGTATCTATTAGAAGTTACTTGAGCTACAAATATTTGAGTGCTTTACCCCAAGCAAGGCATGATTTTGCTGCCAGGTGTACTGACATGAACAAAACAGACATGGTTCCTGCCCTCACAAAGCTACATTTCTGGTAAATTCAAGGAAATCAGGACATTCTCCAAAGAAAGAAACTCTCCTTTTATCCCTCCAGAGAAATTATTCCCCCTATCTTCTCTGTTTCCACAATATTTTATTTATACCTCCTTTATGAAATGTATCAAAATACACTGTAATTTACCTGCTTACCTGTCCTTCTTTGACTGCTTGACTATGAACTTTTGGAGGATTTGTCTGTAATCCCAAAACTCCTTAGTCCAGTGAATGACTCTGAGTTGGCGTGTGATAAATTTTTATTGTATTCAGCATCACCAATGGTAAAGGATGAAAATAAAATGTCATCAAGCCAATGTCTGTTGATATGGTCTTAGGGGTGGAATGTGACTTCTTATCATTTTTAAAGGCTCATTATCTTGCCTTAAAAAACAAGGGAGGGAAAAAAAACTAACAAAGAAGGGAGAATAATTTATCTACCAGTGGGCAAAGGTTTGCTCCATGGGACTTTAACTAACTGTCTCTTCTGGGACCACCATGCAGGTCTCTGGCCTCATCTGCTATGGAGAAGCTCCAAAGCAGGAGGCTAGAGGCTCCGGTAGGGTTTGCTCTTATCTGAAAGTTGCTTCAGAGCCCACCCAGCAGAGACAATCAGCCAAAGGCCCCAGATTCAGGTAATACATTGACCAGTTTGGAAGAGAACCCCTCAGAGTTTAAATAAGCAGTAAAATACAGGAGAATACTTGATCCGGGATTCCAAATTCCCACAATAATTCTTGATGTGAAACTTTGCTTTCCAGGAAACAACAATGTCACTTTCTTTATGCTGTTGGAAAGGTAATAGCAGCTAGTTCTGAGTTTATTTCCCAAGTCTTTCCAAATGTGTTTAGATTGACTCTGCTGAAATAGCAGAAACTGCCACATTTGTTTGATTTTAGAAGTTGCATATGAAGTGTTATCCCTACTTTATGAGCACTAAATGAGGTCATGTATGTGTACATACTTTGCAATCTGGAAAGCTCCGCAAATGTAGTTAAAATAATAACACCATAGCTTCTTCAGGAAGAAGAGACACCATATTAGATGAAGATAGGTTAGACCTTAATCTGAAAGTCAATTTCAGCAAGGTAGTAGGATACTGCATACTTAAAGTGGATTTTTGGGGTAATTATTGCAAGTTTTATGAACTTAAAATTTGGGGGAAATTTTAGCACTTAAGGCTTTTCTTTCTTTCTTTCTCTTTCTCTCTCTCTTTCTCTCTTTTTTTTTCCTGAGGAAGATGTGCCCTGACCTAACATTTGTTGCCAATCTTCCTCTTTTTATGTGTGAGCCACTGCCACAGCATGGCCACTGACAAATGGTCTAGGTCCATGCCTAGGAACTGAACCTGGGCCACTGAAGCAGGATGTGCTGAACTTAATCACTACACCACCAGGGCTGGCCCAAGGTTTTTCTTGATGAGACTCTGGGGCAGAAACAACTTTCCACAAACTTTTTGAAACTTTGTCGTAGTTGATAGACTCCATAATCATACCAAAAGGATAAAATTAATGAAGAGAGTGATTTTCTACTTGACAAACATTTATTGAACACCAGACACTATGCTAGGTACTAATAGCATATAAAAACACAATCCTTGAAATTATACCTTCAAAGATTTCAAGGAAGCAATGAGTGGCAGTTGAATTAGACCTTGAAGAATGAGTGTGATTTCATTTGACAGGTGGAATAGAGGATAGGATGGAAGGGTGTTCCAGGAAGAAAGAATAGCACAGGCAAAGCAGGGAGGTAAAAAAGAACAGGGTTGACTTGGAAGCCTGAATATAAGGAAGCAAATCCAAGGTAGTAGGCAGAGGAGAGGACTAACTCTCAGGCTAAGCAATCTTGCTGGACTTTGTACAGATTTTAGGCTCAAAAACCACCTATCATTTCCCCTTCCTTCAGCATTGTCTTCTCTACATTCCCATGTTCACCAACAAATATGGCCTCTCAATAGCCTTTTCTGCTTTTAATCAGGTCGTGTAGGATCAACAAACCAGACAGAGAGTAGAAAGCTGAAAAACATTTCCAGATACGAGCAAGTCTGTTTGTCAAGTGGGACCATTTTTATAAGCCCTTCTGGTTCCAGCTGTTTATGTATGAGCCTCACTGCAAGGAAAACTGAGCCGTCCCATCATGTCTCCCGTGTCTCCGGCTCTGAGAGCCTGGATGTGTAGGAAGAATGCTGGACCCTGGAAAATTACTTAGAAGAAAGAGCTGGAGGCTTCCAATGCCCTCAGAGTTTTCTCTGGGTTGCTGACAGAGGCATTCATGGCCAGGATTATTGGGGAAAGCGGTAGGCCAAGGGTAAGGGGTGAAGAGCAGCTGCCTCAACAATTACTTTTTGTGGAATCTTTCACCAATTATCCTTGTCTTGATCCTGAGCCAAAGTCCAGTGCAGAATGCCTTCGTAATGGCCCAAAGGTGACAAATGGTTAAGAGCTTAGGCACAGTCACTTTGCTCTTAGGTAACTCACAAAATGATGAAGATGATGCAATTTATTGCCCACTTAAGGACACTAACAAAGATTTATCATGGCTAGAATTCGTAGAACACTTTCTCTGGGCTAGGCTCTACACTGAACATGTCACATGCATTGTCTCATTTAATCCTTCCAACATCTTTATGAGGTAAATTCTATTATTATTATTAACTTCATTGATAGATGTGGAAACTGAGTGTGGCATAAACTATGATGGTAAATGAAGATTCCATTTTTTCCCTCTATATTTCATGGCTCTACTGTGGTTAGATGAGTTCATGTGACTAATTCTGGCCAATGGGCTCTGAGCAGAACTGGAACATAGATCTGAATTGAGAAGCCCATGTGTACTTCTCCCCCAATTCCTCTCTTCCCCTGAGCTCAAGTGATTGTGAGGGCAGGAGTGCCACAAAAGCTACTAGCTAGTGGAAGCTCCATCAGACTGGTCCCCTGAGTGACTATAGGGGCAAAGCCTTCTCGTAAACCTGGGATAAATATTTCCATTAACAAAGGATAAGCCTTTGTCGCGTAAGCCATTGAGATTTCAGTGTTAATTTATTACTTCTGCATAATCTAACCTATCCTGCTAATACACTGAGGTCCTGAGAAGTTTAGTAACTTACTCTAAGTAATAGATCTAGTTTGATGAGTTGATTCCAACCAAAATTTCCTTGTTCCCAGGCAAGTCTTCCAACTACACAAATTCAAATCTGAATGAAATAAGGGCCATAGTTTCTACTGCACCATTCACCATGTGTGTGGGAATGACTCCAAAAACATATCTATGAAGGACGTAGCCCATATGGGACGTCTCTTAAAGGCAGCTAATAGATTAGCTCTCACAGGGCGGCTGGTTAGAGGCAGATATAAAGACTGAATTCCCAAGCAGACCTGGCATGTGACAAAGTGGAAATGTCACTAAAAACAGAATACAAACAGAGAGATTTCTGAACAGCCTCACGAAGAGGTAGGAATTTACAATAGTCCAAGGCCTGGCCCTCAGGCTTACCCAATCTGGTCAGCAAACCCGAAGCAGATTCCTCACTCTGGGTCCAACGTGGAGTATCCAACTCACAGAAAATTTAATTTAATGTGACTTAATGACTGTCACATGGCCCACAGTGATTTTGTTGGCCTGACTAATTAGTACATTTTTACAGTTGACACAATTGATCACTCGTTCATCTTTGAAACACATTCTTGATCCGGCTTCTGGGATATCTCAATCTCACCCTCTTGGTTGGTTGTTTGTATCACCTCACTAGAAGCTCATTCTCAGATTCCTTTGTTGATTTCTCTTCATCTCCCTATCCTTAATGTTGGAATGCACCAACGCTCAGTCCTTGAACCTCTCTTTTCTCTCTACACATTCTTGTGGTAATTTCTTCCAGTCTCATAGCTCTAAATAGCATCCACATGCTGATGAGTCTCAACTTTATATCTCCAGCTGTGGCTTTAATCTTGAACTCTTGGCTGCCTCTTTGATATCTCTCTGGGATATCTATTAGACATCTCAAATTTAACATGTCCAGAACAAACCTCCTGATCTTCACCTACAAAGAAACTCCTCCTGCAACTTTACGATTGTAGTTAATGGAACTCCATCCTAGCAGTTCCTGAAAGCCACAACCGTGGAATCCTCTTTGACTCTTCAGTCTCTCTCACACACCCCACTTCATACCCTCCAACAAATCTTGCTTCTCTGTCTTCAAAATAGAGCCAGAAGTCACCACTTTTTACCACCTTTATTGCTGCTATCCAAATCCCCATCATCTCTTTCCCTGGATCACTGCGATGGCCTCCCAGCTGGTTTCCCTTTCACTTTAGCCTACTCCCTCCCTCAAACTCTTCCCGACACTGAGGTCTGAGTGACAGTGTTGAAACCTTTGTCAGAATACATCACTCCTCCATTCCAAACCTTCCAATGGCTTCCCATCCCACTCAGAGTTAAGTGACAGTCATTATAATGGCAAATAAGTTCCCATGAAACTTCACTCTCCCCCATTACCTCTCTGATCACATTTCCTACTTCCTTACCCCTTGCTCACTCCACTCCAGTCACTCTGGCCTCCTTGTTATGCCTGGAACAAGCCAGGCCCATCACACCTTGGGAATATTATTCTGGCTACTTCCATTGCCTGAAATGGTCTTCCCTCAGATGCCACATGGCTCGCTCCCTCACCTTCAAGTCTTTGTTTAAACATGACCTTCTCAAGGAGGCCCTGCCTGATCACACTACCAAAATTTAAAACACCCACAGCACTTGCCATCCCCATCCTCTGCTTTATTTTTCTCCATAGCACTTATCCACAATTATAGTACTATATATTTTGTGTGTGTGTGTGTGTGTGTGTGTGTCTCCACTAGAATGAATGTAAGCTTCATGAGAACTGGGATTTCTGTTTCCTTAATTCCCTTATTTATCCCCAAGACCAAAACAAATAACCCTGAAACATACTAAATATTTGGTATTTATCTGGAGTGAATGAATGATTATTCTACAGCAGCTATATATAGCCAATCTACGTTCAGAAAGTTATTTGGTGACCAAGGATTTGAGCAAGGGACGGTAGAATCTGATGAACCACATATTTTAATGACACCATTTTAGAATAGGGATGTACCTGTCACAGGGACCAGTGTTCCAGACTGTGTGGCCACTGATTCTCTACTGCCAAGGTTAGCTTTCCCCACCTCCATGGCTAATGAAGTAATTCTTCTGACAAATTGACCTATTTTTTTCTTCAAACAGATTATTGTCACCAACTAAGTGATAGTCAAAGCTTGCTTTGGTCTATGAACCTTTCTGCCTCTTCTGTAGAGTCCACGTCACATCTTTTTTGTGCTGATTGAATGATTTAACTCTCAACAAATGATTTCATTTAAAATTCCCTGTTTCAAAGTTCTTGAGAACACTGCCCATTCACGAAGCAGAGAAAGCTCAAGGTCAAGTCTTTCACCTAGGCTCCATTCAGCTAAAGTAAGCTCTTCCTTATCACACCATCTGGCAAAGATGGTGATGGCTGTTTATGTAGATGAGCTGGCACCCTTCTGTAGCATCATGTTATCTTTGGAGTCAAATAGATATTTGTACAAAATTCAACCAGCAGGGCATCCTACAGTCTGATTCTCTGTTCCTATCCCTCTATGCTTTCCCAAGGTGGGGGATAAAACTTCACGATCAATGATGATGGGGAAACCCCACTTCCTCGCCCCACACACAGAATTATGCAGATTGGTTTCTACCTTCAACACTAGTCAATACTACTGGCCAATCCCTTGACTAGTGCTTATACTTTTAAGGACCAGTCCAAAAAGACTTTCCCCAAATCCTCCACCCATGCTCACTTTCTCTGCTTCCTAGCACTTAGCAGATAACTTGCTAATTACTTATAAGAGAAAAATTTAAGCCCTTAGCCTCAATATACCTCAACTTACTGCCATTCACCTATAAACTTTCCTCCACCCACATCCATCCTTAACTCTTTTCCTTCAGCCTCAGAGGTTTTCCTCCTAAGTAAAACTTTAATCCCCTCCTATATCCTTCTGCTTCCTCTAAATCCTTGATCCTCAATTACCCTGCTTTTGTCCTGCATCCATCCTCTTCCTCCCCTTTGCCCCCTCCTCTCCCTGTCTGTCTTCTATCTATCTGTCTATCTGATGGCAAGATGAAGGGAGGAAGTTCTCAGATATACATAGGAGAGAAAGCTTTTAATACTTTTTTCCTTTCTGCCATCATGTATATACTCAAATCTCGATCCTCCCTGCCAATGACATTGTCTGCCCCATACGTGCCATCTCATCTCTTTCATACACCTCTGGAATGAGACATTGATATACATTGTCTATACTTTCTCATATTTCATTCTGTCCACAGGTCACTGCAGTCTGACTTCCTCTTACCACACCATGGACATCATTCGTCACTCATGCCAAGATCAGAAACTTCATAATTGCCAAATCCAGTGACTGTTTTTCCTCTCTATCTCACTGGATTTATTTTCTGGGTTTGATACTGTTTTGAAACCCTCTCCTTGTTGAAGTTCTGAATTCCCTTGGTGTCTGTGACCCCACTCTTCTCTCATTCTTCTCTTACCTCCCATCCTCTCTTCTGTCTCCACCTAAGTTTTGGTGATCCCCTGGTTCCATCCTCAGATCACTGTTTGTCTCACTCTTAATAAAAACAAAACTAAACAAAATTGGAAAACAAAATTAAAAGAGAAACATTCAGACATCATCAAGCAGCTGTTTCATAAATACGAACTTTAGCTGCAAACATTTTTAATGACTGAAAAACAATTCTAAGTGCATGTCTCACTCAGGTCAATGGTGTCTTAAAGAACCAAAGTGGTGACTAGGACTTCTCTGTTTCTCATTATGGGCTTCCTTCTGGGAGAAAAGTACCATAAAAAGATCATTATTTTCTTGATTGTTTTAGGAGAAATAGGTTAAAGAGAAATTTAAGAACTGTAGGCCATATCAGAGGATATCAGGAATGACATGGGAACTCCCTTGCTAAAGTGGAGAGGCAGCTAATAAGAAGATACCCAATGAAGAATCCAGAATGACCACACTGAAGAGCTGGAGGAGACTCCCAAGTCAGCATAGAGCCAAGACCACAGCACATAGTGTTTTTATCAGTTAGTTTTAGCTGTGTGACAAATAATCACAAAATCTCGTGGCTTAAAACAGCAACCATTGATTCACACTTCTGTGGGTGATAAACTGGGGCTGGATTCAGCTGGAATGGCTCATTCCTGCTCCATGTGGTGTCATCTTTGCTCACTCATGTTTTGATGGTCAGTTGGTGGTTGATGGCCTCACTTACATGCCTCATATTTTGTTGGCTGTTGGTAGGGACAATGGATATAACTAGGCCACGTGCTATTCATAATCTAGCAGGCTTAACATGGTTCTCAAGAGCAACAAATAAGGGCAAACCCAGTGCACACACATTTTGAACCTCTGTTTTGCATCACGTTTATTATTGTCTCATTGGCCAAAACAAACCAAACTACCAAGCCCAGAGTCAGTGTGTGAGGGGACTACTCAACTAGTACTGATCAGAGATGGGGATTATGGTGGACATTTTAAAAAGAATTTAACATGGTGCTGTTTTAAAAAGAAAAACTAGTTGGGAGCTCCCATACTATAACTCTCCTCAAAGTAATTTTTCTAATTATAAGGGTAACATCAGAGGAAGGGACTTCTTTCTTGTGTCATTGTGCAGGAAAACAAATTATTCAAACACCTTTTTTTATTCTGCAGTGTTTATACATTGTTTTTGTCTCCCTAGCAATCTTTCCCTTAGAGAACCACTCTTCTCACATTTGATGGCTCTGGTGGTGTTGTCAGTTATATTGCCATATCCTGCTCCCTTCCACCCCACCCTCATGACTCAGGTCTGGCTAAGACTCAGAGGCTGGTCCAGAAAAGAACACATGATCAATCAGAACCAATCAAAAACCTTCCCGGGGAGTGATATATGGATATGGACTTGGGTGAGGGGCAGGGGACAGGAAGCCTTTTGCATGCTGGAGGCTATGAATATGGAGCTGAAAGTCAATAATCATATTTTGCAGCACATAGGGAAAGCCTGTCTGCAAAATAAAACTAATCAGAAAAAAAGGGGAGAAAACTGAGGTATTGACCCAATGGCAATGAATTCTGGTTCTAGCTTGTGAGGTCATGGTTTCTACAGTAATTCCTTCCATCTGTTTTACCCTAATATCCTTTTTCTGTTAAGTGACCCAATAAATTCCCTTTTTCTTAAGCTAACTTGAGTTGAGGTCATTTGCAACCAAAACTCTGACTGATTTGAAATCCTGTAATAGCTATTAAATGAACTCATCTTCGGGGGCTGGCCCCGTGGCCGAGTGGTTAAGTTCGCGCGCTCCGCTACAGGCAGCTCAGTGTTTCGTCAGTTCGAATCCTGGGCGCGGACATGGCACTGCTCATCAAACCACGCTGAGGCAGCGTCCCACATGCCACAACTAGAAGGACCCACAACTAAGAATATGCAACTATGTACCTGGGGGCTTTGGGGAGAAAAAGGAAAAAAATAAAATCTTTAAAAAAAAAAAAAAATGAACTCATCTTCTCATTCTTACCCAATCACCATCTTCAGCTGTCAACTCTTGAATGCTTCAAAACTTCACTAGAGAAAGTGCTGTCATGAAGGGGGCATGGAGGAGGAAGGAAGAGGAGCCTGAAGAAAACGAATGGACCACTGAGATAGGAAAACAGGATGAAAAATTACCACTCAGAATGGCCTGACAGAAGAAGAAAGAGACAGATAAATGGGAGACTTTTGGCAGCCAAGAAAATAAACAAAAGGATAAGAAAGATGACATAGAACACCAAGAATAGTATTACCTGAAAAACTCATAGGAGTAAGAACTCAGAACAATGGCTTTGTGGTTGTCAGTTGGTTGTCTTTTGGAAAAATATATTTAGGATCATCATGAGAAAGAAAAAAGAAAGGAAAGAATGATGAGCAAGCTACCAAATGACACATTAAAATGAAAAATGGGTAGTAAGGAGAATTACTTCTTGATAGAAGCTCAACCCTGTTACTTTTAAATTTAGGTATTCTATCAAAAATCCATTAAGATGATACAGGCTTATTCTCACACTGAAGCTATATTATATTCAGCTTTCCCAAAGGATCGTATTGCAAAGTATAATCTGGGACAATTATGTTCCAACTCTGTTCCTTTTGGCATATAACTAAATTCCTTTTCAAGTTGCCTATCTTGTTTTCTAACTACATTTGTTTGACGATGTTTCCCATAATCTCAGTACCCTAACACTCATCAACCAGGTCCAGATCAAATTTTCACTTTTGAACATAACATCCTTGTTCCTACCCAGAGCCATTTCCACTATGACACGCACATAATGTAAATACTCTGCCAAACTTGGTTTCAGTATGCAAACTACCATCTATGTGATTTGTTCACAATGTTTTCATTGGAAGTGAAGGGCTCTCGAAAGGCTAAGAAGAGCATGGCTTACAGCAGTTATCAACAATCCCTGGATTTAAGTTCAGAGTTTCTGCTTATACTACCGAATTCATTTGAGCATGAAATAAAATTATATACACAAAAATGCTTTGGAAAGTAACTCCAAAATGAAATGAGTTATAATTATGAATTAAAGGTATTTATTACGTTTATTGGTTCACTCAGTATAGTTTGTGCCCAACTTGTGTGGAAGTGTTTCAGGACTAGTGACAAGATTTATGGCACAACGGTCCCACCCAACCTGTCCACAGGAAGTAAACCCTGACGTGATGGAGATGTGGCCGGCACACCTGCCCCAGCCCAGCACCTTCTTTACAGCTGTTCCTGGCAGGTGCCCCCAGCATCCGGAGCTAGGTCCCACTCTCCTCCCATTAACCTCACCCCATGCCCTGGCTCTAGCCTCAGGAGACCTGACCTGAACAAGATATTTATTCCATAAAATAGAGATGTTAATGTTAAGGAAAAAACACTACAAGAACCAATGTTGGAAAGAGAATCAACTTGGGGCCCAGGGAGACATGAAGGAAGCCAGGAAAACAGAAAAGTTTCATTGAATTGGTGAAAAGCACGGGTTTGAGAATCATAAAATCAGATTCAAGTCCTAGTTCTGCCACTTAAGTGCTCTACAACCTGGCACATGATTGCTGCTCAATAAATAGTGGTTGAATGAATAAACGAAGTCAACAATTTTCAGAGCTTCAATTCCTCATAAGTAAAACACAGAAGTAAATATTTTCTGCAGAAGGTTGTCGTATAGATTAAATAAGATAACGTATAGAAAATGAATAAGAGAGCGCCCGACACAGAATTATTGCTCAATAAAGATTATCTACTTCTACTACCATTATTATTATTCTAAAAAGGACGAAAGAAAGCATATCTCTAATTCCCTTAAACAGTTGGCCCAGACAACAGGGTATTCAACATTATAACTGATTCATCTTTGATGTAAGTGGTAGCAAATAAACTACAAGCAAGGCTCAATTTTCCATTTTTGCCTTGGGACAGAAAAGAAATAACTCAACCGAGGCCATCATGATCTTATTTGTAAAAAGAAAATTCTCAGGAAAAAAACACTAGTTCTGTGAAATTAAATCCATAGTGGAAGAACAATGTCCAGGACTTAGGAAACTAACATTCAACTTCTGTTTTTGTCTCTAACTGTTTCTTCCCACATTTTGGTTTTTCAGATAAAGAAGGTATAGGCAGGGAGAGAAAGTGACTTCTCTAAAATGCTGAATGATTTCTAGGTCCCTTTCAGTGTGAATCAGGATATGGTTCTCTGAAGTAGCCAAGGGTGGTGGGAACCAGCACGGATATGGTCTTCTGATGCCTTTTTGTTGGTGACCCAGTGAAGCCAAACCAGTGAATCAACTGATATTCCACTTATGACAAACTCCAAATGGACCATTTCCATTTGTCTGCCATGGGCTGTCAGTCAGTTTCTGGCTTATCTGGGTTTCTCAGCACCTGCTGCTGAAGGAGCCTTAGAGAAAAGTAGAGGATGCTTTCCATAAGAGGGCACCACAAAGAAGGTTCCAGGAGACTTAAATCCGAGTGATCTGGGGAATTGAAAAAATTATAGATTCCTGTGGGCAATGCCTGAAGATTCTCAGTCAATGGGTCTGTGCTGCAGCCCAGAGACATGTATTTTTTTAAAGTTTCCCAAATGATTACAATAAGCATCCAGATTTTAGGAACAATTGTCTCCATAAGGAATCACAAACTCAAATTACTACAGGACCCAGGCAAATCAGGCTAAAAATAAACAAAGGTCTCTAGATCCAAATTTCGTTTTCCCACTCTTGAGATAGAAGTGAGTTTAAGAACTGTTTTCCTTTCTTCTTCTAATTCCACCATAAGTAAAACAAGACGGAGAAAATAATAAATGATAACTGACACTCAGCCTTAATGATGGGGAGCAATAGGGAGTGGTGGGGACTGCAGCAACCTGAATAATTCACACTCCATTTAAAAGGAGCACCACTACTCAACTCTAGCTAATAGTTACTTTGCAGTAATGTATGCCCTATATAACCAGACCTTTCAATTCAGGCAAAGGAGAAAAGAGTCAGGAATGTGGATTTTTATGTGAAATTTACAAATTTCTAAATGTTGGGAACTCTTACTGTCAACGAAAATAATCCATAACCAATCTATAAATGAAAATTTGGGTGAGTTTATTCTGAGCCAAAACGTGAGGACCATGGCCTAGGGCCTTCCTTCCCGAAGGAAGAAAGGGCACCAAAGAAGTGGGATGTACAGAGTGGTTCTATAACCTCAAAGAGGATGTTTCGCATATGATTGAAATGTCCCTTCTATTATAGTCACAAGACTGCACAGCAGTTAGTAGGTCTGCTGTCTTGGAGGACACAGCAAGGCGGCAGGTCTGTTGTCTCAAGCTGGGTGGTCACAGGTGAGCACAGTAAACAGTTCCTAGCCTAAGGAAAGATGCCTATCCTTAAGGAAATGCCAATGTGGGGGAAATTGCACCTTTATCTTAAGGCCATTTGTTCTTGTCTTTGGGACATAGGAAATGCTTATGCAGATATACAATGCACGCCCAAGGCCATGTCAGACCCTTTTGGAAAAACAAAGTCAGGCTGAATTAGGTTTACACCAAAAGGCTTCCTCATATGCTCCAATATATCCTATTGCTTGCCATTTCTATTTGTCAATACAAATTCTTTTAAAACACTGTTTGAAAGAAACAAAATCTATGTGCAGAACACACAGAGAACAAGCCACAAGTTTGAGATGTCTCCTCTGTGTTTACACATTTACCTCTTCCTGTAGCAGGTAGTACAGAGCAGTGGAAATAGCATTGCCTCTGGAGGCAGAAGTCCTAGGCAGCTCCTAGTTCTAGCAATTTATAGAGCAAGTCCTGAAATTTCTGGGCTCAGATACCTCATTTGTCAAATGGAAGCAAGAAAACTTGATGTGCACAATTCCTCCAAGGATAAATGAAATCATAACCAAGAAAGCATTTCATAAACTGCAAAATGTTAGTTCTCATCATCACAGTTAAAACAGCAAACAGAGTTGCATGAAGTAAAATGTTCTTAGGTAACAGAAATTGAAAAATTTTGTCTTTGGGTTGATCTTAGAAAAAGAGAGTTCTGGGTCAGACAGTTTTGTGTTCAAAAAAACGACACGATCAGAGACTTCTACCCAGCCCGGACTTTGCTTTTGGCCTGATTTTGTTTCCATTCTCTTTTTGTCAAATGGTGAAAGCTGATACCTTGTCTCAGCAGGGGCCTGCAGGCTTGGATGCTGGAATCGTCCAGTCTCCTGGCATCATCACCTGCCACAGCTGGAGGGAATGTGGACAGAGAAGAAGGGGTATGGAGAGGGCAGAGGCATAGTTAGAGGCAAGTGAGAGGATACAGGCCCTGTGCCCTGAATACAATGGATTCAAAGACAAAAGATGAAATCGGTGCTGACTAAATGAGAGGAGGCTGCAAACCCAGAAGGCTGGATTTAAAGCTGTTTCACTGATGTGGAAAGTCATCTTGGCACCAGCTCATAAGGAAAGAAGAAAGGCGGATCTGTCATCAGCTAAGCCTTGCAGAGAAGCTTCAGGCCCCCAAACCCAGTAAGCACTGCTGCTGATGGAAGCTGTTCAGTCAGATGGACAAACTGCTGGGCTCTTGCAGTTTATTGAATCCGAAGTGAGAAGGTCAGATTCTCTCAGAGTTAAGTTACATTCTCAAATCTTCCAGCTGAGGAGGAGCTAGAAATGAAAAGCCAGGAAGTGCCTTATTGCTATCTCCTCTCTTCTATAAGTGACTCCAGCAGGAATTATACAAAATTTAACTAAAACAGGGGCTCCTGACCTATTTTATGCCATGGACACCTTTAACTATCTGTTGGAGCCTGTAGACTGCTTGTGAGAATAACGTTGATAAAGGCTCAAAATAAAATATATGAATATAAAGAAAACTCAACTATCAAAATATTAAAAATGTTTGTGTATAGTAATAATAGTGCTTCTTTATTAGTGAATTAAATAACTAGATCAATAAGTATAAAAGCTTCCATAATTAAAGTAGCGATGAGCAGTAATGAGGATCAACAATATGTTGAGCTATCTGCGGCAGCCATATTGTGAGGTGAAAATATGTGTGGTTTCTATTGATGAAATCATAGGTATTGCTCATACTCCTGTGGTTTGTTGCCTACATTTATACTAGAAGGAAATTCTATACTTCAATTAGAAGTTAGTAAAGATGGAATCTTCTTACCTTCCAAATTCAGGGGTCCCTTTGAGGTCTGAAGACTTACTTAAAAACCCCTATTCTAAGGTGAAAGACACCAATTTAGTTGACCTCTCCCAGCCGTCAGCAGACAGGCAAACGAATGTGACTCTTTAACTCCCTCACTTTGGAAAGCTACAATTTTATGTCAACCATTAGTCTGAATATTTCTAAAACGGGTAGATCTCATCTAAATATATAAGATATGTTTATTTTCTATAAACTAAATTTCAAATTCAAGACTCCCTACAATCAAATTGGTGAGAAATCTCATGTCAGTCATTCTTGGTGTTCCTACCCAACCAACTTTGGGAATTTGTCAACGTTCCTCAGTCTCACATCATCTAGGAGGGGCCCTCTGGGTGGATCATCTATTCACACAGGCTACCTGTATGATGTGCACAGTTCCTCTCTGACGGCTCCTTGAGGTTCAGCAGCTCTCTTTTTCTTGAGACATAGAAATTTTCCTTATGTCTGCCTAAGTCCTTTCTTCCTAAAAGTACCACAGGGCTATTCCTCTCTAGAGCCTTCAATCTCTTCATAATTGTTCTGTCACATATCTTCTCCAAGGCCATAAAATATAAACAGACTACCTGCTTAAATGGGGGAAAGGGAAAAAAGGAACTACAATAGGAGGGAAAGTTAATATTTAAAAATATTATCCAGCCACATATTTCAAAAATTTCACTTTGAAACCAACTTCAGAAAAAAAATTGATGTATTTGATACAAAAACCAATCTCTTTTGGCCAGCCCCATGGCCTAGTGGTTAAGTTTGGCGTGTTCCACTTTGGTGGCCCAGGTTCACAGGTTCATATCCTGGGTACGGACCTACACCACTAGTCAGTGATGCTGAGGTGGCAACCCACATACAAAATAGAGGAAGATTGGCACAGATGTTAGCTCAAGGACAATCTTCCTCAGCAAAAAAAAAAAAAATCTCAAATGCACAGAAATTTTATGATTTAATCAAAATTGTCATTACTCACTTTGTTGTTCCACCTTACTCATGAGATTTTATTACAAATAATTTTAGGCTATTGGCAAAAATAAAAGCCATTCTCAGCCAGCAAAGATTTGCAGCTCTGAGCATGTTAAAAACATGCCACAGGAAGGACTTTCTAAATATGACTCCAAATCCAAAGGGGCAAGCCTGGGAGAATAGTGGTTAAGTTTGTGCATTCCACATTGGCAGCCTCAAGTTTGCAGGTTCAGATCCCAGGCACAGCTATACACCACTTATCAAGCCATGCTGTGGTGGTATCCTACGTATAAAACAGAGGAAGACTGGCACAGATGCTAGCTCAGGGACAATCTTCCTCACACACAAAAAATCCAAATGCAATAAAAGAAAATATTAATAAATTTGACTGTATAACAATGAAAACCATGCATGGAATAAAAAACACCACAAGAAAATCGAAAGCACAAATAAGACACTGGAAAAAGGTTTATAAAAAAGGGGGCCAATCTCCATAATATCTAAAGAGCTCCTAGAAATGAAAGAAAAGACCAGTAGATGTTGAAGGGGGAATGGGGGATAAAAAAGGAAGGACAAGAATATACAGGAAAGCAAAAGAAATACAAATGACCCTTAACTATAAATGAGATTTTCAATCTCACACATAATAAGAGAAAAACAAATTAAAAACCTGAGAGATGTCCCCTTCTTGCCAATATGGAGCATAGGTATTGGGTTTATCCTCCTATATGAAATTTAAAAAACAGTCAAAATTTATGATGCAACACTTTTCAGACATCTTTTTCTTGAACATCTGGCAACTCAGGAGAGTGGTCCTTGAGAGAAAGGGAAACAAATGAGAGGAGCCCTCTGATTGCCCAGGCTTACTGCTTAGAGACAGCTTTCATTTTGACATGCAGAGAGGGGAGCCCCACGTGAAAGTTGACAGTCCCCCTGAGTTGAGAGATGGAGCTGGTAGTGCAACTACCTATCCAGTCAAGGTGACTAGAATTCACAGGACCACCTGTGAGAAGAGAACTACACAGAGAAAGAACTTCAGCAATCTGCAGAGGGTCCCCCTTGAATCTTTAGCTGGATACTAATCAGTGAATGCATGTGAATAAACTACCTGAGACCAGGGAGCAGGGTGTCCATACCTAGAGATCACACAGGGATGGATGGGAATAGTTTATGTTCCATTGTCTATGGTGGTAAGCCTTGTAATCAAGGGGGATTGGGTTGAGTCCTCAGAAAATTATTGCATCAGTAGTAGGAAAAAGTTAGCCTGACACTAAACACTGTTCTGAACATGCCTAATAAAGTCTAAAAGCAAGACTTGAAAGGTGCAAATTGTTTCCAAGGAATATAACTGCATCTCATTAAAAAAACTCAAGAATTTAGGAATACAAAAATATACAGCACCCAACAAAATAAAATTCATGCATGCCTAGGAGGAGGACCCCTATCAGGCTTTCAGCAGATTTTTCATCAGAAACCTTACAGTCTAGGAGAGAATGGAATGATATATTCCAAATGATGCGAGACAAAAACTTTCAGCAAAGAACATTCTATCCAGTGAAATTATCATTCAACTATGGAGAAATGAAAGCTTGCCCAGATAAACAAAAGTTGAGGGAGTTCGTCATCACTACACCTCCCCTACAAGAAATGATCAAGGATGCCCCCATAACAGACACAAAAAGGCAAAGGTCTACAAAGCTTTGACCAACGAGATAAACAGACAGACAAAATCAGAAAACTGCAGCTCTCTTTCAGAACAGGGAAGCAAATATTTAATTATAACTTAAAAGATAGAGGGAAGGAAAGCATCAAAAGTAACTGCTCCACTTCAACATAGTCACAAACTCACAACACAAAACAGAATAATTTGTAACAACAATAACTCAGAAGGGTAAGAGAAAAGGAATGGAATCTGCTTAGGCTAATGGAGA